>NW_026889772.1:9580000-10180000 GCF_033153115.1 Saccostrea echinata | reverse complement strand
TACATGTACATTTAAGTTAAAAGTTATAATTAGTAACTTCATTATTTTCAGAAACTTCAGGATTTAAACATATCAGCCAAGCCTCAGTAATCCAAATGCCAATGATCTGGACATTTCACCTTCAGAGTTCCAGACAAATTTTATGGGGAACAGAATCTACATTTATATTTACTAATTATAAAAGGTATGATTTAGTTCTCAAAATGCTTCATTAATCCAGATGATTTACTTGGGAACACACAAGCAGACTTGTCAAAATCCGTCGGTCCTGTCGGCAAGGCCGGTAAAAATTTGTCTGGACCGATAACTCTCAAGAAAATGTCGGTCCAAATGACCGTTTGAAAAAAATCTCGAGTGAAGCAAATTTTAAAAAGATCGGGTTTGTGGTGCGCAGGTGAAAGTCACAGAAACAGCAGAAATGGCCATGTGGTGACGATGGTCGATTAAATTTGTTACAGCAAAGACATAAAACGTGCCATTTATGTCTCTGATTAAAGATTCTCTATTCTAAGAAAAGAAACTTGTGAGATTGAAGGCTGTTGAAAATAATAAACGGCATTTTAGTGCAGTTTTTATTTTACTTTCTCAGCGTCAAAATAAAGTACGTATATCTGGTTTGACAAAACTTCGTCCGGTCCAGCAGAACATTTGACTTTGTCAGACCAAATGTCTGACAGTGAATTCAAAATTTCGACAAGTCTGCACAAGTCCAGATTAATGAAACTCGAATGTATCTAAAGCTTTGTGATCCTTTGTTAGCTGACTTCCTTCCTAAAATTGATCTGTCTCACTAAACAATCATTTCCTAGTGCACAAACTTACCCTGTAATAAAAGTATTTACAGAATCTTGGCTGATGTGGGCATTCGGGAATAGCTGGATGGGCTGAAGTGAAGGGACGGCGGAATTACTTGGAGTGCAAGGCTGACCAGTAAGGATTGCTGGTGTATATGTAAAGTCAGGTGGTGGGATACGTTCCTCATACTTTCTCTTCATTGTAGAATTCCAATGATTCTTTATTGCATTATCAGTCCTAGGAAAAAAATTAATCTCTTCATCATTTTTGTTTTTTAAATAGAAAGCAAATTTATTTTGTACTACATTAAATATTAACTAGAACTGTCCAAAAGGGACAAATACCCCCCGCTAGGATTTTTCAGAGGTGCCAAATCACTAACATTTTATGGATCTAAGAGGTGTTCACAATTTCCTTATAAACATTTAGAGTGAAAAAATAATTGCTCATTATATTTTTTTCATGAATGAAACCAAGGAACAACCTAATAAAACATCAATACCAATACATTGTAATTACATTGTTTGTTTTTTTAATACATTGAAAAAATAAATTGCAAAGTTCTATCTGTCATCTTTTAGAGACATGGCACTCTGCAAATTGGTTGTTGAAAAAAAATCAATTAATTACAAAATCAAATTAATCTTCAAAAGTTTATATCAAATTCATTTTAAAAATAAAAGGCTGGTCTTCCAGTAACTATGTACTATGACAGACAATAAACAAGAAAACATTGATGTAACCATCAATTGTCGCCCGGGAACAATGGAAACGAGTCTTGATCATCAAACCGCTTCGATATGTGTGAAAAAGGCATGCGTCTAAATGATGGAGACGATAGTCGAGAATATTTTGAAAACCTATAGTCGGATGAAAATCGAACAAAAATGATACCCTTTTAAACTTTATCAATTCCTCAAGTAAATGTTGGCTGCATAAAATATAAATTGAAACCAGACACATGCATCACCTATTTTCAAAAATGTCTATCACTTTAAGAATATAAAACATGAACTGTGTAAAGTATGTTTTTACGTTTTTATGCGATAAGTAAAATTCGATGTTCTAAAAAAAGGGACCTGTCGTTTTTTCGATAGTAAATGATAAGCAACTTTATATATTAAATATGAAAAACATATATATTTTTACAGATTCACTTTATGGAAGTAAATATATTGTGTATCTCGTAATTTATAAAGGGAAAGAACATTCTGATTAACAATCTTTTTACTGTTTAGAAAACCTTTAATTCTGAATAACTTCTCCCACCTCAATCCCCATATACCAACACTTAAACTTATATGTATAGAGCAGCCCGGTCCTCCGGGCTGCAATTACAATTAAGAGAATTAAAGAACAGAGATCTTTAAATTCCCAGGAGATATAGATAACACCTGCTTGATCAGAGATGCCCTAACAACTTCCAACACTGAACTCATTAATTTATCTTTAACTGGATGATGTCCACTTATTACTCCCAAGGGACAAATGGATTTACACTATCTGCTGTGTAATGTAAAAATTGTTTTTTAATACTTGGTGATTTTTTGTTTTTGTTTTAATGAATAGTTTTAAGCTGTGGTTCACATTTTTGCACAGATATGTTCTAGATTCTATGTCTCAAACCTTAGAAATAAACCCAAAATGACTAAGTCAATAAAAATGAAAAAAAAAACTGTAAAATGCAGAAAAATTATCAAATAATGTTGAAAATACCAGGTGCACATCTTCATATGGTAAATAATGAGTGTACAAATTTTCATACAATTCTATGAAATAGTCTTTGAGAAAAGGTCAGGACAAAACCATATAATAAAAATGAAAAAACACCTGTAAAATGCAGAAAAATTATTCAATCATGATGAAAATACCAGGTGCACACCTTCATATGGTGAATAATCAGTGTACAAATTTTCAGACAAATCTATGCAATAGTTTCCGAGAAACGCTCTGGACAAAATCTCGTCTACAGACAGACGGACATGGTGATTCCAATATACCCCCCCTAAACTTCGTTTGCAGGGGGTATAATTAGGGTAAACCAAAAATTTATGTACCTGCATGTGTCACTTAACCTAATTGAAAAATTTGGATATTAAAAAAAAAATAATCTCCATAGATGCCCCCCCCCCCAAAAAAAAAAATATTGAGTAGGGCATTTTAATTGGATCAGTAGGAAACTGCAAACAAACAACCAGGGCTTTCAAAAAGATTAGAAACAGGAGGTACTTTTACAAAAAAAAAAGGAGGTACCTTGTAGAAGTGATTTTGATTTAACGTGTTACCAAATTTTTTTCCAATGAATATTTTGGCTGGTACAATCAAAATTTCAGCTGAGTAAATGTACTGGGTACGGGCAGATTTTGAAAGGCCTGCAAACAACATTTTGTTTTAGGCCCAATTTGTACAAGTTTGGTTTGGATACACCTTGTTAAAACTCAAGGCAGAGATACAGATGCTTCCTAGTGTGTAACAATTTGTTAAACTCAATATACGGCATTACTCACTCAATTCATAAAGAGATAAATGAGGTAAGATAAAAAACCATTGATTTATTTTTCATATTTTGGAAAAAAAAATTAAGGTTATTACATCACAACATCTTTTGTTAGATGGATCTAAATCTTTGATCAAGATCTTTTAGGGTATCCCTTTAACTTCATTTCCCATAAAAAGTGTTTAATATGAAGTCTGCAAGTTACATAAACAGTAAAGTCAATTGTACAGACACACTGAATACTATTTAACATATATATTTCTGAAGCAGGTCCTAAAAATAAATGAATTCCTTTAAAAAAAAATGCTGTCTGGTGGCATAAAATAAGAAAAATAAAGACAATTGTTTGGTCTAGTCAACTCTGACATTTCTATAAAATGTCAATCCCAAAATTACCCTGCTATAGAAATATGTCAAACAACCTGAGGATCAAAGCCATAATTTTCTATTAATAGCCAAGATGCTTAACTCTTTGTTACATCTAAGTGCCATCTCAGAGACAAGTGTCTACATTTTAAATACATCAGATGAAAGAAAATCTTCAAGAACACTCGGGCATTAAAGGTAACAAGGTGACACACAGGTGCAAAGGCCACTGCCAAGGGGATGAAATGGGTACTTTTTCCTCTTTTTTTTTTTAAATAAATCCCTTAAATTACCTAATTCTCATAACAAATTCCTTCAGAGAGAGAGAGAGAGAGAGAGAGAGAGACTTTATACATTTTTCACATTTCCCTTTTACTGAATAGATCTTAACATATACATGTATTTGAGGTGCTTAGTACTAACACTTTTTAATTACATTGGATAAAAGAACCTGATGTTATAGAATTAGTGTACTGGAAGTCAGTGACACAAAAAAGCCTAAAAATCACTTCAGGCAAAATATTTACATACTGCAATAACATTTTCCTTGAAGGAGGATTCCACAACTCGAAATTAATAACAAGAAAATGATTTCCCATTAAATGTAATTTGACCTTATAAATCTCCAACAAGGACGAATTTTTAATATATCAATAAGCAGTAAAATCATTAGACAAAGCCTAAAAAAGAGCAATTCTGTAATATTCATTAAATAGTTTCTGCAAGGTTCTGTGCAGTTATCAAAAGTGTGACAAAGAACAGCTGTAAGTTTACCTCCCAGGTAAATACTTGGCTATTTCTGCCCATCTGTTGCCCAGGGCCCCGTGAAGTCGGTAAATCAGTACGTCTTCTTCTCGGGTCCAGGCTGATTTCTTTATTTCTGGATTTAAGTGATTATGCCACCTACAAGATGAATTCAACAAATAAGTTTTAACATGCAGGATGTGCTGTATTTTATAGTCATTCTTCCATATTCTGCACTCACAACTCATCTCACTGAAAAAAAGCCTATTTGAAATCTTTAAAATATTGTTAGCTGCCTACCTTTCCCTGCACTGTTTCCCAGTTCTGCCTTGAAGCTGCTTGGAGATTTGGGTCCAATGCTTTGCTCCAATTTCTCTGACCAGCTGAATTACTTTTTCATCCTCCTGCAAATTTAGAATGTAAAGATAAATTTTTAGGTAACCATCTGAAACCTCATTATTTTGAGATCTCAATTAATGTACAAATGATGTAAAGAAAGAAAAAGCCTCAAAATGACTAATTTCAGGGGTCATTTTCCATGAGAATATAGTGTCCACAAACGTTACCCACTTCAGTATTTGGATATGTTGTGTAAAATTCTTTGAAGAATCACACTTCTCAAAATCTTTGTGGGTGATGCATGAGGTCTTCATTATCTGAGAGAAAATTTCACTAAAAATGGATGTCTTCTGCTTGAGCTAAAAGGAAATAAGGTACTTATAAGCCCTTTATGGTTTGTGTGCTTACTTCTTTAGTCCAGGCTCCTTTGACAAGATTAGGGTTGATCACTTTACACCATCTATGTTGGCACTGGATGTCTGATCTATCAGGATAATAGCTGGCTATTTGCTTCCAGTCTGAGTCACCCTTGACATCTACAAGGCTTCGTAACTTTTCGTCCTAAAATCAAGCAATAAACTTTAAATGTTAAGTTTATTTTAAATTATTTGATCATCATGCTAACTTCATTGATAAAACATTCATGTACAATGTATAACAATATCATACATATGATATGTACCGGCGGTACGCAAAATGTGCCGTTTTTTCGAGCCCATTCATCGTGTACCGGCGGGACACCAAAATTCATGGAATATGAAAATTTGTACAGTATTTTGAATTTCTCGCTAAATGCCACCATTTTCCTCTCATTCTCGCTCCCGACACACTGGAAAACGTCACCTGTGTTTGACACTTGACATTCTGATAATTGTGTAGTGTACACAAACCATCGCGTGTGAAGGTGTGAACTGCCAATTGGGATAATTATCTTGCTATAAATCCGTATCAAGATACCCCTTTAGGTAGCTTTATTTTTAAAGGGGTACTTAATTATAACTGTTTATGTTTCGTAACTTGATTGAACAAGAGGCCCATGGGCCACATCGCTCACCTGAGCACATTGGCTAGGCAAAAGCACAAATCAGTTCAGTATTGAAAAGGTTACCGGGGGGGGGGGGGGGGGGGGGGGGGGGGATACCTGATGATGCTTCCATGTCAATATAACAAATGGCTTTGTTGTACTTGAGTAAATTTTGAAAAAATTGGATCCCCCATTGTGGCTCCTCCTTATCCCAGAGGTCAATATTTGAACAAACTTGAATCTACACTACCTGAGGATGCTTCCATATCAATATGACTGAACATAGCTTTTCTGTTCTTGAGAAGAAATATTTTTTCTGCATGTTCTTATGTAAAACTTTCGATCCCCCATTGGGCCCCACCCTACCCCAGGGGTCATCATTTGAACGAATTTGAATTTACACTATATGAGGATGCTTCCATATCAAAATGACTAAACATGATTTTCAGTTCTTGAGAAGAGGATATTTTCCTGTTTTGTTCCTATGTAAAATTTTCGACCCCCCATTGTGGCCCATCCCTGTCCCCGGGGGTCATCATTTTAACAAACTTGAATCTACACTACCTGAGGATGCTTCCATATCAAAATGACTAATCATGGCTTTGCAGTTCTTCATCAGAAGATATTTTCCTATATATTTCTATTTAAGACTTTGATCCTCCATTGTGGCCCCACCCTACCCCAGGGGTCATCATTTGAATTTACACTATATGAGGATGCTTCCATATCAAAATGACTAAACATGATTTTCAGTTCTTGAGAAGAGGATATTTTCCTGTTTTGTTCCTATGTAAAATTTTCGACCCCCCATTGTGGCCCATCCCTGTCCCCGGGGGTCATCATTTTAACAAACTTGAATCTACACTACCTGAGGATGCTTCCATATCAAAATGACTAATCATGGCTTTGCAGTTCTTCATCAGAAGATATTTTCCTATATATTTCTATTTAAGACTTTGATCCTCCATTGTGGCCCCACCCTACCCCAGGGGTCATGATTTGAACAATCTTGAATTTACACTACCTGAGGATACTTCCACATAAATATGATCAATCAGGGCTTTGCTGTTCTTGAGAAGAAGATTTTTTAAAATTTTTCCTATATATTTCTATGTAAAACTTTTATCCTCCATTGTGGCCCCGCCCTACCCCCAGGGGTCATGATTTGAACAAATTTGAATTTTTACTACCTGAGGATGCTTCCATATAAATATGACCAATCAAGGCTTTGCTGTTCTTGAGAAGAAGATTTTTTAAAGATTTTTCCTATATATTTCTATGTAAAACTTTGATCCTCCATTGTGGCCCCACCCTACCCTCGGGGGTCATGATTTGAACAAACTTGAATCTTCACTACTTGAGGATGCTTCCATATAAATATGATTCATCATGGCTTTGCTGTTCTTGAGAAGAAGATTTTTAAAGGTTTTTCCTATATATTTCTAAGTAAAACTTTGATCCTCCATTGTGGCCCCGCCCTACCCCCGGGGGTCATGATTTGAACAAACTTGAATCTACACTACCTGAGGATGTTCATATAAATATGACCAATTAGGGCTTTGCTGTTCTTGAGAAGAAGATTTTGAAAGATTTTTCCTATATATTTCTATGTAAAACTTTGATCCTCCATTGTGGCCCCGCCCTACCCCCGGGGGTCATGATTTGAACAAACTTGAATCTACACTACCTGAGCATGCTTCCATATAAATATGACTCATCATGGCTTTGCTGTTCTTGAGAAGAAGATTTTTAAAGGTTTTTCCTATATATTTCTATGTAAAACTTTGATCCTCCATTGTGGCCCCGCCCTACC
Organism: Saccostrea echinata; assembly: GCF_033153115.1. NCBI lineage: Eukaryota > Metazoa > Mollusca > Bivalvia > Ostreida > Ostreidae > Saccostrea > Saccostrea echinata. Next base: position 10,172,422 of record NW_026889772.1, on the reverse strand, counting down.
CCCGGGGGTCATGATTTGAACAAACTTGAATCTACACTACCTGAGAATGCTTCCACATGAGTTTCATCTTCCCTGGCTCTGTCGTTCTTGACAAGAAGATTTTTAAAAAATGCTATTAATTTTTCACAAATTCTTTATTATCTCCCCTTGAAAGAGGGCATGGCCCTTCATTTGAACAAACCTGAATCCCCTTCACCCAAGGATACTTTGTGGCAAGTTTGGTTGAAATTGGCCCAGTGGTTCTTGAGAAGAAGATGAAAATGTGAAAAGTTTACGACAACAACGACGCCGACGCCGCCGCCGACGACAGACAACGGACAAATTTTGATCAGAAAAGCTCACTTGAGCCTTTGGCTCAGGTGAGCTAAAAACATAGGTAATCAAAGATTACGAAGCTCACCTCGACGAAGGTTATCTATAAGTAAGGCAAATCTCACATCATATTTTTTCTAGTTAGTGTACATCCCAAGATCAATATCTATACAAGTTTGGTTTAAGAAGGACTTATAATTACTTGGAAATAGACCTGCTCAAAAAACTTTAACCTGGTCACTCATCTGGAAAATCTAGGTCAGATTCAGCATCCGAAGCAAGTGTGTAGTGTTCATCCCTAGATGCATCATCCATGCAAGTTTGCTCCAGGTAGGGCGTATAGTTACTTGGGAATGGACCTGCTCCAAAAACTTTAACCTGGTCACTCATCTGGAAAATCTAGGTCAGATTCAGCATCCGAAGCAAGTGTGGTAGTGTCCATCCCTAGATGCATCATCCATGCAAGTTTGGTTCAGGTAGGGCTTATAGTTACTTGGGAAAGGATCTGCTCCAAAAACTTTAACCTGGTCACTCATCTGGAAAATCTAGGTTAGATTCAGCATCCGAAGGAAGTGTGGTAGTGTCCATCCCTAGATGCATCATCCATGCAAGTTTGGTCCAGGTAGGGCTTATAGTTACTTGGGAATGGATCTGCTCCAAAAACTTTAACCTGGTCACTCATCTGGAAAAATCTAGGTCAGATCCAGCATCCGAAGCAAGTGTGGTAGTGTCCATCCCTAGATGCATCATCCATGCAAGTTTGGTCCAGGTAGGGCGTATAGTTACTTGGGAATGGATCTGCTCCAAAAACTTTAACCTGGTCACTCATCTGGAAAATCTAGGTCAGATCCAGCATCCGAAGCAAGTGTGTAGTGTTCATCCCTAGATGCATCATCCATGCAAGTTTGGTCCAGGTAGGGCGCATAGTTACTTGGGAATGGACCTGCTCCAAAAACTTTAACCTGGTCACTCATCTGGAAAATCTAGGTCAGATCCAGCATCCGAAGCAAGTGTGGTAGTGTCCATCCCTAGATGCATCATCCATGCAAGTTTGGTCCAGGTAGGGCGTATAGTTACTTGGGAATGGATCTGCTCCAAAAACTTTAACCTGGTCACTCATCTGGAAAATCTAGGTCAGATCCAGCATCCGAAGCAAGTGTGGTAGTGTCCATCCCTAGATGCATCATCCATACAAGTTTGGTTCAGGTGGGGCGTATAGTTCCTTGGGAATGGACCTGCTCCAAAAATTTTAACTTGGTCACTCATCTGGAAAATCTAGGTTAGATCCAGCATCTGAAGCAAGTGTGGCAGTGTCCATTCTAGATGCATCATCCATGCAAGTTTGGTCCAGGTAGGGCTTATAGTAACTTAGGAATGGGACTTGCTCCTAAAACTTTAACCGGGACGCCGACGCTAACGCCGACGCCGACGCCGGGGGTATAGCATAAGCTCATCTCGACTTCGTCGAGGTGAGCTAAAAATTAAGCCAACTTCTAAAGTTGATATACATGACTTAATATACATGAATCTGACCCAGATCTCCATAGGTATAAAATATACGATGTTTATTACCATGATTACGATGAAATAAAGGATATAGTTTTAAGTTTTTATGTGCTGAAATTTATGTATGATTGTATTTGCTGCTGTTATTTAGCATTGCTGATGTATATATCAGTAATATGAACAAGATGTAAATTAGTGACATTGACTCTCACGTTAATACTATATAAAGCTGACAAACAAACTATCATCTAAACTAGCTTAATTTATAGTCGATTCACAAGAACATTGTGATTATAAAACACAATATATGAAATTTTAAAACATTCAAAGCTCATTACAACTTTTAAAATAAGACATTTGCAACAATATATATTTGTTGGTTTAGAAATAAGGTGCTTATCAGAAGAATTTATGCGATATTTTACATCGTTTTTTGTACCGTTTTTTGATAGGCAGTGTACAGTTTTTTCACCCAAATTCCAGTTTTTTTTATGGCTCCTGTACAGTTTTGTGGTCTTTGACTTATCACATGTATGCAATATAATGCTTATAGTGTTGGAAAAAGTTACAATAATTGTGAAAAGCAATCTCTTTATAATATTTGTTAAAAGCAACCTCTTTTGTTTCTCTTTATTAACTTGTCATAATGTTCTGATACATGTATCATCATGATTACAGAAAAATTAGTAAAACTAGTCAAATGCAAGTATTAAAAACTTGCTCGATTAATGTTATCATGTATATAATGCTTATGAGTTTTGAATGTCATGATCTTTGTTCAACATCTGTGACTTAAATTTATTAACTTTTATATTATACCTAGTAATAAATACACTGATTACACGTTGTGCAATCACATATCAGATCGGCATGCAAAAATGTATATCAAAACAAAAAATTTTCATTTTACTGAAATACCGTAATCCAACTATTATTCATGTCAACTTTTATTCGCGATTCATCAGTTTGAAATCAATCCAAGACAACTAATTTTCTCGACTGAGGAAACATTCTCTACAAATACAAAGCAAAATAAATGGTTCGCAGCGATTAATATCCGTGAGATAAAGTAGGTCACAAAACTCGCGAATATTTCTCGCACGCAAATAAAAATTGGTTTACAGTATACAAGAAATACATTTCATGTACCTAACATTTGTTAACATAACAAGATTCATAATGACCTAAAAGTAGCTCCTTTTAATTTTTATTAATGAAAAAAAAGTTGAATGAATTTTAATTATTACATGCACCAAACACTCTTTCATGTGAAAAGCAAAAACAAAATATATAAACTCACATATAATATTAAATATTTTAAATATATAACTAGAACACTACATGCTTAAAACCATATGTCAAATCAGCCACAGGGTCCCATATATCTGCCTTCGGACTGATATGACACGGATTTTAGCATATACCAGTAATACTCTCTATAAATACCATAATATATGTGTACCATTCTTTGCAATGTCTTTTTTTTTTAATTTCTTATTTTTAAAAATATCAAAAAACAACTTCAGGATTACCTCTTCAGTTGTCCACCTTCCCTTATTAATAATTTTCTTGCTTGTAAAAAGCTGACTGTTGTAGTCGTGATCAACTAACTCAGAATCACTCGATTCCTCACCACTGCTGTAGGACTGTCTGCTGTAACTGGCAGAACTGAAATGTAATCATTCATTTACTGTCTTCTCAATATTAGAAGGGTTTTTCTATTCTACACTGTTTTAGTACCGTAAATACATCCCACTGACTTGTATTAAATTTATTTTAAAATTAAGACTCTTTGAGCTAGGGTTGGGCCTTATTCAAAGATTGAAATTGGTGGCCAGAATCAAATAGGTTTAAAATCAACAGTACACTTACATCTGCATCTTATATGTGATAATTAAAGATGCAAACTTAGTATAATCCAGTAAATCAGGGTTGCAAATAGCCAATCACCCAAATGTTAGTAATTTTGTCTGTGGGCGACCGACTCTTGAGGATGTAATCCCCCCATGGCGAATAAGAATTTTATTGCAGCTTTTCCAGAACCTGATCATGCTTTGATGCAATTTCATTTCACTGCTTCCTACCTACAAATTGTTCTCTAGACCCTGAATTGCCTAAATATTATAACTTTAAGAGGTCTCAAAATCAAGGAAAACATAAATTTTCATGCAATTTCATTTATTCATGGTGTCTCGATCATTCGGGAAATGAAAAACTGTGGAAGCAAAGTATACTTCTAAGAAATAAAATACAACTAGAACTGTCCAAAAGGGACAAATACCCCCCACTGGGTTTTTCAGAGAAAGTACCAAATCACTAATGTTTTCTAGATGTGAGAGGTGTTCACAATTTCCTTAAACATTTACATTGAAAATTTAATTACTCATTATATATTTTTATACGTCCGTCTTACGACGGGACGTATTATGTTATAGCGTTCATGTTTGTCCGTCCGTAAGCTTTTTCATGTCCGGCTCATAACTTTAATACTATTATGCCTAGAATTATCAAACTTTGTCAGCTGATACATCTAGGGTAGAAGGTGTGTCGCACATTAAAACCATGTCGTTCTGACCTTTAATAAAGACGCTATGGCCAAATATGGAAAAATCATAACTAGAAAACCATTAGACTTAGAATCAAAAAACTATGTCTTTTAACTTTTAAATTACACAATCCCAAAAGATGTCAGAGTATTGCAGTATCTTTATTAAAAAAGTGTTAAATCAAGAAAATACTAGTCTTATTTTTTTCATTATGTTCTTTACAGCAATCTGTAACAACAAAAATTCCACCTCTCCCATGGGTGTAATGATCAGGCACTGGTCAAGGAAAATTTTGATAGCAGAAAATTGCATGTCAAATTAGAGAGAAATTAATGAGTTTAGTGTGAGGAGATAACTGGCAGTGCATCTCTGATCAAGCAGGTGTTATCTACATCTCTTGGGAAATGGGCAAAAGGAATCAGTCTCTTAATTAATTGCTTTTGTTGTATTGAATTGTTCTTGTTGGCTAGTCTTACTTTCAAGATAAATTTGATGTAATTAAAACTAATTTGATATTGTATATAATAATTAAAACTTATATGATATTGTATAATATAATTTAAACTAATTATTTATTGTACATTTTTTATTTGAATTTTTATATCTTTACAACAAATTGCAGACTGCCTTGTCTCGCTAAGATGTCATTCAAACAATTGAATCTAAACTGTTTATGATAATTTAACAATATTTGATGGGCGTATCATGCTGTGGTGGGGCACTTTATTAAATGAATGAAACTAAGGTGCAGCCTAATAAAACATCAACACTAATAATTACAGTGTTTTTTATTACATTGAAAAAATAGTTTGCAACTATCTGCCATCTTTGTGAGACATGACACACAGCAAATTGATTGTTGAAAAAAAATATCATAATTAATTATAGAAAATCAAATTGATTTTAATACCTTTATATCAAACTCATTTTAAAAATAAAAGGCTGGTTTTAGTAACTATGTATTTTGACAGACATAAATTACAATTAAGAGACTTATACAACAGAGATCTTTATTTCTTTCTGCCCAATTCCCCTGAGATATAGATAAGACCTGCTTGATCAGAGATGCCCTAACAGCTTCCCACACTGAACTCATTAATTAATCTTTAACTGGATGCATGTCCACTCATTACTCCCAAGGGACAAATGGATTTACACTATCTGCTGTGTAATGTAAAAACTGTTTTTAATACTTTGTGTTTTTTTTTTAGCTCTAATGAGTAGTTTTAAGCTGTAGTTCACATTTTTGTACAGATGTTCTAGATTCTATGTCTCAAACCTTAGACATGAACCCAAAATGACTAAGTCCAGGGTTCTCACTAGGATTTTTCTAACTTGAGTCCCAGGACTCAAGGTTTCTGAGAAGGTTGCGTCCCAGCTAAATTTGATGCGTCCCAGAAAAATTATGTTGAGTCCCAACTAAATTATTGCAGTATCCTTCCATCCAAACATCAATGAAAATTATCTTTATCATTTTATCAGTTTGTTTACGCAGTATAAACATATTCAAGTATATAAACTGGTAATGCATTCAAGCTATATTCTAAAATACACGCGTAATCAATTGCCATAAATATAACTTGGTGTTTATAAAGCTAAAATTAACTGTTGCATAATCAATTAGTATCCAGAAGTTGACTGTATACAATCACAGGTGTCATGTGCAATGAAGCGTAACTAATCCTGTCGGTCGTATGCACTGGGTGAAATTCACGAGATAATCAAGCCGCATTGTGTATACAAGCAGTAATTATGGTTTCTACATGTAGATAACACTCAAGATTCAAAAGTGTTTTTAAAAAAAAAACTGCAGTATGTTTACAGCTGTCGGAGTTTGGCATGCAACACTATTATGACTATGGACTAATAAACATGAAATATCTTATGATCAATCCCTGTTTTAAAAAAAGAGAAGTAAGTATAAGAAAAGTTGTTTCTTGGATAAACTTTATGATAGTTACAGGAAGGTTTCGATTAAATATTTCTTTGGCAAATCCTAACATCTAAATTCCCCGTTTTCGAAATCACCCGAATTTTCTCGCTAACGAGGACGCGTCCGATCATGAGTCCGCGGACGCATCGTTTTTAAGAACCTTGCGTCCCAAGTAATTTTGCTGCGTCTAGGACGCAGATTCTTGCGTTAATGAGAACCCTGTAAGTCAATAAAAAAAAAAAAAAACACCTGTAAAATGCAGAAAAATTATCAAATAACGTTGAAAATACCAGGTGCACATCTTCATATGGTAAATAATAAGTGTACAAATTTTCATACAAATCTATGCAATAGTCTCTGGGAACAGATCCAGACAAAACCACATAATAAAAATGAAAAAAACACCTGTAAAATGCAAAATAATTATCTAATCATAATGAAAATACCAGGTGCACACCTTCATATGGTGAATAATAAGTGTACAAATTTTCAGACAAATCCTTCCAACAGTTTCCAAGAAATGGTCCGGACAAAATCTCGTCTACAGACAGACGGACAGACAGACGGACAGATAGACGGACATGCTGATTCCAATATACCCCCCCTAAACTTAGTTTGCGGGGGGTATAAAAAGATTGAGATTTTTTTTTACAAAGTAGAGAAAATGTGGATCCCAAAACATTAATGTGGGCTAGTAAAACTTGTAAATTTGGGGGCCCACATCACATGGCCTCTAAGGTTTTAAATGTTATTTACAACCCTGAAATGATCTTTTGTGCAATATGAAATCCACATATTTTCCTCTACTCCAATGACATAATATTAATAACTAAAACTGTGGGCTGGGATGTCAGTTTGGCTATATTTATTGGATAAACTAGGGTGAAATGGTTAAAGAAGAATAGTGAGTTGCAAAATCATTTTTTCCCCTACATTTTTTGTTTTTTACTGACATTCTACTTCCTAAGTCAATATTACATCCCTGCACACACCAGCAGAGTGCATCTCTCTCAAAGCAGGATTTTTTTTCTTTTAGTACAAAAGTAGCGTTACCAACTTTTTATTTAAAAAATCCCACTGACATCATTACGTATATACATATATATATATATATATATATATATATATATATATATATATATATATATATATAATATATTATATATTATACATATGTAACGGGACCCCTGCATCACTAGTCAGGTGCTCTACCCACTGAGCTATCCAGGCCGATATCCACGGCCCAAACCATTACATTCCTCCCTCCTTAAATTGTCTTCGCCCTCAAAGACACAACCCAAGTTCTTATTAACCTCTGGCAGGACTTTCACCTGCAAGTCCAGGGGTGGTCAACGGCACCAAATCTGTAACAGGAAAGGAGAAAATGTATGGCTGGACCGGGAATTTGAACCCGGGACCCCTGCATCACTAGTCAGGTGCTATACCGACTGAGCTACCCAGGCCGATATCCACGGCCCAAACCATTACATACATATATAAACAACACTGAATTTTGGTTGTCAGACATATGCCACTTTTCTTTAAATAAAAATAAGAGTCATGACTTTTATCATACTTCAGTCTTTGGATTCAAATTCCAATTCAGCCATCAACCAAAAGCATATTTAAAGAAAACAGTTATCATTATAATCAAAAAACATTGCTACACATACAAAAGCAATGTCTTAACATTTCCGTTCATCTGATATCATGTCAATGATCATGATGATGACCCCAGGGAGCATATTGCATATAAATGCACCACCTGCTCCAATTTACACTTGTCAGCATACATATGAAAAAACATAATATAATTAACCTGACATAAACATGTCCATATTTGTATGAGGGCAAAATTTCCATCTTTGCTCAAATAGAATGGTGCTTCCTCATCATTAATTTCGCAAACACGCGATGGCATTCCAGATCAGCTGTTGAACGCGTCAAAATGACGTCATAATACTTTCCCCCTCAAGTTTAGCGCCAATATGTAAGAGGAACGACGAACAATTCAAAAACATGTCCAAATTATGTCATTCTTTAACCAATGTCATTTTAACTTGCAAACACACAGAGCTGTATTCATCAGAATAACCCAACATCAATGAAATTTACCTACCTGTCAGACAGATCACACATGTCCACTTGATGTAGACAATTTGGTTACACTTGCCATCACCATTTATTGAAATTTCTCCAAAATTAATCGTTTAGCATTATTCTCGTAACTTTATCGAAATGTTGATTGCTTTATACAAACACCAAATTGCGCGCGGAGGATCTACGATTGGTCCATAAAGCGGAAGTGCGTAAAATATCTCTAATGCCCGAAAATGTCATGTTATAATGCAATAACACTATCAATATGATCAAATAGCCATTTGATAGAAATTTAAGAGGTTTATGATGTATTAAAAAGTTTTATGGTTTTAACCATTTTAATATTTTGAAATCCATAATCTATTAGATTTTCTTGCAATAACACGAACAATTTTTCTGACGAATCGAAATTTAGACAATTCATTCTTAAAATAGGTCGTCACATTATTTTTCATTGTATTGAGTCTTTATAATAATTATATTTATATAACTCATAAGAATCCTGATTTTCCATTATAGGTGATTTATTGTATATATTGAGTGGATGGAATGATAATTGATGAGGTGCCATCTAGCTTAGGCTTACTGAAGTCAAAACAATTTCGATTTTGATTCATAGTCGTTTTCAAATTAAGTAGTGTGTACTAATATATGGAGTTTGATGAAATTATCTTTAACATTTCTTCGAAAACTAGGGAAAATACGAAATGAGGAATGGTGAGGTCAAAGTCATTGGGAAGGTCAAGGAGAAAATTATGACAATAATAATAATATGTAACCGACAGTGAATAAATTATGACAATAATTTCTTGAACAGTTTCAAATTTGAAACTGAGCAAAATCCAGAATAAGGGAAGGTGAGGTCAAGGTCATGGGAAGGTCAAGGTCAAAATTATGAAATTGTTGAAAGGCTTTCACCAATATGTATCACTTGATGAGTTTTGATAAAAATTGTCTTGAACAGTTTCTTTGAAACTGAGCTAAATGCACACTGAGGAATAGCAAGATCAAGTCCTAGGGAAGGTCAAGGTCAGAAAATTTTGACAAAATTGAACAACTCTCCTCAATATGTATCAGTGTTAGAATTTTGATAAAAATATCTTAAACATTTTCTATGAAACTGAGCTAAACACAAAGCACAGAAGGCAGACAAGTCCCGGTCCTGTTCATGTTGGGCCATAAAAATTACTTCTGTATTTTAATCTTCTATGAGTTAAATCTGTAATGAGATACAGAAGAAAACATTGGAAAGATCTGTTCTTCACATACTGGACACATAAGTACAAGGCCTGAATGTGATCTCTAATACTACATTTTATTTGAAATTCTGGAGACAAATTTAAACACATGAAAAAATAAAAATTATAGTTAATTTATATGTACATAAATTATTGGTATTTGATGAAATGTGAAAATTATATGAACCAAGAATGGCCAAAAATATAATTTTAACAAGATACAAAAGAAAACATTAAATAACCTTATATGACAAGACATGACAAATTTAAAGTATAAAATAATTAAATAGCAGTGTAAAAGATTCTATCCATGAGGCTAATAAAATATGTTTCACTGCAAAAAGTGTATATACTTAAAAGTAAAGACCCCTTGTAACCATCAAGTTCACTACAATTTGACCTTGGCATAATCTAAAATCTATTGTGAATGTTTTTTATAATTATTACAAAATTAAAATGAAATGAATTAAATGGGATATGGAGGTTGGAGAAAACAATGTAAAAAATTACTTTTTTTTCTCTCTCCACTCTTTTCTTTTTTTTTTTTTTAAATACTTGTAGCATTCTTTGCACTTTCAAACTTTTACCATGCTTATGGCATATGCAGGAATGGTTCAAAGCTGAAAATGTGGATTTTAAAATTTCAAAAGAGAATACAGGATATTATCCTTATCCTCTATTCTCTTTTCAAATTCTAAAATCCACTTTTTAAGCTTTGAACATTCCTGCATATGCCATAAGCATGGTAAAAGTTTTAAAATAATTTCCCAATTTTTTCAGTGTTGTGAAAATATACTTTTCAACATTACCCAAATTTAGACATTGTTTGAAATGAATTTCCTGATATTCATATGTAAATATATGAAACAAAGTCAATATAAATGTACATTCATAATACATAAAGTATTTCATCACACACATAATCTAGAAATTCCTGATTGTGTACTTTATTTTTTAATTAATAAGTTTTTGCTACAATAAAAAAAATGTATTAGTCTACTGATTCATCATCATTAATAACTGCTGACTAAAGGTTTTCCTAGAACAAATATTACACTTGGAATATTTACACAAACATGTATTATATTAATAAAATATATCTTAATACATGTACTATGCATTGCATTTCATGCAATAATTATTAAGTACACATTTATTTCAAAAATATCATATTATAAAAAAAATTCTTTTGTGTGACAATCTGTAACCTAATATAATAGTTGCCCTCTGAACACAACCTAAAATAATGCACACACTCTTGGTATGAATAAATCCCATGAATTTTTTTCATTTAACTACATTACACTGTTGAATAGACATTTTTATTAAATTTTTAGTGCTGTAATAAAGCATGTACATCTGAGAGTCTACGGAACTGACTCCATCAGGAATCTTATCATCAGGGTTCTGAGAATAATTTCTTAATTCTGCTTATCAATTATATCTGAGATATTCATTTAGTGGTTTAAATTTTCTACATACAATATTCAGTATAAAAATTTTACCATATTTTCAATATGACTAGGAATTTTAGACTTTTTTTTAACTTACTGTATTCACAGCTTTGCATGACATTGAACTGTATGAAGTCATTAGTGTTCAATCTCACTCATGCTTGTGATAAAATCCTTTTAAAGGTTTTAGAAACTAAAATGGTTTGACTAATTGTGTGGAAGGGCAAATACATGCAGACTGACACCAGACAAAAATTGTAAACAATGCAACTGTGTCCAGGCCCCTTTAATTTTTTTTTCTTCAAATTAGTACCCCGGGTTAAGGTTGGCTAAATTTTTTTGTGCCTTTCAAGGACCCAAAATAATGTTTAACGTACTGTACACTTAAATAATAATCCCTCTGAACAATTCTTACTTTGAACACTGGTCATATGTATGTACATACAGTAGTAAGTATATGCACTTTAAAAAGTAGGATGAACATTCTGCAATTTTAATAATGACACATAATTTGTGGTTTTTATAGTTCCCTCAAAATTAGCTGTACACACTAATATTTTCTTTTCTAAAATATTTTTCTACATGAACCACATTCTTTGTCAACTAGATGTATATTAGCACAAATTATCTCCCTTTAATTCACACACGTAAGATTTCGAGACAGTTATTATAACAGATAGCAATCCAGTCTGGCTGTGTTGATGACCACTGAATCTGGTTTATCTCCCCTCCTGCTGTATATGCCAGTATAGGATCCTCGATTGCTCGGGGCATCGACTGGATGTCCCAGATCAGGGCCTGATGGTCATCAGCTGTGGAATCAAACATTTATAGTCATTCAGCAAAACGCTACTTCTGAAAAACTTTTTATCATTTTAGAAAAATGTTTTTCTAGGATATGAGAGACCAGGAACATACATTGTACATTATTATGATAATAAATAGCATATATCAAAAAATTACACAAGGCCTAAAGGACACAGTGCTCATCTGAGTCACCTCAGCCCTTCACACACTGTGAAATATTATTAATATTGATAAATATGTTTTTGCATACTTCTTTATGAAAACAGAGGTAATGAAAGGGGAACAGTTTATTACTTTTGTTAACAAAAGCATTACCAACAAGAGGCCCATGGGCCTTAACGGTCACCTGAGTATGATACAACAATTTAAAGGATGCATAGAGTATAAAATGAACTGAAAGGTGAAACTTTGTTGCCAAAAAGCAAGAAAAATAGCGTGATCATGATCAACAAAATAATTGGTCTTAATATTCATTAACAGTTTATAAATTATGTTCTATAAATCTGATCCCCATTTATCACTATCACCATACAGTATATTAACAAATTATCAATGCTTCTGTACTATTTTAATCCTTTGTTGAAATTTTTTACATTGGCCTCTCTTGGTCCTTGATGAACATTTAATAAGACAAGTTATTTTTATCTCATTTTTATTTATCTACTACTTACAAGTCTATCTGATCATTAAAACTATGAAAGTACTTTTTGTATTATACAATAAAAGTTTTTGCATAATTATCTTATTCTATTTACCTTTCAAGTACATTATTTACAGTGATAAATTATCAAAGTAAATGGCAAAGGGGAATAACTCTTCTCAGTAGAATACAAAATAAAAGAGCCCTGGCCAGGACCAGAACACTTGACCAAATGGTCCAGATGTTCAAAAATCTGGTAAAAATAATCTTCCTCATTAAAACTTTTACTCTTTTTGCCTCTGATATGCCCAGGTGCGGAGAAGATTTTTAAAGAAATAATGCATTTATACTACAGATTCTCTACATTATCAATAGAGCCCCCCCCCCCCCCCAACACCAGAGCTTCTGACCCTGGGACCATAAGTTTGCTCATCATAACTAATCACTTTGTTTATCTGCTTAACACCAAGGAGCAAACAGGATTATGTAATAGAATTAATGCATTTTTACTATATTATCAAGAACCCCACCCTCACACCAGCACATCTGACCCAGGGGTCATGAAATTCACTACTCTGGAAGAAGCACTCTTGCTCATCATAACTATACACTTAGCTTCATTGCTTTTTTAACCAGAAGCAGAAAGGAATATTTTCAAATAAATTTTGCTTTTTCACTTTATAATCAATAGAAGCCCCCCCCCCCCCCCCCCCCTCACCAGAACCCTTAAATCTTGGGTCATAAAATTCAAAATTTTGGAAGAGGCATCCTTGCCTATCATAACAATGTACTTAGTTTGTTTAAACAATACCCAGGGGCAGAGAAGAAGATTTTCAAAGAAATAATTCACCTTCACTACAGGATCTATATAGCCCCGCCCTAGCACCAGAACTCCTGTCCCGGGGGCCATGAATTTCACAATTTTGGAAGAGGCATCATTGCTTATCATAACAATGTACTTAGTTTGTTTGAATAATACCCAGGGGCAGAGAAAAAGATTTTTAAAGAATTAAAGCATTTTCACATTAAATCAATAGAGCCCTTCTCTAACACCAGAACCCCTGATCCAGGAGCCACGAATTTCACAATTTTGGAAGAGGCATCCTTGCTTATCAAAACTATGTATTTAATTTGTTTCAATAATACCCAGGAGCAGAGAAGTAGATTTTCAAAGAATTAAGGCATTTTCATTATATAATCAATAGAGCCCCGCCCTAACACCAGAACCCCTGACCCTGGGGCCATGAAATTCACAATTTTGGAAGAGGCACTCTTGCTCATCCTAACTATGTACTTAGTTACTTTATTTAATACCCAGGAGCAGAGAAGAAGACTTTCAATGAATTAATGCATTTTCACTATATAATCAATAGAGCCCCGCCCTAACACCAGAACCTCTGACCCTGGGGCCATGAAATTCACAATTTTGGAAGAGGCACTTTTGCTTATAATAACTATGTACTTAGTTACTGTAGTTAATACCCAGGAGCAGAGAAGAAGATTTTCAAAGAAGTAATGCATTTTCACTATATAATCAATAGAGTCACGCCCTTACACCAGAACCCTTGACCCTGGGGCCATGAAATTCACAATTTTGAAAGAGGCACTCTTGCTCATCATAACTATGTACTTAATTACTTAATTTAATACCCAGGAGCAGAGAAGAAGATTTTCAAAGAACTAATGCATTTTCACTATATAATCAATAGAGCACCGCCCTAACACCAGAACCCCTGACCCTGGGGCCATGAATTTCACAATTTTGGAAGAGGCACTTTTACTCATCATAACTATATACTTAGTTAGTTTATTTAATACCCAGGAGCAGAGAAGAAGATTTTCAAAGAAATAATGCACTTTCACTATATAATCTATATAACCCCTCCCTAGCACCAGAACCCCTGACCCTGGGGCCATGAATTTCACAATTTTGGTAGAGGGGTCAATGCTTATTACAATCATGCCAACAGTTTGACTGCTTGATGTCCAGGAGTAAAGAAGAAGATTTTTAAAGATTGCATTAATTTTGGTGGTTTTAGCCCCACCCCTCAGGCCCCAGGGGGGCAGGGATCATGAAATTCACAATTTTTGTTCCCCTTCACCCATAGATGCTATACGCTAAATTTGGTTGAAATTCGTTGAGCGGTTTCAGAGAAGAAGCTAAAAATGTTCAAATGTTAACGCACATCGCACGATGCACGTCGCACGCCGACGGACAAAAACGGATAGCAATAGGTCACCTGAGTGACTCAGGTGACCTAAAAATTACTATATTGTGGGCTTTAAACTACATTTAGGATGGAAAATGTATGTCACATTAAGACAGGGAGTTGCTGAATGCAGCTAAAATATAATGAAAAATTCTCAGAAGAAAATTAAAGGGTCCCATATGACAGGAAGTCACTAAATGGTGGATGCCCCGATAGGTTTGACTCTATCTTTTCCTAGAAAGAGGGCTTGGCCCTTCAATTACAAAAATCTGAAAACTTTCATCAAAGGATGCTTTGTGGCAAGTTGTTTGTAATTGCCCAAGGGGTTCTGGAAAAGAAGTTGAAAATGTTAAAAGTTTACAGGTGACACAGGACATGGACCAGAAAGATGAAAAACAAGAGGCCCATGGGCCACATCGCTCACCTGAGTAACTTTGGCCATGCTGTTCATTACCAGACTTCCCCCCTTGTAATACCTATTGTGGCCCCGCCCTACCCCCAGGGGTCATGATTTGAACAATTTAGAATCTACACTACCCCAGGATGCTTCCACATAAGTTTCAGTTTTTCTGGTCCAGTGGTTCTTGAGAAGATTTTTAAAGATTTTTCCTATATATTTCAATGTTTCCCTATTGTGGCCCCGCTCTACCCCCGGGGGTCATGATTTGAACAATTTAGAATCTACACTACCCCAGGATGCTTCCACATAAGTTTCAGCTTTACTGGCCCTGTGGTTCTTGAGAAGAAGATTTTTTAATGACCCCACCCTATTTTTGTCTTCTCTTGACTATCTCCCCTTGTGAGGGGACTTGGCCCTTCATTTTAACAATTTAAATCCCCCTTCACCCAAGGATGCTTTGTACCAAGTTTGGTCAAAATTGGCCCAGTGGTTCTTGAGAAGAAGTCAAAAATGTGAAAAGTTTACAGACGGACGGACGGACGGACAGACAGACAGACAGACAGACAGACAGACAGACGGACAGAGGGACAGACGGACGGACGACGGACAAAATGTGATCAGAAAAGCTCACTTGAGCCTTTGGCTCAGGTGAGCTAAAAAGGCAGACAATCTAGGCTCATGAAAACCTTTGGCTGAGGTGAGTAAAAATATAAGAAAATGATATTACATTACACACTGGATATCTTAATCAAATATCTAAACCCAATGCATTAAAATACAATTTTACCCAGTTTTGGATATTCTAAATCACATCTTTCATTATACTTCAACAAAGCTTGCATTTGTTTAAATGGTCTAGGTTTAAACTCTTGAATGAGGAAAATGATTTTCCCAGGCTATAATATGACATTAGAAATGTCTTACCAGCTGTACAGATGTGACAACTGGAGTGTGGGGCCCAAGCAATGCCATTTACACAGGCTCGGTGATTGTTCAGGCGAGCTACAGGTGTACAAGGTACTCGCACATCCAAAATAATTACCTGTTAAACATAAAAAGATTTAAGAGTTCAGATAATGAAAACATTACATAAGTTTATGTCTTTACTTTCAAATAATATATTTTTCTTAAAGTTCATTACATTTATTTTTTTCATTTTGATTTTACTTCATATTCAAGTATATATCATTCTTTAGTTCAAATACCTGGCATATAATATGAAATAGAGCTTAATTTACTTGTATATTCAAAAAAACATACTTAATTATCTTTTAAAGTTCATGTCTTTTATTACTATAGAAATAAATATGTCATTATGCAAATCACAAGAATCAGCAAATTCATCAGAGTATGGTTGCATTTTAAAGAGAACATCAAAAATTACATATACATTCACTGATCCTCATTGCTTTACCCCTCCTTCCTGAGAGACAAACCATCATTGAGTGTTTAGTAATACTGTACCTCCATGGCATCCATAGCCATTGTAGCGAGGTAGTTAGGGTCTTGTTTGTTCCAGCACAGTCTGAGGAGAGGGTGGTGTTGAGCATCCTCATAAATAATTGTTGAATGCTCCAGGTGTCGCAGGTCAAACATACGGACAGAACCATCAGCACCTGCATAAATTAAAAGAACATATTTGGCTATCTTTTTTTTTTTTTTACATGTAAAACAGCTTGGAGAAGTTTCTCTAACTACTCAAAATATTATTGAAAAATTGAATTTTGTATAAAACAAGTCATCTTGTAGATATGTATTTCAACTAAAATACATGTGCATTTTTTCTGAATAGTCAACTTGATATTGACTCTTGCTGCTAAATTTCCATGAATAAATAAGATTTTCAAAGGCAAATATTTTCAATATTGATTCATTTATCCTTTACACCCAGGGAGCATAACTTTCACCATTCCTTCAGAGGCTTAGGTGCTCATCATAATCATGCAATCATGTAAACAGTCTGCCCTCTAGGTTTCCATTAGTAAAAAAGAAGAATCTTAAGGGTAGTGTATTTTCTATAAGTGACCAACTTAGCACGCCACCATGGTGTCTAAATCCTTTACCTAGGAGACATAAACTTCTAATTTTTGATAGAAGGCCAGTTGATAAACATGCAAAAAATCCCCTTCCTAAATGTCTATGGATAGGAAGAAGAATTTTTAAGATTTTAATTGTTTTGGCCCACTCAGGCCCTAGGAAAGCAGGGACGATGAAATTCACAACTACTGTTTCCCTCCATCCATTGATACAACATATCAATATTTTTAGAGATTGGTAGAGTTTTTCCTGAGAAGCTGAATATCTTCTAAAGTTTACATACATGTAATGTACAACATATACAATGTACTGGTACTTCACAATGCTGGATGGAAACTGATAGCAACAGGTTCACTTGAGTCACTGAGTCATTTATTACATAAAATAAATCATATATGAATTACTCAGATGTCTTATTAGTTCAAATAACAATTATACTTCATTAGTTACATTTTTCTGGTAAACATTAGATAAATAAATACTTTAATACTTTTAAAAAACAAATGATATATCATTTTACGAAAAATATCATTTGATATTATAGACAATTAGTTATGGTAATTGGCAATTTTTGGACTCTTGATCTGTCAATTTCAAACTTGAGAAGTTCTCCAGAATTCCTCTAAGTTTTCAAGAGTCAAAAATGTTGTAATATAAAAAAAAAAGTTGACATACCAACACTAGCAAACATGTCCCTTCCTCCTCCCGCTCTACTGAATGCGATATCGTACACCTCCTTGTCATGGGCGATCAGCTGGGTTTTTACATGGCCAGACACAACATTCACACGACCCAGAACTTGCCCTGTCTATCAAAATAATTTAGGATTAGGTTTGTATAAAAGAGTAGCAGCCTTCCATCCCCTATATCTTTTAGATTCTTCTTGATGTAATAGAAGGGATTTTATACCAATGGTAATTCCACATCATAACAATTCACCTACTTAAGAGAGATTGATTTGCTTACAGTTCTTACTTTTCTAATAACATCACTTTTAACACAGAGAAAGAATACACTGTACTAAAATTCAAAGTAAAAACAAACAAAATACCACATGACAATGGTACTTTAAAGCAGTATGAGCTGCAATTTCTATGTCTGAAACCTGTTGCAGAGTTGTAATTCACTATTTCAATGACAGAAAAAATGAGGATCTTTTAGCTTTTGTTATTCATATATGCATTGGAGAAACCATTTACAAGCTATGACTGAAGCAAAATTGTAGTCCTATACAAAAATTCATTTCTCATATTATACTATACATTCCAAAGTACAGAATTCTTTCTTCTGATAAAATTTAACCTACACTAGTAATTTTAGTCTTACTGATCATACAGGTTTAAGTTACATGCAGAATTATCATAATAGCACAATTTCAAAGCAAACTAAAATTCTCTATAATACAGCTCATACTGCTGTAACAAGAGCACCTAATGATTTATGGAGAAAATTGGCAAACCTCTAGACCCCATATTGTGCATGTTGTATCAATGCTGGACGTTCCTAAGAGATTAGGATCCACCTCATTCCAGTCAAAGGAAGTCAATGGAGCACAAAAATCTGAATTCTTGTTCTGTAATAACAATTCTGATTTAAATTTGTTTTGCATTTCCATTTACATGAATGAACATAATTTTTATTTTCATATATATGTACATGTATTTCTGAGTTTTTTTTAATGATGCAAATACATAATCCCTGTTATCAAGTTCTTAGTATTTTTTCCAAAACATAAAGCAAAAGGTCTCCAAACCTGGATATATCTTTCTTCGAATCAATACCCTAATTATCATAACAATATACATTGTACACGTAAATAGCATTATTAAGGACTTACATTATTGAGGAGGCATTCCAGCCGAGATTCATTATCGCTGACCCTCCACACTCGTAAATAGTCACCACTGGTGGCTAGCAAATCAGGATATCCCCCTTTCTGTAAAAGCAAAGACTACACTTTAAGAAAAGGAACAAAATAGTATGGGAATTATCCAAAAGTAGGTGTGCTGTACCATAAAGTTAATACTGTATACATACATCTTTAGTTCTGTTACTATAAATTACACATATTGTTACAATAAATCAATGATATATGTCCTTCATGAACTAATATATTACACATATATTTACTGTGAACTAGATATATATCAACTGTACCATACTTACAGCATCAGGGATCCACATTATTTTGGTTGTTGGATATGGGTGATCAAATGTGCTCTTTGATGTAAACTCTGAGGTTTCCTCATCAAGGGACACTATCTGTACCTAAAAACAAGAAGTAAACACTCATTCATTACTATCAATTCTATATTACTCCATTCAAATGCTGATTTATATTGAATGAAAATTTAAAACATTTCTGCAATTTCTAGATCCGACTGAAGTTTTAAAACTGTATTATTTATCAGTTCTCTTGTCTTAAAGATTGGCCCTCATGATTTAACTCTATAATTTCTTATATCTCAAGCATATGACAAAAACACACATTGAATAATCTTATATCTTAACAGCACTATAAAATATATCCCAATTATTCTTTGATACAAGAAGCTAAGTCTATAAATATCCCACAATCTTATTCTTCTACTGTATTATAAGCTTATTGAAAGCGTTTCAGTGAATACTGAGCCAGTATTAAGTTAACCAATACAAATTCAACATTTCTTTTATCATATTTCTAACACCTTTAAATCCATTTATATGTACAATGTGCATTGTAAGTTTCTGTTTTTTCTCATATCTAGTTTTTGAATTGCATCTAAGCCACATAATACATAATAAAATCTCTAAATTTAATCAAAAAAAGAAACAAAAAAAGCTTTCAACAATCATAAGCATGGTATAACAATCTACACAATCTGCACACTACATGTACTAAAATAACTTCTCATTATCAAAGTTCAATATGTATGTGAGACCTTATTGTTGTATTCCTCTACAAAGCTCCCAAGTGCTAGTCGGAATCGTTTGTCTGGACGGATACTCCAGTTCATGCTGTAGACTGTCCATGGTGCCTCATACTTATAAATTTCTTTCCGCTTCCCTTGTCCACCTGCACCTGGTAGAGCACACATGGTGCCTACAATACAAATGAATAAAAGAGAAAAGTTTACAGGTGTTATGGAGATTAAATTTTACACCTTTGTGACTGGATGCATTATGCATGAAATAAGGCTCAAACCATTTGAAATATTGACTTAGATGATGGATTTCATACATTTTCTTTAATGGTGTTGCTAGTTTCTCTGACATATTTTACTAAGTTATATATTCATTTTCACAAGTCACAACATGTAAAACAGTCAAAGTCTGATCAGAGATATTGGACTTGTTGCTTTATTTATTCCAAGCTAATGGTCAGCTTCATGCTCTTTGATCATCTGAATGAACATTTTCATAAAATCTTACTTTAATCTGTGAAATTTTGGAAATAAAAAGTTCCAAAAAAAAGTAAATAAAGTGTGTGTAACAAGTTGTTCAATTGAATTCAGGAGTGAGGAATATATATTGAACAGAGTACGTATACAGTATAAATAATAGCATGAAACAAACCCCACTGCTGATATTTGCAGCAAGAATGAGTTAAAGATCTCATATCGGAAACATCAATTTGGACCAATATGTTTTACACTTTAAAAATAGAAGCATTTGCAGAAGAATGCACAATAATTGATGAAGATATACATTGACCTGATGATGACACATTTTGCAGAAACAATCCCTTAAAAATAAAAAAAATCCACAGAGTTTTTTTCTTTTTAATTGCACTTAAAGTGTTTGACTGAGCATGTTATAATATTGTTACCTGTGTTTGATCGGACCTCCACAGTTTCTTGCAACACGTCGTGACGTGAAAGTGACTTCTGATTGTTAGTCTTTCATTTCAACACTAGTGTTCTTTTTCTGAAAATAAAGGGAGTCGTGAATACTTATAGGCCTATCTGTAAACAATATTCAGGGCAATACAAGTAACTTAGCTGTTTTGGAGATAGACCGGGATTTAGTCTCATTAAAGAACAAAATATCAAATTATAGGGGAAGAAAATGTATCCAATTGCTTACATATTGAATAAAGTTTATAATCATTAAAGTTTACCTTATATTTTCTCAAAAAGAACGTACTGTAATCGAATTAAATGACAAAAAAATATTCAACAACAAGCAAATCAAAGAGAAATGGCGCAAGGGTTATAGACGAGTCGTTCATCAATCTATTCGGGCTATGCTAAATGCATGCTGATTGATTTTAGACATCCACAAGAAACATTTTTGAACCATATGGAATGTTTGTTTCATTTTTAAAATCATTATATATCAACTTATAGCAAATGTTTCAGACTCTCACACTTTAAGGTTCATCAGTCCTTTGATAAGAAAGATAACTCTAATTACCACAAGTGTTAGCTTTCCTAAAAAGCTTGTCTGACTTGAGAGCAAAGAAGATGGGCGTGTTTGGCGTGTGATCTGCAGGAATAAGGCGTACGAAACATTTATAGTTTAAATGTCTACGATTTGGTCGGCTGACCACAGCTGGACACACTTTACAAAGTTACACACATGGGAAAATGTTACATTTAGTTTGAAATACTGTGTCGAATTTAATATATCAGTCCGCTTATCTTAATAATTACTAAACGTAAAACTTAGTAACGCTTCACATAAGTAATAAACACCTATGGGGTATAGTTAAATGCAATTACATATATATAAAGTGTCAGTAGCTTGGAAAAATTGCTTTCGCTTTCGGTGCAACAGAACCAGAATTTATCTATTTGAAAATAAATCAGTACACAAAATTAAACTGACAAAAGAATTGATTGTTTGTACTAAAAAAAAAAATATTAACGCTCCATGCGAGGATCGAACCAAAAATATTTATTTTTCATTGCACTGTACGGGTTACGCATACTACTGAGCTATCACCGCTCCACACATTTTATGGTTTTTAAAGCGACAATGAAGCACCGCATTTACACGTTGGAATTTTTTTTGGAAAAAGTTCATTTTTTATTGTCTCTGGGTCTTCTCTCCATTTTTTACAAATGTTTGTTCGTTTCTTTGAATTAAAATGCACAAAAATAACGTTTCAAAATCATGGAGAGATGACCCAGAGGTAGCAAATTTTTAGAAAAACGTGTTTGAAAATGTAACAATTTGAACCAAATGACTCATCTAGCCAATTTTCAAGTTCTTTTTTAGCAAATCAAAATACAATATCGGGAAAATATTTCCATTTCCTATTTCACAGGAACAAAATACAGCAAAAGAATGCTAAAATTTTATGTGACAGATCAATGAAATTTTCACTTTTCAAGTGCGCCCAGATTCCTGCCGAATGCCAATCAAAAGCGCCCTCGTTCTTTATTTTTACGCGATGAATCAGGAAAAGTTAAATCCAGTGTAATCAACATGACTCTGAGTCATGAAATGAATTCTTTTGAGCACTAAGAAACAAGAAAAGTTCAATTCAGAAACTTATTCTATCAGAGACCTGGTTCTATATACACTACATTACTTTTAAATTCTTTTTTTTTTCATGGACATAGGAAAGGGGAAGGGGGAGGGTTGAGGACCGTGAGCTCAATAATTTTGCCCATTTATAACATAGCTACTTTATGCTTGTGTCCCCTTAATCATGTAAATATTAAACTTCGGATAATTTTTTTTCATGCTCAGTGAGGAATTTTTCCTTGATTGTGTCCACCCGAAACTGAAATTTATTCCAACGGGCCTGTCAAAGAATAGAAAGATATAACCAGTGCTTTTGAAAGAAAAAGTTACAACAAATAAAAATCTTAACGTCAATTGGTGAACAATTTTGATAATTAAGAAATGTCTTATTGAAAAAAAAAATAAAATAAACGGGTCTCGAATGAGCTAATATCTTTGCATTTAATTTAAAGCATAGGAATAAACATCTATCCTTCACTTCGATATTTTTTTTAACTATGAATAAATCAAAAGTCTGCAAGTTATGAATACGGTATGTGTAGATTTATAAAGGTAGAGGGACATAGTGTATGCATTGAAAATAAACATGCATTAGTTAATCTGATAAAGATAATCGCCAATTGTTGACCTGACCAGCTTCATTCCTTCTGTTTTGCTGGACATGAATGAGGCAATTTTCGAGAATGGCCAAATGCCATGTAACCTGTAATGTATTTATAATGTGATAATAATGACATCAGCTCCGTTTAGGTGTTTAGCATGTTTCTATTACTCCACATGCTCTCCAATTGATAGTTAAGATAGTATGAAGTTTCCAAGACTATAAGTTATCACAAGAATTCTATTGAACGACTTGACCACCAAGCCTTGGCTAAATCTAGTCAAATAGAATTGTCAGGTTAAAAGGTGATTTCTGTCAAAGTATGCTGAAGTTTTAATCGAAATTTCTACGAGTTAACAGAAAGATGATGAACCGTGGCCTTTAATGCGACAAGTGTATTGCTACATCATGACTTTATATATATATGTCGGTTCCAACTTCGTTCACTGCAGTGAAGTCGATTTTTTTCTTTTTTCTTTTTTTTTTTGGCGATTCTTTCTTTCCATGTAGAGGCGTATACCATCATTGTTTTGTGCCTTACACTTTTAGTTGCCCAACCGCATCCACCGCTAATAGCCAATTTGAAGGGTCAACAGACGAACTCCTCGGAAATCTGTACATGTATAAAATACCCGGTATGTCTTAAACTTTACACAAGAAATCTTTTTAAGAATTGAAATTCGAGAAATTAAGTTTTTCTTTATGTCTTCTTTATGCATATGAAGATATTTTCAGTATATATTATATAATATGGATAAACATAGAATATAATTCTTATACAATTATTGAAGTTGTTTTATATCTGTCATTTTTCAAAGTACGATCTTTCCAAAACAGGGATCCGACATACTTCAGGCAATATATTGTAACCAGAAATACATGTACATAATACTGGTATAAGAGAATTTTAAACTATAAAAAGTTACATAGACAATAATTAAATTTCCATACATAGAATCTTGTATTTACTTTAGATTTGGGCCAAATGTTGCTTGCAGGCAACTCATCGTCACAGAAAGAGTCATAAAAAGCATATTTAAGACGTAGAAACATAATATTTTTGGCCGTCATGTTTATTTTCCTTGTAAGAATTCCTCCCAGGAACATTTATGCTCCAGCTAAATTGGAAAAAGAAACATATATCAAATCAAACACACTTTATAGACACACAGTGTCGCTTTTTAAAGGGAAGGAGGAGCCAAAATAAATAATAAACAAGCAACATACGTATGTTAATTTAATTTAATCAATATTTTATTATGCAAAGTCAAATCATATAATTGGATTGGACATCAGGCATAGCCTATATAAGTCCCCTCCAAGGAAGTCAAGGTTACAAAGGAATATTGACAATTATCATGTGCAATGGTTTACAATTAATGACGAAATTGTTCATAATAAATTATATTAATTTCTAATGTAAGCTAGAAAAGGTAGAAATGAAAAAGATAAATTATACACAAAAGTTATTACCTATAGCATACATTCTCATTATACAATATAATGAAAATAAAATAAAAGAGTGCAACAAACAACAAAAATGAAAAAGTAAGTAAAAAAGTGCAAGAGACAAATATGCATGAAAAGATACAAGAAAAATAATGAAATAAATAAATAAAATTGAAACAAACAATAAAACTGAATAGGTAAATAAAGAAAGTGCAAAAGACTAAGCAAGGAAAAATAATACACTCATATACATTGAAATGCTGAGATTTGAACTAGGTATAAGTCAAAATATTACATACGCATGGTCATAAACGTGTTACATTCTTATCATTTCAGCATATGTGAATAACCCACATTAGGTATGACATAATTATATGTATTATATTCTACAAATAATTCGTATGTAAAACATATGTTTGTAACATGGTAAACAAACTACAAAAGCTTTATATATTATGACATATATAATTATAATATATCTTAAGGTCAGACGACACGTTCCTCGAAAGTATATAATTTTTCTCAAGAATTTTTCATTGAAGTATTGCTACTTAAAGAAGTTTCTTCGCCAAAAATTGAGGTACCTTACCAGGCATTTGGGCAAGATACCAGAGGTAACATTTCTTACATAATCCTTAGGGATAATCTTTTGAATTGCCAATATAACCATTTTTTGTGTACTTATTTTTTAAAACATTCTGAAAACAATTTAGAAATCACAAATGAATGACAATTATGAATACTTTTTGATATAATACCAAGGTATACAAAACATATATTTGAGGAACGTGTCGTCTGACCTTAATGACAAATTGACGATTTCATTCTCTCATGTAGAATGTTATTAATAAATTCTACTTCGGCTAACAGAGTAGCACAGTAAGAATCCGTTGTGATCCCAACAGATTACTGGAATACCTGGCCCAAAATCATAAAATATGAAGATAAGGGACTAATCAAGTCCATTGAAACAATACGAATTGGGAGCAAAGCAAACACGAACCTCTAAAAATGTCAGAGGTGGGATTAGGTGCCATAGATGAATAAGCATTCCTTGTCGACCGGTCACACCCATCGTGTGCTCCTTGTCATATGAAATGAAAACGGAAATATCCCTTGACAATTTAGTGTGAAAATAACGGCCTAACATGTTTGAAAAACGTCAGTCAACATTCGACTTAACGATATACTGTACTGTATTTGTTAACATGGTCATTGTATCGACCGTAGAATTTGCTAATTGTTGTCTTCAGACGAGAATGTTGATATTCTTGTATCATCAAGTTATTTGAAAGTTAATACTTTTAAATGCAACACCAGGCTCCGGGGTCATAAAATTAGACGAGTTCCCTTTTTTATCTCAGTCTCACTTTTACAAGAAGAATTGATATTGGAAAAGTGAGACCAAGATCAAAAGTGAGCTCGTCTTATAGTTTTATGGCTCAGGCCCCTTAATTATGAGTAAATCAATAAGATGCGTCAGCATGCCCATTTAACTTAAATATCTACGTATGCGATATTTTACAAGTGTTAACTTATTTGATCAGAATATTAATGTTGCACTGTGTTACTAGTATATTATTGATAATATAATTTATTATATTTAATTTTAATTTATATGAGTTTTTACCTATGTTCCAGTGACCCGGGTAACCTATTTGTGGAGTCGTAATACAATGTTCTTTGCGGAATCGTAAAAAAAATTGGGGAATCGTAATCCTTCTTGCAGAAACTTAATGTCCTTCCTGATTTACTTTACTTTAGCAAATAAAATATACAACATGACTATCAACATGAAAATTCTGTCAATTTTAGTTGAATATTTTATTTGCTAAAATAAAGTACATGTATATCAGGAAGGACATTAATAACAGTTTGTGGAAACGTGGTGCGCCGGTGAGTAAGTCATTATAAGTAGGTCTTTGATGCGGTGACACACAAATGTAGGTGAAATGCACCGTTTAAGTTTGACATTTCTTATCAGCATTTTATCTTGAGGTGGGTTCATGTGCCATGAGGAGTAAGCATCCCCGCCGAATGCTCTTTGTCATGATCGGGTAAAACGAAAAATCCCTTGAGTGCGAAAATGATTGCCAAATAATTTAATTTTGTTTGTATTCTTGCCTCTGATTGGTTAATATCCAAAAAGGAACACAAATTATTTCTGTATAACCTGGTTTGGTATGGGGACACACCCCCCTGACAACCAGCTGAATTATCTGTATCCATACAATCCTCTCATTTCCATTCCTCGAGATTCATGGAAAATTCCAGATTTAATAAACGTACCTTTAACTTCAAACGATAATTCCCTCTTACCACATGTAAAAAGGCTTCTAGGCCTATGTATCAGTTTTTACCTCCCCTTGCTTCCTATCACTTCCGTTACTTCCGTTACTAAGGTTGTATTATTGAGCGGCAAATTTGAACTAATAAAAAGCAACGAAATTTTACACCCATAGTTATTTCATGATTTTAAAATTAAATTATAAGGAATGACTCTAATTCTTGGCCAAATTATTCGAGTATAACCTGGTTTGGGTCAGTTTACGCTGTTTTATAATCCGCTTCGCGGATTATAAAGCGTAAACTGACCCAAACCAGGTTATACTCGAATAATTTGGCCAAGAATTAGAGTCATTTCTAAAATAATTTGTATGAAAAACGTCAGTCAACATTCGACTAAACAACAGATTGTATTTGCGAAAAAGGTCACAGTACTGACTATAAAATTTGCGAAATGTTGAGTTTAAAGCTCTTGCATATGGAATCATTTGAGAGACATAAAATCCATGTGTATGCAGGTGGTAATGGTATTTATAAAGGAAGTTGACGATACAAAAGATGAAGTCACCATTATGATGAGTGAGATGTCATTATCATAATCTATATGGGATATACTCCATGTTTAACAATGTATGGGAGAAAATGACTCATTGTCAATATCCGTGGGATTTATCCCATTTGAGCAAATTTGTGGGAGATAAAATCCCAATGGGAGAAAATATCCCATCTGACACGTTTTCCCCCATGGGAGAAAGGTGGGATAGTTGGTAGGACTAAAAATCCCACCATTCTCCCATGCGATTCTGACTTTTAGGACTTCATATCTTTAAAAAAAGAGATATTTGTGAGTTCAACATGAGACCCTGTGATACCCAAGTGCTATGATTTATTTTTGGACATCACAATTAGAAATGGTAGTAAAAAGTCTAGACAATGTCGTGTCCAGAGTTAAATGGCGCACTCTTAAATACTGATAACCTTCGGATGTTTTGCTAATTTAAGTTTCAAAACGTCTATGTGCCATCTCTCAAAGGAACCATCAATAGGCATTGATGTAAGAGGGGGTGGTCTATTGTGATGATCTTTCTTTAATCTCTGACATCTTTCACAAGATTGGTTGTAATCATATATTTCTTGATGCATACGTGGCCAGTGATATTTCCGTTTGAGTGCTGTCATGACCTTTTTTAATGCCAAAGTGTGCACCACCTGTGCTACTATCGTGAAAAGTTTGAAGAGCTTCTAGACGAAGCGTTTTTCGTAAAGCTAATTGCTTTAGCCAACGATTACTTTCTTTGACCTTTCTAGTCCGTCTCTGGAACCAGTGATATAATATACCATCACAAAGACTGTATGATTCTGGTTGTTCTTCTATCTTTTTACGTTCTTTGGTGATCTCTGGTAGAGTTTCTGACTCTAGATAGAGGTATATGCCTCTGAAATCAGGGCAGTCCTTTTGAAGTTGACCTAAGTCATTATGATTCGAATCCAGTTGTGGTTCGACATGCTTGATCAGGTTCCACAGTGGTCACCTGAGCACAACTGTCGTAGTGGAACTCGACCTCTAACATTGTATCATGCTGAAAAGCTTCTACCACATGTGTATTTGTGATACGTTTTGAATTTTCATCGTAAGTGCGCCTGCTGAGTGCATCAGTCACTACATTGGCATATTTGCTTTTACCATCTTTGTGAATAATTTTGAAACCATAACCTTGTAATTCTAGTGACCATCTTGCAAGTCTTCCATTATGTGTTTTTTTGCTACATAAGGTATTGCAGGGGTTTGTGATCAGTGTAGACAACAAATTCATTGTTAGAGAGGTAAGTTTTGTATTCTCTTATACCTTCAATAACTGCTAAACTTTCGATATCTGATGCTGACCAGACTCGTTCTTGTTTCGAGAGAGAACGCCCGCCATAAACAATGACTTTTTCACGATTACCGTTGTCTTTTTTAGAGAGTACGTACCCAATTTCCGAATTCGAAGCATCCGTTTTAAGAATTAATGTATCATTAATGTTCGGATGAGCAAGAATGGGCGCTGAGGTTAATTTAAGTTTTAGAGTATCAAATGAGATTTGACACTCTTGTGTCAATATATCTAAATTTCGAATAGAAGGCCTTAGCAAGAGACTTTTTTTTTTAATTAAATTTTGATTCAATATAGATGCAACAGATCTGTAACGGGTACAATTAGAACCCATGGGAATTCCAACAGATTGTTGGAACACCTGGTCTCCGAAAACAACAAATTAGATACTGTCAATCAGAAACTCAAGCCATATTTTTAAATATCAACCTCGGAGTACTTGTATGTTGAATCGGAATGTTTTTTAATCAATAAGTTTGCAGATGACCAATGGCAAGATATGCAAATTTTTACTGAAGAAGCAGTTGTTTATGATGTCAAAAAGTCTGGTTTTTAATTTACCTAGTTGTATAAACTGTTATAAAGTTGTAGTTTCGATGTTATTTATTTTGGTAAAAAATTGTGATTTCAAATTTTCTAAAAGTTCCATATAGCTGGATGGTAAAAATCTGTAAAGACGAGAGTATTTATGCAAGCTTCCAGTCAGTGTGTAGTCCAAGTAAAAATAGCAGATTTTCTACGCTCAAATTTAGGTAATCTAGTTTTATCTGTTTAACTACTCACATTTTGACTACGTTAATGTTTTCATACAATAAATTTGTTAATTTTTCATACAATAAAAGTTTATAGGGAGATCCTATATTCGTACCGCATTATATATTTTTTAATACTTTACAGTCCAGATTGTTTACTGATTGTTGGAAAAGGCCAAAATGTTGCGATTACAATAGGGTAATATCAATTCTACTTGACCTTTTCAAACCCCATTTTGGTCATAAGGTATAACTGGCGAAAAGAGAACAAAGTAGGAATTTGTCAAAAAATCAGATGTACACTTAGGCTACTCCTGACCTAATTTGTTTTGAACAGATTTTATTGAATACATCAAAAGGATTGGAAACAAGTTCTATATAACTTACTAAGTTCCTGACCTAATTTATACCATATCTTATCATGATTCCAGAATTTGTTAGAGCAAATGCATTTTATAATCCCACTGACAATGTTGTACATAATTCTGTATTTGTCTTCGTTCCTTGTTGTGGAAAGTCAAAAGTGAGTTTCATTCTTAACGTTTTTTCGATATAAATTCCACAAATTAATTAGCGATGCTTACCTAGCCTATATCCTGTATTGAGGAGAGCATGTCATGTTTTTATATTTTTCTGGTTTTGCAAAATGATCGTCTCATGCAAAATAAAAAAAATATGTCTTCAGATCAATTAAAGTGACCTCTTACCAATCCCTTGTCTCTCATCTCGAGAAGGGAGCAGACGTCAGCTTTTTCTTTAACACCGCTAGCTGTGCATCATCAACTTTAAAATCAACAGACGACTATCCTGTGTTTGGTGGTGAACTTAAATTATTTTTAACTGTTAACAACTCAGATGAAAACACGGGACAAACGATATTCAGCAAAGTCCGATATATAGATGAAAAACCAAATGGTATTTAACTTTTGTGTTCTTTGTGCTCAAAATGTTTCTTAAAATTAATTGACACTATATATTAATAGTGTTCCCAGAAATTTTTGAGAATTTTTTCGTGATATATTTTTTTTGAAAATATTTTAAAAATAAAATATCGATAGATTGAAATCAATTTTTTATCAAAGAACAATTCTTGCTACTACTTTCTTATGTTAAATGCAGTTTTCATGGATAACTTTTTGTTTACTTTGTATACTTCCTGTCGATTGCTGATGTTAGAAATGAGTGATTTTAAAAACACAAAGCCTACTGTAGATATGTAATATCAAAGAACTGCAAAACTATAGGTACTTCTGAAACACTGAGCATTCCACTGTCTACGTATACATTTGTTTAAACGTGGAGCAAAATAATGAAAAATGGGAAGGAATTCAGGAGAGGAAAAGAGCTGGTAGGGTAAGGAAAGTAACGCCATTTTTATACACTCAGTGTTGTTTTTACTGCGCAAATAACCAAGCCTTCTTTGATCTGTACATTTTAGTTAATTAGACTTACGAACTCGTATCCTCAACTGAATTTCTCTTCTTTTACAATATTTTGTTCCATGCAATACAGAGTAGACAGTGAAATGCTCAGTGTTTCAGAAATATCACCAGGGTTAAAAATCCTTTACCAATACATATGTTAAACAGGCTTTCTTTTTTCGAAAGCAGTAATTTTGAACAACAGACAATTAGTACATATAAAACAAGCATTCTGAGAGTATTGCATTAGCAATACTAGTCCCCTACCGGCAAGTGTAATCTGGTTCCCGTTAAGAATTGAAAATGCCATAAATTCGTCAAAAATCAATGAAGCGGGACGAAATGCAAACTTGATCTATAACTAATCAAGGTAAAGTCACTTACCAAAAATCAGCTCAATATCTGAAAGCGTTTAGAAGAAAATTGCGGAAAACCCCTAAAAATTGAAAAGGCCGTAATTCCGTCAAAAATCAGTAAAGCGGAACGAAATATAATCTTGATCTGTATCTCATCAAGATGCACTCACATACCAAAAATCAGCTTAATATCTGCAAGCGTTTGGTATGCACTCACATACCAAAAATCAGCTTAATATCTGCAAGCGTTTGGAAGAAAAGTGCGGAAAACCAAGTGGGACAGACTGACAGAGGGACAGACAGACAGACAGACTCAGAGGAAACCTATTGTTTCACCGGTAGGGGACTAATAAATGGGAGGTTATCTACGAAAACTGCGTGTAACAAAAAAAGTAGAGGGTATTGTCATTAAATTCAATCTTAACATTACAATATATTTTATGTTCTTAATCTAACACAATTGTATTTAGAAGAATGTATATATTTTAAAAAATCTCAATAATTTCATGGAACAGTATATGCAAACAAAATTGTGTGTAAAATTCCTTTCTCTAAGCAGAGAAGAGATTAATTGGCATGGAAAAAATGGGAGATGAGAGAAAACCTTGATATAAACAAAATATATGATATACATAAATAATACAAGGAGTATAGAACTGTGTTGACAACTTTATTTCAGTGCCTGAACAAGTCTGATTACGTGTGGGTAAATTAAGTTGTGGCACTCAAACACGGTAAAGAGAAGCATCATTTACTCATCAAATACGTTAATGCATTAATGATAAATCAATAACTATAAATTTTCAGACTTAAATGAAGAAATACAATCCATATATATTGTCAATGATATGGCATCTATATTCTGGGGAAGACCTGGCTTCTTTGTGAATAATACCTCCGATTTTGACGGGGTCAACTGCAATTGGACAAGGGGAAACGGAAAGTATGAATTTCTACTTCTCAGTGGCGTCAAAGAGCTAAATAATACTTATTCACTAATCAAGATGTAAATAAACGAAAAGGTATTTTGTTAAGTTATTATATTTTTTCCTACGTAGATTTATATTTCATCGTACTTGTGAACTTATGCCATGTCTATGATTTAACGAAACACCAGATGAATGTTCTATTTATCTGATTCATGTAATTTGAATTATTGGTACCGATGTCTGCGGAGTTGATTTCCCTCATAGCCAGCTTTACCCCCACAATCTTGCATTCTAGAATTGGACTTCCCTCTAAGGGGAAATCTCACACTGGAGCCATATTTCCCCCTCCTTCTTTTTCGGTAGGATTTCCCCTATTTCATCAATGTTGAAATCATATTGACAATATTTTGACAAAAAGGTTTATATTAGAGTCAACATATTTTTAATGCAAATATGTGTGTTTTCGAATTGAACATTTTAAGTCTCATTTTTCTCAGTAACTACCCAACCAATTTTTTTTAAGCATAAAAGTCTTAATTTTTTCATCTGGTCAAACTGTTTTTAGGAGGAAAAAATTATGGTACAATGTAATCAAATTTTTAACTGAAGCCATGGAAACGAAAACAAGGAATTTTATTTTAACTGAATTTTTTTCTCCAATTGTATTTCAAACTAGATGTACATAACTGTACATAATATTGATGTGTAAGTGTCTCTTCAATTTTCTTGGGTTAAAATATCCCAAATAGCTGCCATTGCCATTCAGCTAAAACTGGGACTATTTCAAAAATTTTAAATTTTCAAAACTTTTAATTTTTTGTTTTTACTCTCTGCTTCCAACTCCAATATTACATGTACACTGCTGGGGTCAAGAGGACGAAGTTATGTTATGGCTTTCAAGAGTAGTGTTTCTTGTGTTTTTGTTTGTTTGTTTGTATTTGGGGGGGGGGGGGGCAAATACTCATAAGATAGTATGTGGAAGGTATCCTGATATTTTTAGAATTTTCTCACATATTCTTTGTAAAATGCACTGATCTATAGATAAAATACTGGGCCGGTAGAGGGCAAACAAATTAAATCTCTAAAATGGCCTGATATACATTTTAAAATTCGTGAACAAACAGGCACCACTTCAAGAGAGGTGTTGAAACACTGAGACTTACGAATTTTTGGTGACGAATTTTACAAATCTCCTATGATTTAGAATTCTGGGTTGAGACGCAATGATTTGAACTAAATATTTTAAGATTTCATTCTAAATTTGAATAATTGTTGAGTCGAAAACACTCCTAATTCCATTTAAAAAATCAGTTGACTCGTATAGACTTTTAGCCAATATATTGTCGATATGATTTTTGCATTGATAAAATAGGGGAAATCCTACTCTGAGAAAAAAGAGGGGAGAATTTGGCTCTAGTGTGAGATTTCCCCTCTGGAGAAGTCTTACTCTAGACTAAAGATTTCTGGGAGAAAGTTGGCTATATGGGGAAAATCCTACTGTACAAAACTGAACTTGACAAAATTACCACTAATATTTTCTGTATTTCTTTACTTTTCATAATGTTTTTCTTTGATAGTATATGGGCAAGGCAAAGCAGGGATCAGAAACAGTTGACATCTTTCAAGGATATAAAAACTGTGCTCACGTCTGGCGAGAAGGTCCGTTGGGTCGTTAAATCTAGAGGATGTACATGTCCACCAGAGGCCGCTGTTTGTTTAGATGGTGCAGTTGGTGACACCATTAGAGGTATTCTAAAGACAAAATTTGGCGTTACTTGTGCGCATGACGGATTTCTAACTATGTGCAGAGCAATATGCATTAAAATCTCCTGGAAATGAGTACTCGTACGTGTATATTTAGACTGCTTCATATATGTTTTATTCTGAAACTTTAATTCAAGCATGTACATGTATTTAGAGTAAATATTTTGAGAAAGCAGGGGGAATAATTCTTTATTTGTTCTACAAAAGTTTGAAGTTTAATTACCGAAATCTGTATTCTTTGCTCACAAGACCGTAACTATAGGCTCAAATATTTAGTGAGCCAAGGGATATGGGGGACATCCGAGTCCTAAGCGGGTCTAGGGTAGTGTCTGGATGCGGATTCTCAGGGAAAGGGGGAAGTTCCCAAAATCTGGGTTTTAGTAAATTTTAGACTTAATCTTGGAAGGTTTCACGTTTTGAAATATTTTTACATGCATTCTAAACGATATTGAAGCACCTAGTGAGATGGCCGATTTACAGAAATTGAAACTTAAGTTAAAAGTATCAATTAAGTACAAAAAACACATAATTAATTAAAATTCAAAGTAAAACTTTTTCACTTTTCAGAAAATTCTAAAATTTTAGTGAGGCATTTGCCTCACTTGCCTCAATGGTAGTTACGGCCTTGGCTGAATGATGGTCCTAGTTAAACGATTCGTCGACACTAAATAAAATCATTGATTTTTTGTAAAAAAAAATTTTTTCCCTTTTTTTCAGATTTCAAAATCATGGCGGATGGCTCAATAAGTTTCTCTACTTCCATGACTATTCAAGTTCTCCTCTCTTGGCGGTACATACGAATCATTATTTTTGGTCATATTTACGAAAACAATACAGCAAACTTTATGCTCTCAACTTTAGAGCCTACTACGTGGGATGATGGAGGGGACCATCTAATCTTATGTCCAATAACTTCGAGGGAGTCCACGGAAGGAGCAAATTTTTTTACTGAGAGCTGATAATTTTTCTTTTTGCCTGAATGAAATTTTCTTAAATCCTAGTTAAACAGAATGCAAAATTAATTATTTGATGATGTCAAATTTTCATGGTTTGAGAAAATATTATTGGTTCGAGATAGTTTGATTTCGTGATTAAAAGAGGAAAAAAAAACATAATGCAGTACTTATGTATTTCTATTTCATAGTTACGAGAACGTGACAAGTTTACGAAAACCTTTAATGTCTACACTATACATTATGAATTCATTGTAAAGTTAAAGGAAGATTCAAACAACGTTGCTTTGTGAGTAAATTTCAAGAGAGGTTACGACTTATCTTACATTTGATGATTTGAATTGTCGATGAAAAAGGTGAAGATAACGAAGTGATCGATCTTTAAAAAAAAAAAAGACTACAAAAAGATAATATCTGTAAACAGGGCATAAAACACGGACCCCGGATTCCAGAGGTGGGATCAGGTGCCTATGAAGAGTAAGCATCCCATGTCGAGCGGTCACACCCGCCGTGAGCCCTATGTTTTGATGAAGTATAAGAAAAATTCCATCTTCAAATTTAGTATAAAAAGGCCAATCAGTCGGTATGAAATTTGTCAGTCAAAATGCGACACATTTATAGGGCCAAATAATGTTTGTTTGCCCTCTCCCGACTCAGGATGAAAATATTGGGTCGGTAGGTAGGTGAGAAATTTTTCCCCAGAAAATTTCAAGCTGAATTTTTACAATCCATTTTCCAGACTGCATAAAAAATAATTGCTTCCTGGAGGTTAAAAAATGTTCTGAGTCGGGCAATTTTTAATCATTCCGTTGCGAGAGGGCAACCAAAGAATATTTTAAAGGTCTAGGTTATATTTGCCAACAAGGTCATTATGACAACCGTAGAATTTATAAAATGCTGAATTTAAATGAGGTTGTTGAAATCCCTATAACATCAAGTTGTCTGTCAGTAGCGTGCCTCGGTTTAAAAATTGTACTCAAAGCATGCTCTTGAGTATCAAATAAAAAGGGAGACATAAACACCATATGCAGGTGACAGTGGAATATAACTACATAAATAAGGAGACTGAATTCATCTCGTTTGAAATACAATTTAGTTGTTAGTTGGTCCTTATCGTCCATAGCCAGTAAATATGAAATATGTGGAGATAACGAACAGTATTCGAGCTCAAAAGTCCATTAAACATTACAAAATAGGAGCAGAGCAAACACGGATCTCTAAGACATCAGAGGTGGGATCAGGTGCCATGGAGGAGTGAGCATCCCCTGCCGACCGGTCACACCCGCCGTGTGCTCCTTGTCATGATCGACTATTCAGTGTGTAAATAATGGCCTAACAATTAGTATGAAAAAAGTCAGTCAGTATTTGACTTAATGATAGATTGTATTTGCTGACTAGGTCATTGTATCGACCATAGAACTTAATATCCAAATATGAAACAGATCTGACAGACTCTGGGGTCTCTTTAATTTCGAGTTCCCTGGGATATATCGAGTCGACATATGAATGGAGGTAACTATAATTGGTAATTGATAAAATGTCGTCGATACATCTAATATCGAGTTGAAGGCAAAAGAGGGTGTTGCAGTTCTTTTGTTATTTTCCCTAAATGTGTAGCAGATTAAAAGAAGAATTTTAAGTCACTGAAAACGATGTTAATTTTTTTCAGATACAACGGTATATACAGCACAATGTAGAACAATATTTGGAAGCTGCATATTGACTTCCAATTTGCCATTAAATGATGTGTAAATTAATCACACAGCAAAATATATCAGATTTTCTGTTTTTTAAATAGGGAATCCCGGTTGTTCTGAAAAATTTCCTCCTTGAAACAGAATAAATTTGATATGTGCACAAAGAGGCAGGAATTTTCTTCAAAACTGCCATTTCCGATTTTTGTTTCAAAGAGGCATATTTTTAAAAAACACAAAAATTGAATAAAAATTATTATCCATGCGAAATGCAAAATGTGTACAAAAAATAACTCAAAGATGATGAGTGTCTGAAATGGTCTAGTGGTTATGCTGGTGGACTACTAAAGAAATTTTACCTGAGAATGGGTTCGAATCCCGGAATGGGTCGTTTATGCATTTTTTTCTTCTTCACTTTTTTTCGTGTATGGAAGTGCAATAAAATATCTATTTTAAGAGAGAGAGAGAGAGGGGGGGGGAGAGAGAGAGAGAATGTCAAGAAGTTAATGAATAATATTTTAAACGCCTGCAGATTTAATTTGTCTTCCTTGATACTGTGACCTAAAACTAATGACATAATGCTATTTTTTAGTTGAAAGGCGATGTCTTGGAAAATAAAGTATTGTTTTAAATTATTATAATTTATTTTTTACATAGTTTACTCATTTTGATTCATTTTTGGTCTGTTATTTAGTGGCCAAGATTTGATTTGAAACAAATAGAACGCCTTGGATGTAGCATAAACAGTGTGATTATGGGACACAGTTTTATTTATTAAAAAACATTCACGGACGTTGTCTACCGTATATCTTTCAAAATGCTGTGCAAGGTGCACTGGCCACTGCATGTGCTTTTTATTGTTGGTTTGAACATATTTTATTGTTTAGATATTACAACAAAAGGATCGGACACAAGTTCTTAAAACTTAGAACGTCCTCTCCTTTATAACAATTAATTACACAAAATAATGTTAAAAATTAAACTACACTGGAACCAAAGGTCAATACGATTATCTTACATAGGTTGTGCATGTACAAAATTGACTTGATGTAGTATGTACAAATGAATTAAATATGTAAATTCAAAAACGACCAGATCTCTTAATAAACAATTGCACATTTAAAAATTAACTTTCATTTTCAGAAATGCTAATCGAATCATCTCCCCATAACAGTACGTGAGTGTATACAATACGTAAATTAATCATTCTAAAAATAGCATTAAACAAATCGTTTCTTGGGACAGTGTATTTCGTACAAGAAAAAAAGTAATGATATGCGTCTTCTATTTTTCCACAAGTGCATAATGGACTGTCAATGATGTTGCACCTAAATAAATCTTTATTCAAAACGCAATTGTGTCTTAATCTAGTATGAATTACATTCCAGTAACGATCACCAAAAGAAAAAAATGCAGGAGTAGGTGTTTTTTGAGAGTTTATACAATTTTTGAAGGAACCTATAGTAGTGGATTGTCTTGTTTCAAGAGGTAAAGAGTTACATTCCCTTATTGCCATTGGGACAAAAGATGATTTATAAATATTTAATCTACACTTAGGGATGCAATAATTTTGTGATTGTCTTGTTACGTAATTTGATTCATGTGATCGAATGTTTGGAAATATTTCTTTCAGATACTCGGGTACCATATTATGAAAAATTTTATACATAGTTGTTCTTACTTTCGACATTCTTCTAATAGCAAGTGGTTCCCATCCAGTTTCAAAATAGAGAAAATCTCGCGATGCTAAAGAAGTTAATCCAGTGACTATTCTTGCTGCTGCTAACTGTAATTTTTCAAATTTTTCGGAATCTTGACTAGAACACCCACACCAAACTTCAGTTGCGTATTCTAACTGAGGTCTTATAAAAGTAGTATATAAAAGAGTTAAAGTTTTAGCACTTACCCTGAACTG
The DNA here is from genome assembly GCF_033153115.1 of Saccostrea echinata. Classification (NCBI taxonomy): domain Eukaryota; kingdom Metazoa; phylum Mollusca; class Bivalvia; order Ostreida; family Ostreidae; genus Saccostrea; species Saccostrea echinata. The sequence goes on along the minus strand of NW_026889772.1, from coordinate 10,133,791 downwards.
CATTTTTTTAAGTAGACCTAATTTTTTATATGCATTGGCAACGATAGAATCAATGTACGCTGACCATGTAAGGTCGTGTGAAAAGAGAATACCTAAGTGGTTTTGTGATGATACAAAATCTAAATAACAGTCTTGAAATTTAAGCCTTGGTAGTTCGACATTTTTCTTAGTACTAAAAAAGATAGCTTTGGTTTTCGAAGGATTAAATTTCAATAGCCACTGTTTAGACCACTGTTCAAGTTGATTTAAATCATAATTCAATCCTACTTGAATATCATGTATGTTTTCAGAACAGTTCTGTAAAGAATTATCATCAGCATACAACCTGCTTAAACTCGACGTATTTTCAGCAACATCATTGACATATATCAAAAATAAAAGTGGTCCCAATACAGACCCCTGAGGGACTCCAGCATGTAATGGTTTAAAATTAGACATAGTATTCCTATGCAATACCCTTTGTGTCCTTAAATCTAAATAACTTTGAAACCATAGCAATAATTTATCGCTAACGCCATAAGTTTGTAACTTAAATAGAAGACCTTTATGCCATACCCGATCAAATGCCTTAGACAAATCACAAAAAACCATACAACAGTGTTTTCCTTCATCTATAGCTTTAGCTATGTAATTGTATGTCTCAATAAGCTGATAAACAGTTGAATGACCTGGTAAAAAACCAGCCTGATATTTATAAAAAAGATTGTTTGAATGAAAATAATTATAAACATATTTAAAAATGACTCGCTCCATAATTTTACCTACGCAGCTTAATAATGACACAGGTCTATAATTTGATAATAATGATGGGTCACCTTTTTTAAATAAAGGAAGTACATTAGCTACTTTCCACTGTTTAGGAAATACACATTCTCTTAAAGATCTATTAAACAGAATACACAAGGGAAATGAGACGCTAAAAATAGTAGCTTTTAACATTTTATGACTAATATTGTCAGGTCCTATGGCCTTGTTCACAGGGAGAATAGAAATTATATCAATCATGTCTTGCTCAACTATTTCAATACTATGAAGAACACTATTACACCATAAAGAAAAATCTGGTAATGCAGGTTCGACATCATGCGACGACGAAATCGAAGCAAAATAGTTGTTTAACGCCTCAACTTTGTCAATATCGCTATATGAAATATGCACATCGCCATTTTCTGTAATATCCTGCAGCGGTGGTATTTCGGATCTGACCTTTGTTTTGAAAACATCTTTTAATAATTTCCAATAAATTTTTGAACTTTTGATACTTGCGTCGATAAGATTGGTCTCTATATTGTTATAATAGTTTGCCATCGCTACTTTTTTCATATTGTTAACTTTGTTGCGTAGTTTTTTAAACTTATCCAAATCTGAATCTTTTTTTGTTTTGTGGGCTTTATTTCTTGCGCGATTTCGCATACGAACTGTTTTCCGCAGTGCAGAATCGAACCAGGGCTTATCTTTAGGCCTTATAGTTACTGTTTTTTCGGGAATGCATTGTTTTACATGGTTTAAAAAACTCGTTGAAAAATTACTCTCCGCCTGGTCTATATCTTTGGCGTCATTAATAAGCGTATTCCAATCTGTGTTGCGTATAAGTGTGTTTAGTGTTTCAAAATCCGCATTTTTGTATATCCATATTTTCCTATCATATGATTGTTTTTGTATTGTATGTGATTTGAGATAGATGTATGTACCTTTGTGGTCGCTGAGAGAGTGTTCAACGTCTATTGTCCCAGAGTCCAATACATCGTCGTGTAGACTTTCACTAACAAGAATTGGGTCTATGAGAGATTTCGTGTTTTTCGTGACTCTAGTTGCGTCGCATACTGTGTTTTGAAAGGAGTATTTTAAGAGAATTTCATTGACTACATTTGTGATTTGGAGATTTAGAAAGTTTACATTTAAGTCACCTAAGATTAAAATTCTATCGGATATATCAACAGCCTTTTCAAGGGACCATTCAAACTTTTTCCAAAATGAATTATCGGAGTTAGGAGGACGGTACACACAGCAGAGGAGAATATTGCAGGTAGGATCGCTGATTTCTACCCATATACATTCAAGGTTCAAAGGTTCAAGATCAGGGCGTCTCTTAACGCTTTTTATTGTTCAAACTTTCTCGTACAATACGGCAATAGTGATACATGCATGTAAAAATAAATAAAGTGAAAAATAAAAAGGTTAACGTTCACTAAAAGGTCGCCAATCGGTTCCTACGTTAAGAAAAAACTATGCATGAAATAAACATAAAATGTGAAGTGTTTGAACCTATATCAAGCTGGAAATACCCGCCATAAGCACAAAGTCATCTACGTAGATTTTCTGTATTTAGACATAACTCTCCATGCGTGGTGGGTATTTAAATGTCCTTCTCGATATAGGGAATAATCGCGAGTTTCTGCAACACCCTCTTTAATGCTTTCTTCTTCTCATGTAGAAGTTTTTGAATGAATTCTGCTTCATAGTAGTATATAAAAAAACAGGTCGGCTAATAAAGGAGTACAATTAGTGCCCATCGAAATTTCAATAGTTTGTTCGAAGAACTGGTTCCCAAAGACTACTGAGTATATAGATGTTGTCAATGAGGAACTCAAGCATCATTTTAATGTCAAATTCAGACTATTTGTGTGTAGAATCAGCGTGATTTTTAACAAAGTAATTTTGTTGATGACCAATTACAGGAAAATTTCCGAATTTTATTTTTATTGAAAAACAGTTGTCTATGTCTCTGATATCAAACGTATAGTTTTTAATTTATTGGGAGAAATGATAGTGTAAAGTGTTGACAATTGATACGTTTTGATGTTACTGACTTCTGAAAAATTTTGTGATATAAAATTTTCTAAAAGTTCTTTGGAATTTTTTAAAATCCACATTTGATTTACACCACTTCTCGCATATGCTATAGCACAATACCTCTGAAGTTTCTCCTTTATAGCAGTTAATATTTTTATGAGGAGTAAAGATAGGGGCTTGGTAGAGTATTTGAAGGACCAGATCTAGATGTAAAGACAAATAATGAACCTGCAATGTATCTTTGTTTAATTGTAAAGGATTTTTATGAAGATTAGGAATCCATTATAGGTAGGTAGATCGAACTCACCATTCGTTGATTGGAATGTTAAAAGTATTAAAGACTGATATAAGTTTTTGAAGAATTTCAAACTTGGAAAGTGAACTGTGCATATAAGATGGATTTCAAGAAGTAGAATTAAACAGAAGTGTTTATCGACAAGGAATTTGCAATTGTTTTGTGATTACAACGATTTATTTAGTAAAACTTTGTGGAAAGTATTATTTTTTCATTACATATCATAGTTCTCAAACCATTTGATCATTTTTGTTTCACATAAAAAATGGGCGTTTATATAGCCTGTATTTCTTTAAATATTTCATAAACTACCCGACCAAAACTACACATGTCTTGCACATTGTTGGGAAATGGATTTTTCACCAGTTTGACAAATATATTATAAGGTTGTAAAGTAATATCATAGGCATGTGGAAAAAGCATTTAAAGGGTTTTAAATTGTTAAATATCGGTGGTCGGCGCGCCGCATTTTTTTTTGGGGGGGGGGGGAGGGGGGCTTTTTAAACATAGCACTGTAAGCGATATTTTCTATAATACCAGGATATACGGAAATATAGTGTGACAAAATTTGCGTCCATAAAATCTCTATTATCTGGACTACTAATGTAGGAATTTAAAAAAAAAAAAAAGCACTCTGATTGTACACACAAGTACTCTGAAGTTGACATTAAAAAGATGCTCGAGTTTCTGATTGATAATATCTATGTGGTTTTTGGAGACCAGGTCTTCCAACAATCTATTGGAATTGCTATGGGTACCAATTGTGCCCCGTTATTAGCAGACCTATTTTTGTATTCATATGAAGCAGAATTTGTTCAAAATCTTTTACGTGAAAAGAAGAAAACACTTGTTGTGGCCTTCAACTCGACATTTAGATATATCGACGACGTATTGTCAATTAACAATGGTTATTTCCATTCTTATGTCGACACAATATATCCCGGTGAGCTTGAGATAAAAGATACCACAGAGTCTAACACATCTGTTTCATATTTGGGTATTGAAAAAGGCGTTAATGGTAATCTAACAACAAAGCTTTATGATAAATGATGACTTTAACTTTTCAATCGTCAACTTCCCTTACTTATGCAGCACTATACCCTTATCACCTGCATACGGAGTTTATGTCTCTCAGTTGATTCGATACGCCAGAACATGCTCTACGTATGAACAATTTCTAAAACAAGGTAAGTTATTGACAAACAAGTTGATGAAACAAGAATATCAACATTCTCGTTTAAAGTCATCATTTGGCAAGTTCTATGGTCGATACAATGACCTTGTCAGCAAATACAATCTATCATTAGGTCAAATGCTGACTGACTTTTTTCATACTATTTGTTAAGCCATTATTTACACGCTGAATTGTCGACGGATTTTTCCGCTATGGCAAGGAGCACACGGCGGGTGTGACCGGTCGTCAGGGGATGCTCACTCCTCCATGGCACCTGATCCCACCTCTGAAGTTTTAGATGTCCGTGTTTGCTCTGCTCCTATTTTGTAATGTTTAATGGACTTTTGAGCTCGAATACTGTTCGTTATCTCCGTATATTTCATCCATTATCACAGATCCGAGCCTTATTCAGTTGTCGAATAATCCAAATATGGACTTTCCTTGACTTTTACAAATAGACTATTCAAAACTTTCAAAGGGACATAGTAAAGTTTGGTGCGAATGTGATGAAGGCCTAACTGTTTATTTACATAAGGCAGTAGTGAATCAAAGGGGACATAGTGTATAACAGGTTTATTGTAAGACCGATGTCCATGATTAAACTTAAGTCTCCGTGTACTGTTAAAAAGTCCCATCACATTCACATTGCTATACCTTGGGCTTGAAAAATTCCCAACACCATCGACATTGCCTTGCTACCGTATGGAAAGACCGTGCCTAGCTTTCTTATCCAGTATTCCTCTCGTTGTCTACGGAAAGGTATACTCGATGATGGGATGTTAGTAAGATGGTAAATCTTTTCTAGAATTCTAAATTTCATTGACAAAATAGAATGATCAGGTGAATTAAAATGCCTATCATTTTTTTTTTAATTTTCTAATATATTAGTAAAATTACAGAAGACCATTTAGGAACGATCAAAAAATATTTTTGATGTAAGGAATTTTTGAACTTGTTAAAACAAATATTATTCTTTCTTTTTTTCCATTACAACGAATTTAATTTATCATAACAGATTTGTTGAATTCGTTATAAAGAATTCAGAAATTTTCTATAACAGATTAAATTCGTTAAAACGAATTTCCAAACTTGTTATAACGTATCCAAACGGAAATATTTAGTTGAGCCAATCCCCGAACTGAAATTACTTCTCACAGGCTTGAAAACACAGGGGTTAGCTGTACCATCAAGTTCCATACAGTACACTAGTCTCTGACACTGCAATCTTCAATACGATTCAGAATGAGTAAATTTGATAATTTATTGATGTACTTCAGAATTTACATAATTACATAAGAAAAAAGACTTTTTGAGTTGTTTTCAGGATTTAAATTCCAAACGTTTGAATAATCAAAAATTGGAATAATCCTTCTTTATCCAGTCGATGAGAAATTTCTTATATATTCTGTATCCGCGGCATCTCTCATTAATCTGAAATATCATGCAGATCTTTATTATACCATTACATAACAGCATACTTACACTGAATGTGACATTCTTTACATGTTATTACATGTAAATACTTACATTTTGAAAATGAAGTCATTTACAAAAAAGAAAAAAAAAATAGACCCTCAACATTCAAAAGAGAATCAAAATTTTATACCTACTATACTTACAAATAAACTTACCCAGTATGTTAAGATAGAAATCAGCGAACACATAACCATGCGTGTTCGAGGCATTACACTGCAGGACCATTCTATCTTGGTGGTTCACATTGACAAATGTGATGTTGTTTGCGTCAGGATTCAAAAATCGGTGGCTGTGTAGAATTGGTTTTTGAGATTCTGGGGAAATTAAATAAAGATACGAATTAACATACTTCTAATTAATTTAAACCTTAATAAAACTATGTGCTAAAAATAACTTTATATTACCCTGAAGCTTGATCCCATTGATGAACCATGTTATGACTGGCTCAGGATAACCTTTGGCCTTACAAATAAAGGTCACTGTTGCCCCGGCGCTTGCATTTATGTCATGCGGTTCAATGTCCCAGTATGGTTTAGCTAAAGAAATTATTTGTCATAATCATTTGAACATTAATAATTCAACGACATCAAGATTAGACCTAAATTCATCCACTGAATCTGAAAATGGCGGCTTCTAAAGGAAAGTGAATTATATCAATTAAAGGACACTTAGACATTACATACTTCTGTCCAGATTTATTAAACTTTACAAAGTGTTGCTCGCTAGTACTACAATTTTTTTTAACAGATACAATAATCTATAATCTAGTAATGCTACCCCAAAATCTACTCAGTCGTGTCCCAGTGCAGTATTACCCTTTAATACTTTCATAGAAATTTCTTGCATCTTTTTGAAAAATCTTGTTTTCAGACAAAATGTCAGAATGAAATTTCATCTAATTTCTGCAAGTTGATATGTATTGGATTGGAGTTTAAAAATTACACAAAAAGCATAGGTTTATTACATTCCACTCGAACTGAAATATCCCGGTATGCCAGCGATCCGTTACTGTTTGAGCCATAGCATTGATAAGACCCAGCGTCCCCCTCTGTTACATTTGTAATGGTAAGTTCCTGTCCCCCGAGGGATACGTTATATTCATGTGGAAGGACATCGTAGTTCTTTGACCATAGCACATCCGGGGTAGGGCTAAAAATTAAATCCGGGTTTTTAGGAATGGTATTATAAACGTCATTTGTCGCAATTCTGTGCAAATTAATAAACGATTAGTAAAAATCATGTAAGAATTCCTTCTTTTTATTAAAGTAATGCATGCATTCTATCGTTTTAATCTCAATATGTATATGTACACTGTACTTATCAAACATTCAGATTTTAGATTCATTTAATCTTTATTGTCAATTTACTTTAGGAAATATTATCTTTAAGTTTAAAAAAAAAATTTAAAAGTAATAAAAAATTTTAAAAAATTAAAAAAAAAAAAAAAAAAAAAAAAAAAAAGATTTTAATTTGAAAAAGACGAAAATTATGTCCTGTTATTAAATGAATAAATTTGACTTACTTTCCACTGAATATACATTTGAGTTTGAGTGACTCTCCTTTTAGACCTAATACATTAGAGGGTGAGGACCATAGATACTCGGCAGGTCTTTGCAGTGGTAAATCTAGAACCAGAAGTAAAAAAAAAATACAATGAATCAATAAAAAAGACTTGTTCTCAAGTATGTAAAAATATCAATAAGATTTGCAAACTTTATAAGGCGTGTGGTCCCGTATTCAACCAACTGTCATGGTTTTCAGGTGATATGCTCTACAAAATATACAAATTACAAATCGAAAAGATATTTTGAAATTTTCGTCCATAAACTGAAGATCTTTTTATGCTCTGAAGTAAACCAAAAAGTGAATGTCCACTATTCTAATCCAATCTACGATAAGTGTAATATCTCTGTATTGTTCTTGGAAATTTTCAGAAACCTGTAATAATCATGCTTGCCCTGGCCACAGGGGGAAAATTAAGTTAAGTTTACTTCTGTATACCTCTGTAATAAAAATTATTATAATACAAGAACCCAAAATGCCCTGTCACCATGTAGGTCACCTACATGAGGTTCACAGAGTATGAATACCGGTACTTTGACCCCACCAAGAACTGGTACTATGGATTCATGTGACAAAATATCAGTTTAGTGAAGACCTCGTTATTATTATTATATTCATCTAGTTTGTCCCCTAGAAGTTTGGAAATGAAGAAGATTTTTAAAGATAGAATATATTGTAAACATATCATCAACTTAGCCCTACTTATAGCTAGCTGTAATGCATAATTAGTTTGCTGGTTAAATTTAAAGTTAAGAAAAATCAAATTTTCTAAAGCAGTGTATTAATAACAATTTTAAAAATATGACCAACTAATCTTTGGACCCAGGGGACATGAATTTTATAAATTTTGTATAGGGCTCTCCATAATCATCATGAAAAAAATACACATTGAGAGCAAAGCAAACAGGGACCCCTGAAAATCAGAGGTGAGATCAGGTGCCATGGAGGAGTAAGTATCTCCAGGTGACCGCCGTAAGCAATTTGTCTTGACTGGGCGAACGATGAAATCCGTAGAAAATTCAGTTTGAAAATAATGACCTAACAAGAAACAAAACAAAACAGAAAACAAATCTCAGTCAACATAAGACCTAATGACGGATTGTACTTGCAAATAAAAGCAGTGTATCGATCTAAGAATTTGTGATAGTTTGACATCAATGTCTCCCTCTTGCAAAACAAAAAGAATTTGTCATACTCAACGGTGTCTTTTATTTCAAGTTCTTTGGGATATATCGAATCAAGATATAAAAGAAAATGAATATTGTTAATATTGTTAATTGATAAAACGTCTTTGATAAATGTCAAAATGAAGTCCATGGCAAGAGACTTCTCTTTTCACGTAGATTTTTTTTAAAAATAAGTTCTACTTCACATATACAGAGACAGGTCTGATATTAAAGGAGCTAATAAAGGGGCACAATTTGAGCCCATGGAATTCCAACAGATTGTTGGAAGACTTGGTCTCGAAAGACTACATAGATATCGATCATCAACGAGAAATTCAAGCATTTTTTTAATATCAACAGAGTATTTGTGTGATTTTTAACAACTTGAAGGTACATGTAAATATGTAGATGACCAATCAAAAATTATGAAAATTTCCGAGTTCCATTTTAATTGAAGAAGCATTTGTCCATCAATCAAAAAGCATGGTCTTAAAAATTCATTTCGAGGAATGGATTTATATAAATGAAATGTGATGATAACAAATGTGATCATGCTCAAAAGTCCCTTTAAACAATACATTTGTGAGGCGTTGGGAAGTCATCGGTTTTGATGATACTGATTTGCATAATTTTTTTGTTTTAGTATCCAACTGATTGACACTCCTTCTCCGATATGTTGTTGCACTACACTGCAATTTTTTTCCCAGCACTGCTGTTGATATTTTCGTTAGGTGTACAGAAAGAAACTTCAATGCTAGAACATTTTCCCAATGTATATTTCTTGAGAAGATTTTCATGCAGTTCTGGAATCAAATTCAAATTCACTCTGGTTGTTGGGAACATTGAAAATATTTAAAATTAACATATGATCATGAGGAATTTCTTCTCCAGAAAGAGAAATATGAGTCTAAGTTCGAACGCATCATGTAGAATTAAATCCAAGTTCCTCTAAAATGTAATTTTTAGAATGATCCTAACAAAAAAGACTATGTTGTTGCATGCTTTGTCAAATAGAGCCTAAACATACTGATCATGTACCCATCTAATATTTAATACCAGATTCATGCAATATCCTCCTTAGACTCGTTATCCATTCTGACAAAGTGCTCAATTCCATCATAATTGGCTCGTTGTCTGCATTGGAAATACAGTGTACTAATGAAATAAGCCATTTTTAATACTGGCCAATTTTTCTCAAAACTAGGTCTAAACCAAAGGCTCCTGAGCATGATTTTAATAAAGTGCTGTGTTTATCATGTACTGTGTATTATTCATTAACAGAGAGGGAGATTGTACCTGTCATAGCGATAGAAACACAGACCCAGGGACCATGACACAGTACTGCATGATTATTATCATAGAAGAAGATTGACTGCTTGATGTTCATAATGAAATATGGAGATAACAAACAGTATTCAAGCTCAGAAGTCCATTCAAACGATACAGATCAGAAGCAGAGCAAACATGGACTTTTAAAACATCAGAGGTGAGATCATGTACCATGGAGGAGTAAGCATCCCCTGCCGACCGGTCACACCCGCCGTGTGCTCCTTCTCATGATCGGGATAAAAGGAAAAAAACGTAGACAATTCAGTGTGTGGAGAATAGCCTAACAGTTAGTATGGAAAACGTCAGTCAGCATTTGATTTAATGATAGATCGTATTCGCTGGCAAAGGTCATTGTATCGACCATAGAACTTGCAAAATGATGACTTCAAACGAGACTGTTGATATTCTTGTTTCATCAACTTGTTTGTTAATGGCTTGCCTTGTTTTAGAAATTAGACATAAACCCCATACGCAGGAGTAAAGAAAAAGATTTTTGAAAAATATATATTAATTTTCAATGGTTTCACTATTGCTGCACCAATTAAGCCTCAATGAGGCGAAGATTATGAATTTTCCCATTTTTGTTTCCCTTAGTCCATAGGAGCTATGAGACAAGTTTGCATAATTTGGATCAGCTATCACAGAGGAGAAACTGAAATATTTGAAAGTTTACAAACGATTGACATAGTGTTGAGCAAGTGGTCCTGAAAATGAAGTGTGCTAGTGCTAAAAATTGTTAGTAGTTTTTGCTTTTATTATTTGTTTGGCTAGTTGAATTTTGTTTGTATTGTTTTGTGTCGCTTTTTGTTGTACGTTTGAACGGTTTTATTGTATATTATTGTGTGTGTGTGTGTGTGTGTGTGTGTGTGTGTGTGTGTGTGTGGGTGAGGGGGTGTGTGTGTGTGTTTATTTATTTTGTTTTTGTTTTGTGTTTTGTTTTTTAGTTTTCTTTAGGGTGTCAAATGTTAAGTTTAAAATGAATTCAAGACATTTTTAGACTGTGTTCGTATTTTTTACTTACTTCCTCTGGGAATGATGTGAATGGCTTTGTCATACGTATTTTTTCTTACGAAGTGATTAGTAACCATACACCTATATGCTTTTCCGTTCTGGTAATCTTCTTGTTGAACATTGGTGATGTATAAGCGACCTGTAAAGGTTCGGAGATTTTCAGCGTCTCTGTGTTTCTAACTTCAAGAAGTAGTGATATGTATTTGTCATTGTATTAAATTTTATTTTGTGATTAAGCTTAAAAAATTCTTTCAAAATGTATTATATCCAACATTTTGTGAAAACATCTAAAATTAAACATTTTATAAAAATTATGTTTTCTCACAAAGTTTACAAAACACTAAATTGAACACATAAATGCTTTTTAAAGCATGCTCTACAAATTTGAAAGATATTGCATTTTACATCTCATTACCCTTGTTAACAAATGTAAAATAACTCTTACCCTTTAAAAAATAAGTAAACCTCTACTCTATAATTTAAAAATAAAATTTCCACATAGCATAATTCTGCCGATTATACTGGGGTGGAGCACAAACATAATGTTTGTTCTGCTTTTATAGGTAGACATAGATTGTTCATGACGTATATCATATAATAGTTACTTAAGATCACTAACAAATAATTATATAATTTATAATGACTATGAAGAGACTGGTCAGAGAAATCCTTTAACTTTTGTCCTTTTATTCGTATGTGACGAAATATGTTCATATTAAATCAAGTATATAAAGCAACACCTAGGTATACAGATTTACTTTGTTGAAGAAAAAAAAAGCATTGACAATTAACGGACCTTCGTAATCCTTTGTGATTCTGTTGTTATAATTTACAAGCTCCACATGTCCCTCACTTGAGATTAGGATCCACTCGATATCAGCCATAGGAACACTGGGGGGTGGTACACAGTTCAGCGATACAGCCTCACCAAGGTAGGGACTCAGAGCTATCGGTGACGCCGTAGTAAAATCATCCAGTTTTCCCATCCTTAATTCAAATAGGTATAATAATGAATCATCTGTGGTGTACATTGAGACTTCCCTCATTGTAAGTAAGACTTCTCCCGGAAGTTTTGCTATGATATGAGGATTCTCCCAAAGGACTGGCTATACCTTATCCTCGAGAGACTGACCACGGGATATAGTGAGCCTTCTTCCGGGGAGATTTCACTATATATAGTCATTCTTAAGGAGGGAGAGACTCACTACATGTAACCAATAGCCATTCTTTTCCCCCTTTATAGCGTAGCTTCCCCCTTTCAGGAATAGTCCCTTTGGTTTTGTATTTGTATAAAAATACCAGACTATATTATTTTGTCAATTTTTAAATTTTGTATTTACATGCTAATATTGAAATTTATATAATTTAATTCTGGTGTAAATTATGCATTGACGATATGATTCATACGTAGGAGGAACCTCACAATTATTGGTTAGGTAGAAGAATCACTATATAGCCTCTCTTCCCCTCAGGGAGAAGACTCACTATAGGGTTTCCTATAGAGCCAGTCTACCCGGTGGGTGGAGGGAGGAGGTCTCACTATGGGGTAAGCCTCGATCGTTACATAACACGGAAATATAGAAACAATGTATAAAACATATTACTCATTTTTGACTAATATTTACAGTCATCTAATATTTTCTCCTTTATTTCTTTTGAAAAATGATATCAATAAATCAATTTTAACGGACTTCCTAAGTTAGATTCTGGTTTTAAAGCTTTCTGGATAATAGTTTTATTTAAGAAGTATAAAAGATCAACAGTTTCATGCCTTTTCCATCAATGTAATTGTATGCATCTGTGATACCAAGTTTTACGTACTATCACCAATTTTATGAAATATTTCATGAAGATATCAATAGCAAATTGTTTCCTTGTTCATAACGGGGATGAATAGTTACAATATTGCCAATGCAGGTTACTGTTACGTTGTGTGTGTGTGTGTGTGTTGCAACCCTTCATTCCTGTATAAATAAAACATGTCATTGTATATATACCCGGTACATACAATTTATGTCGGGTAAAGGAATGATAGAGGATGACACTGGTAGTTCTTTGAAAGAATGCACTCAAATATGTACGCAAAGACTCCGATTATCTATCTTGAACAGAAATTGGGAAGTCCACAAATGAAACTACAAAATATATATATACCTTAAATTCACATTGATTGAAGTTGATATTCCATATTGATTTTCAGCTAGACACTGAAAAACTCCCTCGTCCCTTTCGTCAGTGTAACGTATGGTAAGGTTTCCCTCGCCAGGAACTTGGACAAATCTGTCGTCATTTCCAGACGGATTCAATTTAATGCCGTTCCTCTTCCAATGATAACTATTATGAAAAAACAGATGATAAAAACTTTTTTGTCTCTTAAAAAATGGTAAAATCCATTAAAACTTAGTAATAATGAGCTAAACTGACGTACACTGGAGTTGGCAGTCCGTCAGCCAAACAAGGCAGCGTCACAGATTCACCAATTTTGTAATAAACATCCAAATCTGGCTGTATGTGAATTGCAGGTGGGTGATTTAATATCACTGTAATAAAAACTGGTCAGAATGAACAAGTAAAATTTATACATAATCCATGATCAATTCATTCGAATTCATAATCGATTCATTAGGATTTTTTAGCATGAATCTATTACATTGACCATTTGATCACTTTAGTGCCAAATGTTTTATGAATACCTAATGGAGCTTTCCGCAATTATATGATGAAACAATTTTCCAGCATTCCTACTTTAAAATAAGTCTTTTACCCTAAATTCAAACATTTGCTTCCACCCACCACAAATTATTTATGTATTTGGCCACTGTTCAAGCTGTCAAAAAGTACATCAAGTAATTTAACCAAAAATAGATTTTTTTTTTTTAAAATTCAACATATAAATGCGTAAGTGTTGAGTTCCTAGTTTTTCTTACCTAAAAGTGTTTCACATGATCCAAATAAAGAAATGAATAGAGAGAAAACAGAGGTCCTTCTGATATTCATGACAAATAACTTATCTGTAGCTTAGACCCTTTAGCAAAAAGTGCACTATTACACAAGAAATTGTGTGAATATAGGGCGCATATCTCTACAAGGACACAATTATTATATTCTTGGTATCGATTACAAGGGGCACATGTCCACTTGAAACGTCACCTTTCACAATCTATAAAAGATAAAAATGTTCCGAATCCAATACCCTCTGAGAAGCGGAAGCATATTTGGAGCATTTAATTTTATTTAGATTGCACATGCTAATCAACCAAGCGATCTCTACACAAAATGCCACGATACTTTGCCACTTTTTTTAACCTACGCAATGGTATTAAGAAGGTTAGATAAGATAAATACTAAATAGGTAGACACCGTGAAAATAAAATCCCTTACGGTGTATTTTAGATAAAATAACTTTTCATCTTTAGACGTCTCTCTTTCTCTTTAGCACAACTTGAAGGACTAAACAGACATTCATTCTTTTAATGTTCCCAAAATATCGAATGGCATATCGTTACGTCTATCCGTCCCTTTTCAATGCGTTTAATATTTGGCTTTAACTTACTTGTATGAACCGTTGTGGGCAAATTCTTTACGTTTAGCATGCATATTCAGCTATTACTGCACTTGCAAATGTGTTTGGATAACAGGCCCCATCATAGTTACTTTTTCCATTAGTATATTCATCCTGGTCATTTCATTAAAATGGTAACTGATTTCCATTACTTCAAATTAAATTGTAATCAGTTACGAAAGCCGGATAGGCTCATTTTTGACAAGATAAAAAAATAATTAACTCGTTATAACGAGATAGTTATCTTGTTATAACGAGTTAGTATCTCGTTATAACGAGTTAGTTATCTCGTTATAACGAGTTAGTTATCTCGTTATAACGAGTTAATATCTCGTTATAACGAGTTAGTTATCTCGTTATAACGAGTTAGTTATCTCGTTATAACGAGTTAGTATCTCGTTATAACGAGTTAGTATCTCGTTATAACGAGATAATTATCTCGTTATAACGAGTTAGTATCTCGTTATAACGAGTTAGTTATCTCGTTATAACGAGTTAGTATCTCGTTATAACGAGTTAGTTATCTCGTTATAACGAGTTAGTTATCTCGTTATAACGAGTTAGTTATCTCGTTATAACGAGATAATTATCTCGTTATAACGAGATAATTATCTCGTTATAACGAGTTAGTTATGTCGTTATAACGAGACAGTTTTCTTGTTATTTTGAGACTTAATAGCAATATAGGAATAAAAATGGCTGCAGTTTTAAATGCCATTGAATTTTTAGCAAGTAATTATCAGTCAAATTTAACTTGAACAATTGATAAATGGTTTAATTTGCTCTGGGATTGACTTATGATTAAATCTTGAACTATTTCGCTGTCAATAATCATAGCAACTCTAAGGCGAACACATTTACACATTTTCGTGAACTCCTCCTCAAATTGTTGCATTAGGACGCGATATTTTTCTTAAAATAATATTGCCAAACATACTTGCTTCAAACTTTGGCAATTTATTTATTACAACTATTTCTGATGAATGACACTATTTCGATATGTTTTGGACGACTTATACACTTTCATATATCAATTTCTATACCGCTAAAAAAAAATATCAGAGACAATATAAGTGCAACATATCGTTTATGCAACATATAATATATAGATTACAGTGTTATACATATGTTACTTCTGAGATTCAGAAATGTTTTGAAGACGGGGGATGGTGAGACATCAGCAGTAAGATCAGAGGCGTAGTAATAGAGGGGCTAATGTCCACACCATCACTTTTGAAAAGGGGGCGGTCAAGAGTATCTTTGTGCCCCTTCCTCCATATTTTTTTACCTGAGTAAATATCTCCCGAAAATAATGGCGAATACTCGTAGTTGGAATATCAAATCTATTTTTTTTTCTTTTTACTTGTCAAATATTTTACTTGGTTTAACCCCCCCCCCCCCCATTGAACTTTGTGACTTAGCTTATGCATATTGTCCACGATAATGAGGAATGGTGAAGCAAAAATGATATTACATCCTTTTAAGTAATAAGACGTTAAATCTGATCTGCTGATATTGACATTTTATTTAATATTCTGTCATGATTCACTGTTTATATTTTTTGCGCGGGGGGGGGGGGGGTCCAAGTTGTGGAGATTCACGGAGACCTATTTGAGATTCACGTCTATTTGGCGGATCCTATATGTTTACCACATAGTGTCAGAACGTCAAACCAGAGTTTACAAAATAAAAAAAAAGTTTACAGAGTTTACAAAGCCAGTTCACTTTTATAATCTTTTTACTTAGGATTGATCAACGAATAGGCCTAATACTACATATGTACATTTATATTATTAATACAACATTGAAGCAATGTCGTTAATTATTTTCCTCATCACAATATTTATTATGTATACTTTACAAGCATATAATTTTTATTTCAAAAAGAGATTGATGATTTTTTTTTTGGGGGGGGGGGGTAATAAATAGAGGATATTCAATGTTTTATAGTTGATATGGAATTTATTTCACGAGTGGGACAGGAATTTTTTTTTATATTTTCATGAGTGCGAAGCACGAGTGAAAATATCAAAAATCCTGTCTCAACATACAATACACATTTCTTGGCAAAATTTATGCTTGAAATACACCTTAAGTAATGCTTATCACATTGTAAACTTTAGATATTAAACTTTCATTCTATACCCAAAAAGGATCACATGTCAACTGTTTTTACTAATGCTGACCTTCACCTTTTATCGTGGCTTCCGTAGAATAAAGAGCTCCAAAAGTTTTTTTAATTCTACCACATTGATAATAACGCAAAAATTACATATTGTAATTTAAGATTCCATGCCAAATTGGTAAATTAAAATGTTTCTTTCTTTTAATAAACAGAAGAAATATATAAATTATTAAGTGATAAGTACAGTATTAGTTCTTGATATTAATCATATTTATTATTGAGGGGAAGGAGGGATTGATGATAAAAACAACGTGAATTTAGTTTTTTGTCAGACATTGAATTTTGATCTTGCCCCTTTAAGACGATAAAATTGAACTGGTATTCCTTTTTAACAGGCAAGGAATTATCAAAATATGATCGTTAAAGCCTAACAAATGGTTTCATATCCACATGATTTATTCGGAATATTTAAAATAATGGGATTATTTCTATGCATTTTTTATTGCGACAAATATTATTATATTTGAAGATGACACTAATTCTATTTTGCACTTTTAAGGTATAACACAACAGGAGGCGGTCACAAGTTTCCGTATATTTGTCTTCGGTCTTTCCAATAAACAATACTAATCAAAGGCATAACACAAAAAACTAGTATGCTGTTCCATAAAATCTTTATCACGCACACTTCAAACAAATTTGATCGACTTGCTTCTGTATATTTCCTATAAATAATGGTCTATTCTTTACTTAGATATATCAATTCTAGATCAATTTTTATCTCGTTATAACGAGATAATTATCTCGTTATAACGAGATAACTAACTCGTTATAACGAGATAATTATCTCGTTATAACGAGATACCTAACTCGTTATAACGAGATACTAACTAGTTATAACGAGATAACTAACTCGTTATAACGAGATAACTAACTCGTTATAACGAGATAATTATCTCGTTATAACGAGATACTAACTCGTTATAACGAGATACTAACTCGTTATAACGAGATAATTAACTCGTTATAACGAGATAACTAACTCGTTATAACGAGATAATTATCTCGTTATAACGAGATAACTAACTCGTTATAACGAGATATTAACTTGTTATAACGAGATACTAACTCGTTATAACGAGATACTAACTCGTTATTACGAGATAATTATCTCGTTATAACGAGTTAATTTTTTTTTGTCTTGTCAAAAATGAGCCTATCCGGCTTTCGTAATCAGTAAACAAGTATACATTGAACAAGTTCGGGCAGCAGGCAAAGCCTATTTTAAACCCCATCCAAGTTTGATCAAGAGTGATCTTTGAGAATTGAAGCTGCGTGTCTCTTGCTTTCCGATAAAGAGTGTGAGTGAAGCTGTCCCTTGCATTCTAGTATTGTATGTATAGAGTGTGAGTGAAGCTGCCCCTTGCTTTCTGGTATAGTATGTATAGAGTGTGAGTGAAGCTGCCCCTTGCATTCTAGTATTGTATGTATAGAGTGTGAGTGAAGCTGCCCCTTGCTTTCTGGTATAGTATGTATAGAGTGTGAGTGAAGTTGTCCCTCGCTTTCTGGTATTGTATGTATAGAGTATGAGTGAAGCTCTCCCTTGCTTTCTGGTATAGTATGTATAGAGTGTGAATGAAGCTGCCCCTTGCTTTCTGGTATAGTATGTATAGAGTGTGAGTGAAGCTGCCCCTTGCTTTCTGGTATAGTATGTATGAGTGTGAGTGAAGTTGTCCCTCGCTTTCTGGTATTGTATGTATAAATTGTGAGTGAAGCTGTCCCTTGCATTCTAGTATTGTATGTATTGAGTCTGAGTGAAGCTGCCCCTTGCTTTCTGGTATAGTATGTATGAGTGTGAGTGAAGTTGTCCCTCGCTTTCTGGTATAGTATTTATAAAGTGTGAGTGAAGCTGTCACTTGCTTTCTGGTATTGTATGTATAGAGAGTATGAGTGAAGCTCTCACTTGCTTTCTTGTATAGTATTATAAAGTGTGAGTGAAGCTGTCTCTTGCTTTCTGGCATATGATGTAAAGAGTGTGAGTGAAGTTGTCCCTTGCTTCCTGGTATAGTATGTACCAATTGCGCCCCGTTATTAACAGACCTTTATTTTGTATTCATATGAAGCAGAATTTGTCCAAAATCTTATACGTGAAAAGAAGAAAACACTTGCTGTGGCCTTCAACTCGACATTGTCAATTAACAATGGTTATTTCCATTCTTATGTCGATAAGATATATCCTGGTGAGCTTGAGATAAAAGATACCACAGAGACTGACACATCTGTTTCATATCTGGATATTTTACTTTAAAAAGACGTTAATGGTAATCTAACAACCAAGCTTTATGATAAACGTGATGACTTTAACTGAAAGTAGCTATATACCTTCGTTACCTGCATACGGGGTTTATATCTCTCAGTTGAGTCGATACGCAAGAGCATGCTCTATGTATGTACAATTTCTAAAACAAGGTAAATTATTGAAAAACAAGTTGATGAAACAAGAATATCAACGGTTTCGTTTAAAGTCATCATTTCGTAAGTTCTATGGTCGATACAATGACCTTGTCAGCAAATACAATTTATCATTGAGTCAAATGCTGACTGACGTTTTTTATACTAATTGTTAGGCTATTATTTACACACTGAATTGTCCACGGATTTTTCCGTTATTTCCCGATCATGACAAGGAGCACACGGCGGTTGTGACCGGTCGTCAGGGGATGCTCACTCCTCCATGGCACCTGATCCCACCTCTGGTGTTTTGGAGGTCTGTGTTTGCTCTGCTCCTAAATTTGTATTGTTTAATGGACTTTTAAACTTGAATACTGTTCGTTATCTAAATATATTTCATGTATGAGTGTGAGTGAAGCTGTCCTTTGCTTTCTGGTATAATTTGTTTAGAGTGGGAGTGAAGCTGTCCCTTGCTTTCTGGTATATTAAATATAGAGTGTGAGTGTAGTTGTCCCTTTTTTAGCTCACCTGAGCCGAAGTCTCAAGTAACCTTTTCTGATTGAAATTTGTCCGTTGTCTGGCGTTGTCGTCGTTGTCGTAAACTTTTCACATTTTCATCTTCTTCTCAAGAACAACTAGGCCAATTTCAACCAAACTTGCCACAAAATATCCTTGGGTAAAGGAAATTCAAAATTGTTCAAATGAAAGGCCATGTCCTCTTCAAAGGGGAGATAATTACAAATAAGTGAAAAATTAATGACATCTTTTGAAAATCTTCTCAAGAACCACTGAGCCAGGAAAGATGAGACTCATGTGGAATCATCGTCAGGTAGTGTAGATTCAAGTTTGTTCAAATCATGACCCCCGGGGGTAGGGTGGGCCACAATGGACGATCCTAGTTTTATATAGGGAAAATCTTTAAAAATCTTCTCAAGAACAGCAAAGCCATGATTTGTCATATTTATATGGAAGCATCCTCAGGTGGTGTAGATTTAGATTTGTTCAAATCATAACCCCCTGGGGTAGGGTGGGGCCACAATGGACGATCAAAGTTTTACATAGGAATATATAGGGAAAATCTTTAAAAATCTTCTCAAGAACCACTGGGCCAGGAAAGATGAAATTCATGTGGAATCATCCTCAAGTAGTGTAGAATCAAGTTTAATAAAAACATGACCCCCCCCCCCCCCCGGAGATAGGGTGGGACCACATTGGACGTTCAAAGTTTTACATAGGAATATATAGTAAAAATCTTCAAAAATCTTTTCACAAGAACCACTGGGCCAGGAAAGATGAAACTCATGTGAAATCATCCTCAAGTAGTGTAGATTCAAATTTGTTAAACACATGATCCCCGGCAATCTCCTATGCAGAGTTGTCGTTCGTTCCTCTCTCAGACACCTCTGCAATGAGCTCGCGTCAAAAGTTTTGACATATAGTAGAAAACATTATATTCCAAGCATTATTTCAAATTAAACTAATAATTCTATATCTATTTAGAAAATATCTACATTAAGGACATTGGCAAGGTTCCTGGTTATCGTATAGAATTTTTCAAGAACTCTTGAGTAGGTTTAAATGTACTAAATAGGCTATATTCTGGACCTTTTAACCTACCAATCCAACCTTCTTTTTTAGATTTTGTGAAATCGATGTTTTTACACTTCTCAATGCATTTCCTATGTAAAATGTTGATAAAAGGGACCTACATAATTTTTCACCATAATATTTTTCCAAAACCCACTTATTTCATACAGTTTTTGTATTATATACATTATTGTATCTTCATTTCCTATGACTTCTAGAAATTATGGCTAAAAATTATATATCGGAACAAAACATGGATATACCGGCACCGATCATTATTTCTGAGTTGCTTCCCTTAACAGCTAAAATTGATCAAGAGACTGGTTGATTGTTTTTATCATGTAGTTGACTTAATTGATTGAAATACATTGTAACAAAAATATTGGCATTGTTTTATTTTTATTTTTTATTCGTAGTTACTAAATGCTGCTTCCTTCACACGACCTAGCTAAGAACTGTTCTCAGTCGGCCTACCTTTCAGCATATGTCACATATTTGCCCTTCCCAGCATACTGAGCACAACTATCGTAAATGACGACCTATTGGCTCTTTGTCCCTGAATACAATGTACAACAAAGCCATTTCTACTTTTCTTTCTTGCTGTATAGATGATTCTACCCGTTGAAGGAAGTAATCGTGCTTTTGTTTACCTCTGTAACATACGCTTTATTGGTTTCCACCGCTTAGAGAATTCTACACGGGAGATCACTCTCAATCACTATGTTATAAGTGAAAAAACCCATGTATTAAACCTTCTTTCTCCGGAAAACCTTGACTTGCCAATGTCCTTAAAAGACAAACATTAGCACAGGGATTTATTTATAATGGATTAAAACAAACGCACTATTTCCCGTGCTTATCACTGTGATATATGCGAGCCAACGACAGAGGTGAATGAGCCGATGGTAGAGAGTGGACCCCCGGGGGTATGGTGGGGCCACAATGGATATCAAAGTTTCCAAAGGAATATATAGGTAAAATTCTTCTCAAGAACAGCAAAGCATGATTGGTTATTAACTATTCAGAAGTATCCTAAGTTAGTGTAGATTTATGTTTGATAAAAATCATGACCCCTGGGGATAGGGTGGGGCCACAATTGATGATTAAAGTTATGCATAGGAATACATAGGAATTTTTTTTAAGAAAATCTTCTCAAGAACAGCAAAGGTATGATTGGTCATACTTATATGGAAGCATCAAAAAATAGTGTAGATTCAGATTTGTTCAAATCATGACCCCCGGGAGTAGGATGGGACCATAATGAAAGTTTAACTCGTAGGGAAAAAAGTCACAGTCCAAAAAAATATGTAAGCATCTTTAGTCAATGTAGATTCAATTTTGTTCAAATCATAACCCCCCTCCCCGCGCCCTTTTAGAGGTAGGACAGGACAACTTATGCATTAAAGCTTTTCAATACTGAACTAATTTTTGCTTTTTTTCCTAGCCACAGTGCTCAGGTGAGCGATGTGGCCCATGGGCCTCTTGTTCTGGTGTACTATTCTCACGGTTGTCATTATAATGTCCTTGTTTGCAAATACAGCTTATCGTTTGGTCGCATTATGATTGACATGCTTCCGACCGATTGTTATGCCATAGTTTTTTTTTTTTTTTTTTTTTACAATTTTTGACTTTGGATATATTTTTACTTGATTAATATAGAGGGCTCACGACGGGTGTGACCGGTCGACATACGGTGCTTACTAGGCACCTGATCCCACTAATGGTCTTTCCAGGGGGTTTTTGCCCCCGTTTACTATTTGTATTTTTAATTGGGTTGATAAGAATGATCACTGCTCGTTATCTTCATATTTTACACATAAACATAGCATATTATTCCTTTATTGGCCGACCTGTTTTTATTTGAAGCAGAATTTATTCAAAAACTTCTACATGAGAAGAAATCACTTGCTGTGGTTTTCAACTCGACATTCAGATATATCGATGACGTTTTATCAATTAACAATAGTTACTTCCATTCATATGTCGACTCGAAATATCCACAACAAAACGACAAACCACAGAGTCTGCCACATCTGCTTCGTATTTGGACGTTCTACTGACTATAGACGATAAGGGCCAACTAACAACTAAACTGTATGACAAGTAAGATGACTTCGTCTTTTCCATCGTAAACTTTCCTACATAGTAATATTCCGCTGTTACCTGCATATGGTGTTTACGTCTCCCTACTTATCCGATACTCAAGAGCATGCTCTGAGTACGATCAATATTAATAAACCGATGCAGGCTTCTGACAGATAATTTGATGTTAAAGGGATTTCCACAACCTCATTTAAAGTCAGCATTTCGTAAATTCTATGGTCATTATAATGACCTTGTTAACAAATATAACCTATCATTGGATCATTAAGGTCTTCCGTTCCAACGGAAGACCTTCTACTGATTCTGATGGTTAAGATTATTATTCTTTTTTAAGGTCTTCCGCTCCAGGCGGAAGACCTTCTACTGATTCTGATGGTTAAGATTATTAAGGTCTTCCGCTCCAGGCGGAAGACCTTCTACTGATTCTGATGGTTAAGATTATTCTTATTATTCTTTTTTTTTTTTTCCTAGACGCCAACTTTGAGACCTCATATCTTGCTCATTTCTCAACGGATTTTGATCAAATTTGCAGGGTTTAAAGACGTTACAAAATTCTATCAGAATGCTGTCAAACATTTCAAAAACCCACTTCCGCTTTTGGGTTATCTCCCTTTAAATGAAAATTTAGGGGGCTTCATTTCCAGACAAAGGCTCAGAGACTACTGAAGCTGGAGTAGAAATTCTACCGAATTTAAATAATAGAAGCACTGAAGTTGTGCACATCGGTTTTTGTTTTTCAATTTCTGTATTCAAAATGGCGCTAGAGAGGGGTCAAAAATTAGAACGCCAAAAAGAGCGAAAATTTACACATATTTTCCTTTTTATCTTCTAAACTAAAAATATTTTGATAAAACATGTAGAATAAAAGTTGTGCACAATTTTAAGGCCTTTCATTTGAGACCACTAAAAAGGGTCTGGCCCCTAAAATTAGGGATCTGGGGCCCTTTAAAGTTTTTGCTTTATAACTCAAAAACGGTAAATATTTCGAAATAGCTGCCGTAATTAAAGTTGTTATTTAACATCTTATTGATCTCAAGAAAATGTTATTTTGTTTGAGTCTTGTGTTCTAAATGAGCTAGAAGCATAACACATATACAGGTAAGTGTTTTCATTCAGCAAGTAAACAAGAGCTCTTCATGCGTGTAATTAAAATAAACTTACTATAAATAATAAACCTTGCTATATTAGATGCTAATATTCTTTAGAATCAGGTTATTGAAGTATTTTGTGCTTTATTTCCAAATTATTTACTGACAACTTTCCCTTTTATTTCGTTTGTTTTCAAATTTGGATAAACCAGTCTACTAAACAGGGAAAAAAAGATAACCTTTTCTTCTTATCATATAAAAACAAACAATTAAGTCAGAAAATAAAACAAAACTTTAAACATAGACTATTCACAGCCATTAAGTACACGCCTTTTACATTCACCTCGTGTGTTTACAATTATGTAACCCCTCCCTCGATAGCGCGTGGCAAAGGAGGTCACCGAGGATCAATCGGCGTGTGAACCAGCGACCTAAGGTCATACACAAAACAAACCATAGAATGGCCATTCCAAATACATTTTAACTAAGTGATGAGTGGATAAATATGTTGAATCTTTCAGATTATTTCATATCTTTGATTAAGTCGCTAGAACATTTCGATTTATATTTTATTCGCTCAATTACAAGAAAGTTGCATATTTATTCTTATAAACATTGCATTGTTGAGATAATTGCGCTTTGTGGAAAATTACTTTAAAATCATTTCGAATCTTTCATATGATTCCGTCTTACTGTTTAATTATCACTCGTTCGTTTTAATCAGCTAGTCTTAAGTGCATTTCACTTATTCACTTCAAATTCAATGCATTTTGAATGCCGAAAAGACCACTTTCTTTGCGTATTAAAGAAACAGTTTATTTATCTCTTTAATGTTATTATTTAACGAGTTGCTTTTTCTTTCATGAACATTAAACAGGATGTATATAATTAAAAATGATAATTGTATGTAGAGGTCACATTTTTAATTGTCAGGAAAATCGAAAATAAAATTAAGTACTTTTGAGTTTGTATTATTTTCTTCCTAACTTACAATATTATTGCATACAAAATACTAGGTCGGATGCATGTAACTTAACCGCCTCAATATTTCACTTGTATTTGAAAATTCTATCGAGCGTCGAATGAATTTTACCCGTTAAAAAGTGTACCAAAAAAGAACCCTTCCTATGCAGTTTTCTTTGGGAATCAATTGGCTTAGATAGTCTACTCCGACATGTGTTGACAAAACTCACGCAATGAGAAGCCATACATTTCAAACTTGTGACCTCTTGGTCAGTGCATGTGAAGATTACGCATGGCAATTAGTGTCTGGAAAACGAAGTATGTTTTATAAGTTATTTGACAGGTTAAGATTTGTTCTCATTTTAAATTAAATACAAACACAAACCCTTTATTTTCTTTGTTATTTTATACCGTCAGTTATATCAGATAGATTGTTTTAAAAACGTGTTGTTTAGGAAGATTAATCTTATGCATTTGTTTTATTTCATCTAATAAATTGAATTTACCCATGACACAAATTATTGGTACGAGCATGTAAGTACGCGTAAATGCGATTTAATTTGTTTATGCGGAAGAGCGCCCAAAATAAATACACTTCGAACTCTGGAATTTCCCTATTTTACTGTTTAAATCATAGGTCCGCTCAGCTGACGAGTTGTTTTAATAACGGTAATAAATTATATTCAAGTCCTGGCCAGCGATCGTTACGGTTGGTGACATTGCAATTAAACAGGTCGATACTAAGGTACTAAGATACTAATGGGTGTATATATTTTCACCTAATATGTTTTCGTTGAGTGTTTTCATAAGAAGTAAATTGCTGGAGGATATCATGTTCTCTCTGATCACATCGATAGCGTGTAGAAACAGCGGTATATGAACACACGCTTTTGTGTACAAAGCAAACGTGTAAACCAAAAGGATGGGAAAAAAACGACGAAATAAAAACATTTCTCTATTAACTGAAATTATTGTCTTTAGACAGATAAAAATAAATGATTATCCGCCTGAGAACATGTGAAAATTATACCCAAATACAATGTAACGAAGGATTTTGGGTTTAATCCCGAGTACACAATTATAGCAATGATGTGTACATGTACATGCAGAATACCTCTTTTTTTATCCTTCGTCCATGTGTTCCTCCTTAACGGAAAAAATTATCAGTAAATTATATTATACCGAACGAGGTTGAAAAATGTCGAACTTAATTTCTTAAAATTAAAAGCAATTATCCGACTTTTCTCATATCACTGTAAAAATGCCGTGAAAACTAAAACCGTCTGGTTTGACTTTGTCAATGCGTTTTAGATTGGGTTTGAGTTTTTTATTTAATGTCTGGAGTATTTCGCTTATTCTGCAAGTCCGTATAATGAAAGAAAACACTGACAGATTTAGAGGAAGTTCAGGGGGCCTGCCCCCACTGGCGGATTTAAGTGGGGCTTGGGGGCGCACGCCCCCCCCCCTCCCTAAAATTTTCAAAATATGACATGACTAATATTAATAATGCCATACTTTGGTTTTATAATTAATGGTCAATTAAAAAATGGTAATTTTATTTTATGACCAAGTATCAGTTTTCTTAAAAATCAAGTCTGAAAACCTTGCATTCCCTAGGCTATGAATATTATCTCATAATTGTTCAAAGCGGAAAACGTCTCCCGATTTCGTTTGAAGGGTAGACAGCACTTGTCAATTTCCTATGATGATGCAAAGAAAAATACTGCAATATTTAAAGGCTGGTCGAAGGTAAATAACATTCGGGAAACCTCGGCTGATTCCGTCACCTTCATCCAGATGAGGTACGAATCGGCCGAGGTGTGCCGAGTGATGTAAATAAATGAATTTAAAATCAGAAGGTCTACGTTACAAACCTATCCACTGATTGATGTATTTATTTATCAAATGGTGTAACTATGCAGTAATTTACTTACATAGATACAAGACTTTTTTTTAACGTCAGGATATAGGTTAGGATGGTCACAGACGAGTGTAACTTCGACCACCTGGTTAATTTCGACTGTTCATAAATACCTTAAAATAATTTGTTTATAACCCATTATAGTGTACACACATCTATTTTATGCAGAAAGAAAATGCATTTTTCATATACAAATCAATGTTGATAACAATAGGCGAAATTTATTTCTTTACTGGAAAATTACATCCAAGAAGAAACTTTATCGCCCGAAAAATTACGGACGAGTATTTTTAAACCATTGCGGGGAATTATCAGTTTATCACCTCTAAAAATATCTTGTATATACAGAAAGACACAGTGGATATTCCTGGCGTGAACTTTATCAACTATGTTTAAATTTGCAAATTAAATTCATACCTTTTAAATTTATAGTATTTAGTTTTTACAAATAAAATGCAAATCAGCTGAACAGAAATCGGCCGAAGTTACCCTTTGCATGAATACGGCGTCAGCAGGTAACTCAGTTCGACCAATGAAAATGACGCAATGCTATTTGTTACCAGAAAAAAATCATGACTACCATCCGTATAAAAAAGTATTAGGATAATATTATGTACAAGAATACTCCGTAGAAACTAGTTCTATAACCGTGAAAAAATCATCTGTTTTGTTTACATGCGGTTTAGATGCCTGCGCATATATATATATTTATAGCATGCCTTGATAAATCGGTAAATTTGTCTCTAGGCACCTGGTGCACTTAATGTCTTCAAATTAGGTACATTTTGAAAATTGCTTTTTTTTCTTTTTGTCAGCATTTTTTCACAATCTTTTATGTTTTACAACAGAATATGTATTTTTTTTTAAATTAGAGATGACGCGAATAATTTCATTTATATTTGCACATCGATCGAAAATACCCCGTGTGCAGTTGAAGTTACCCAACACACATATCTTGTAAATCGAACACATTTATTTTATATCATGACGAATAATACATATAACACAATGTAATCTGAACAATAAAAGGTATTCCGAAGGAAAAATAATCCAGTAAATGTTGAGCGTAATACATGTAATAGGCAGTGACATACTTGAACAAATCTAAATATAAAAAAATAATCGGTCGAAATTACACCACCCTACCCTACAGTGTATCTGTCATATATGTATAATACTTATAAAAACAAACGTTGCAATATTTAATTTTTCAATATTCAGATATTCTTTGTGTATCATTGTGCTTCGTTTATTTCATACTGCTATAAAGGGAACTGCACGTTACAGCGTGTTTGTTTATATTGTTTCGTTGGCTGCGGTGGAGATACATGTGTAGGTCAGTGAATGGAATTTAAAAAAAAAAACACTCTTTGGAATAACATTAGAGTTACATACAAATATCAGATTGACTAGCATCCTTGCTGAAATAATAATGATTCAGAGCGACTTGTGACATACAAGAAGTTCGTAGATTCACGAAGTTCCGAGATACACAAAGTTTCTGCTTTCTCAAGAGTAAATTTGAAATAAAAATTCTCAAATGATTAATAAATTTGTACATTATTCTTAAGCAGACGTGAAATTCCTACAAAGACTTTAGAGTATTGTAAGTTACAAACTTAATTCATATCTTATAGGCTTTTGTGTAAAGGAAGTAATCAATACAACTATTTTTGTGTCTGGTTTTACTGACTCTTAAAATTCACGAAAACCCAGGAGCTTCCGGGGGCTTCGCGCCCTGGGCCACCACCAGGGCTTCGCCCTGGACCCACTGGGGGCCTTAACGCGGCCCCCAGACCCCCTGCCTGAACGAAGTTATCCACGCCCCCCCCCCCATCACAAATCCTATATCCGCCCATGGCCCCCTTTTGTATCCAAAATATACGCAAGATTTAATAAATCAATTTATAATGTGGCTTTGGGCCCCTACCCCGACACAAAACTGGTCGGACCCCCTTTTCAAGATTCCTGTTTCCGCCACTGAAAAAGAATGTGTTGTTCTCTTGGATGTCGATATCTGAATTATGTTTTATTTAAACACATACATGTAGTCTAATATATCATGGGCGCCAATAATAGGACGATTATTTGTTTTTTAAAATAAAGTGGTTCTTACAGATGTATAAAAAACCTTATAAACGGCTAAATAATTATTTAATTCATCTACAACAAATGTTAGTTTAGTTCTTTGCTTTCATAATCTAACTTTTTATAAATTAACACGAAATTCGTGCGATCGTATACAAATACTCAGAAGCAATCTGTCATTTTTAATGAACGTATAGGTGAATAAATTTCCTCTCATCACTATACGTAAACCCCCATCCTCGAAATAAATAGAATGTTTTCCTTCGCAGTCGGTTGGTTTTACAGGTACATGTCAGTACAGGTTAGGATGGAGCTTTATAGAAGCAGGTGATGTATTCCTAGAGAAAGGCACTGCCTATTTTATATACATGTACATTCTTAGGGACCTGGTTTTCTGAACCCATCTCACTGTTATTCAAAGACCTAACTAGAAATTCTCTCTCTCTCTCTTTGAAATGCAGGCCCGTCGATTGTAAAAAAAAAAAGACAAAATAATTTCAATTTTTAATAAGTATCTCATCTCCCAAGCCAAAGACCCAAGTAAGCTTTTGCTGTTCATAATTCTTCATCTTTGTTTGCTATATTGGTGTATATAAGCATTATCGTCGTTGTTGTTCTAAAGCTACTCGTAAAGGATCACTTCTATATAAATAGGGATCTGACCTATAGGGCCGGGCTTGGTTTTTTTGTCAACAAATAGCTTGTCGATTTCCGTTCCGATTATTGACATTAGGCTGAATACATGTAACAATTTGTTTTTCATAAATCTTTATTTTAGTGAGTAGAGGTAGGAGGAGCATTAATATTCTGAGTTTGTTATCTCCAAATGTAACAATTGAATGATATTTTTCTTTACTTCTCATTGTACATAATGGTAATGTCTACTGTCTCTGGAACTCTGTTTTTTATGTCTAGGCTATTTATTTTACAACACATTTCCGTTGGATATAATAAAAACATGCAATTAATGTGTGCAAATCATATGGGCCTAAATAAAATCCAAGGGAGTACAGTTACTGATATATGTAGCCCTACTGTTTCAAAACTTAAGATCTTAAAACATTGACTGAAAACAAAAGTACATGTATGTTATTCTAAATATATTAAGCTCAAATAATTCAAGCAATACGTAACATTCTTGTACTACATGTAACCCAGACAAGCACTAGTAGCACAGACAGAATAAAAGCAATGTGATTAAATTCTAAGGAATATAGATACAATTGAAATTCATCGCAGCTCAATGCTGCCGAGAATACCTGTATCGAGTAACACAGAGTGAGTTATTCTTGTCCTCGGGGAAAGTGTGCTATACTGAGACTTGTTCCGCCTGACTGACAACTGTATATTGGATTGTTACGATTTGATCTCTCTCTAGTGTTTCTTATATCAAAAAATGGGAATGCATAAAGGATAGATAATTGAAGAAACATACACAAGCCTATAAAAAAATTAAAATAGTCTTTGAAAAGGCAAAAATTTAAAACTATAAAAGTGTGGCAACAGGTGGATTCGAACCCCCGACTTTAAAAATAAAGTACCCACGATATAAAAGTCAGCGATGCGCATATATCAAATGAGCTATTGTGACTACAAGATTGAACGGTATAAATTTGAAGCAGATTGTCAAAATCAAGTTTACTTATTTTTTGTAGGTTTTTTGTGAATTTCGACCCTAGGGCAGGGGTGCCCCTAAAAAAATCCTATCTTAAATTATTCCTTACATCCCAACCTATCAAAATATCACAATTTTATTTAGGGGCAGGCCTGCCCTGAAGGACTTCTAGGCCAAAATTTATGCAAAAATCAACGCTTTAACGGACAAAATGGTGTTTCGGCC
This sequence comes from Saccostrea echinata, assembly GCF_033153115.1. Lineage (NCBI taxonomy): Eukaryota > Metazoa > Mollusca > Bivalvia > Ostreida > Ostreidae > Saccostrea > Saccostrea echinata. The sequence continues at coordinate 10,103,256 of NW_026889772.1, read as the reverse complement.
AACTTTGGAGGTTTATTCTGAAGTTGTAAATAATAAATTTTAGTTGTAAAATTCAAATTTGAAAAATTTAGACATATATACGGTAGAAAACAACAAATAAAGATTGATTTTTAAATGTCACTTTTTCCGGGAAATTGTTCTCTCCTATAGGTCAATTCTTTTGTAATAGTGAATACATCCTTTTTCTCATTTTTATCTTATCAAGAACCACTGGACCATAACAACGAAAATTAACACAGAATATTTTTGGTAAAGTTTTGTTCAAATGAAGGGTCACATCCTCTTTTAACGGATACATGTTGAAAAAATTAGATGGGGTGCAGGCGCAGATCAAGGAATTTTTTTCCACGGAGGGGGGGGGGGGAGGGGAGGGGATCCCAATAAAAAAATATTTCAACCCAGAAATTTCTTGACGAGCCAAAAAAAAAACTCTTTTCCCAAACGTGAAAAACCTATTTCGTGTGTGTGTTTGTGTGTGTGTATGGGGGAAGGGGGGGGGTCGTTGACTTTTAAAGCTTCATACCTAAGACTTTTCATACCATTTTAACACAGATCCGCGTTTTCGAGGAAGGGTCCGTGTTTTCTAATGGGGGAGGGGGGGGCATGGTCAGTTTTACTTGTTAGCTCACCTGAGCTGAAAGCTCAAGTGAGCTTTTCTGATCACCCGTTGTCCGTCGTCCGTCCGTCTGTCTGTCCGTCCGTCCGTCTGTAAACTTTTCACATTTTCAACTTCTTCTCAAGAACCACTGGGCCAATTTTAACCAAACTTGGTACAAAGTATCCTTGGGGGAAGGGGAGTTTAAATTTTTAAAATAAAGGACCAAGTCCCCTTACAAGGGGAGATAATCAAGAAAAGACAAAAATAGGGTAGGGTCATTAAAAAATCTTCTTCTCAAGAACCACTGGGCCAAAAAAGCTGAAACTTACGTGGAAGCATCCTGGGATAGTGAAAATTCTAAATTGTTAAAGTCATGACCCCCGGGGGTAGGGCGGGGCCACAATAGGGAATCCAATTTTTACATTGAAATATATAGGAAAAATCTTTAAAAATCTTCTTCTCAAGAACCACTGAGCCAGAAAAGCTGAAACTTATGTGGAAGCATCCTGGGGTAGTGTAGATTCTAAATTGTTCAAATCATGACCCCGGGGATAGGGCGGGGCCACAATAGGGGGAATCTCAAGTTTAACATTGAAATATACAGGAAAAATCTTTAAAAATCTTCTCAAAAACCACTGAGCCAGAAAAGCTGAAACTTTTTTTTGGAAGCATCCTGGGATAGTGAAAATTCTAAATTGTTAAAGTCATGACCCCCGGGGGTAGGGCGGGGCCACAATAGGGAATCCAATTTTTACATTGAAATATATAGGAAAAATCTTTAAAAATCTTCTTCTCAAGAACCACTGAGCCAGAAAAGCTGAAACTTATGTGGAAGCATCCTGGGGTAGTGTAGATTCTAAATTGTTCAAATCATGACCCCGGGGATAGGGCGGGGCCACAATAGGGGGAATCTCAAGTTTAACATTGAAATATATAGGAAAAATCTTTAAAAATCTTCTTCTCAAGAACCACTGAGCCAGAAAAGCTGAAACTTTTTTTTGGAAGCATCCTGGGGTAGTGTAGATTCTAAATTGTTCAAATCATGACCCCCGGGGGTAGGGCGTGGCCACAATAGGAAATACAAGTTTTACATTGAAATATATAGGAAAAATCTTTAAAAATCTTCCTCAAGAACCACTGAGCCAGAAAAGCTGAACCTTATGTGGAAGCATCCTGGGGTAGTGTAGATTCTAAATTGTTCAAATCATGACCCCCGGGGGTAGGGCGAGGCCACAATAGGGAATACAAGTTTTACATTGAAATATATAGGAAAAATCTTTAAAAATCTTCTTCTCAAGAACCACTGAGCCAGAAAAGCTGAAACTTTTTTTTGGAAGCATCCTGGGGTAGTGTAGACTCTAAATTGTTCAAATCATGACCCCGGGGATAGGGCGGGGCCACAATAGGGGGAATCTCAAGTTTAACATTGAAATATACAGGAAAAATCTTTAAAAATCTTCTCAAAAACCACTGAGCCAGAAAAGCTGAAACTTTTTTTTGGAAGCATCCTGGGGTAGTGTAGATTCTAAATTGTTCAAATCATGACCCCCGGGGGTAGGGCGAGGCCACAATAGGGAATACAAGTTTTACATTGAAATATATAGGAAAAATCTTTAAAAATCTTCTTCTCAAGAACCACTGAGACAGAAAAGCTGAAACTTATGTGGAAGCATCCTGGGGTAGTGTAGACTCTAAATTGTTCAAATCATGACCCCGGGGATAGGGCGGGGCCACAATAGGGGGAATCTCAAGTTTAACATTGAAATATATAGGAAAAATCTTTAAAAATCTTCTCAAAAACCACTGGACCAGAAAAACTGAAACTTATGTGGAAGCATCCTGGGGTAGTGTAGATTCTAAATTGTTAAAATCAAGTCCCCTGGGGGTAGGGTGGGGCCACAATAGGTATTACAAGGGGGGAAGTCTGGTAATGAACAGCATGGCCAAAGTTACTCAGGTGAGCGATGTGGCCCAAGGGCCTCTTGTTTAGTATATACATTTAACTGCCCCCAACCCCCTCTAGATCCGCGCATGGGGTCATTTGAAAATAGTATTCTCAAGAATCCCTGGACTAGAATGAGAAAATTTCCAACATAGCATACATTCATTTTTTTTTTTCAAATATTGATTCCAGGGAGAAGGTTTGGGCCGGAAAGAGTGTTCATAATTTAACAAAGGAATTTATATATCCTCTCAAACGAAGTGTGTGGGTTTGGGGTGGGGGTGTTTTGAGTCTTTTGGAATCACAATGTCCGTCTGCCTAGCAGTCCGTCTGTACGTGATAGTTCGCCAAGGATATTATAACTTTGTTATGAAGAAACTGGAAGGTCATACTTGGTACAAAGATTACTAATGATCCGAAGGTGTGTCATGGTTTTGATCCAACATCATTCCAGCAAGTTCAAGGTCATTGGAAAAAAATAGCAAGTATCATACTTGATACAGAAATTGCTTATGACAAAATTAAAGGGTTTGACACGACTTTCATCCAAGGTCATTCCTGTAAGTTCAAGGTCACTGAGAGAAAACTGTAAGATTACTGTATGTGTTATAAATTTTGAAGCTCATACTTGGAACAAAGATTGCTTATGATCCACCGGTTTGAGATAACATAGTACTAGACTGGCAGAAGAAGTGGCAAAATTCATGCCTGGATTATAAATTTATAAGGGGTGGGAGGAACACAGGAATCTTTTTCTCAGATTGCTTGAGATGGGTTTTCCTGACCTTGAACAAAGGTTTTTTCGGCAAGTTCAAGGTCACTGGCAGATAAATATTATTTTTTTTTCCACATACTATAACTTTGTTATATAAAATCACTGGAAGCTTTTACTTGATACAGAGATTGCTTATGATCCAACAATGTAATTTGACCTTGATCCAAGGTCTTTCTGGCAAGTTCAAGGTCACTGACAGAAAAGTGCAATATTCTTTTTCAGGTATATCTTTGTCATTGGGTATCACTGGAAGCTCATAATTTGTTCAAAGGTTGTTTTTGACCTTAACATAGGTCATTTAGGCAAGTTCAAGGTCACTGATATAATAAGTGTAAAATTCAAAAAGGTCTAGTCGCCCAAGTGGCACAGTGATAAGAGTGTCTGCTCTAGAGTCGTGGATTATGGAGTTGATCCTTACGTCGCAGGTTCGAATCCCACTGTGGGACGCAGAGACTGATCCTTCGGATGAGACCGTGCAAACTGAGGTCCCGTCTGGCAGTAGGTGCTGGCACGAGAAAGATCCCTCACTGCTAAATGGCCATGTGTGCCGAGTATAGGTCAAAATTTGCAGATCTCCATCGGCAAATGGTGGCGTCTCCATATGATTGAAAAATTCTCGAAAGGGACGTTAAACAACATACAAACAAATAAACAAAAAGGTCTATACTTTTGTAATAGAAAAAATTGCATGCATTTGCATTTCACTGAAAAGATGATAAATATATCATCCAGAGTGTGTAATGGCCTTGACTTAAATTCGAGGTCACTTAGAATATGATGTTTTGGATGAATAGTCTGAAAGAATACGTGACTGTGATTTTTTTTTTTATGTCGGTGACATAAAGATGGTGTTTGCTCTTAACCAGCTGCAGAATGTGTCATGGCTTGACGCAAAGTTATTTGGACAGTTCAAGTTCACTGACAGGGGAATTTTACATTCCTTTACTGTCTTTCTACTGTTGAAACATTGAAAGTTGATGCCCCTTACAGGATTGTTTATAACCTTAAAATGTTGCATGACCTTGACTCAAGGTCGCTCTGTCCTGTCCGGAGCTCCGACGGAAGACCTATTCGTTGCATTGCAACGAGCTCGGCTCTAGTTCTTATTATTCTTTTTTTTTTTCCTAGACGCCAACTTTGAGACCTCATATCTCGCTCATTTCTCAACGGATTTTGCTCAAATTTGCAGGGTTTATAGACGTTACAAAACTCTATCAGAATGCTGTCAAACATTTCAAAAATCCACTTCCGCTTTTGGGTTATTTCCCTTTAAATGAAAATTTATTAGGCTTCATTTCCAGACAAAGGCTCAGAGACTACAAGAGCTGGAGTAGAAATTTTACCGAATTTAAATAATAGAAGCATTGAAGTTGTGCACATCGGTTTTTGTTTTTCAATTTCTGTATTCAAAATGGCGCTAGAGAGGGGTCAAAAATTAGAACGCCTAAAAGACCGAAAATTTACGCATATTTTCTTTTTTATCTTCAAAACTAAAAATATTTTGATAAGACATGTAGAATAAAAGTTGTGCACAATTTTAAGGCCTTTCATTTGACACCACTAAAAAGGGGCTGGCCCCTAAAATTAGGGATCTGTGGCCCTTTAAAGTTTTTGCTTTATAACTCAAAAACGGTAAATATCTCGAAAAAGCTGTCGTAATTAAAGTTGTTATTTAACATCTTATTGATCTCAAGAAAACGTTATTTTGTTTGAATCTTGTGTTCTAAATGAGCTAGAAGCATAACACATATACAGGTAAGTGTTTCATTCAGCAAGTAAACAAGAGCTCTTCATTCGTGTAATTAAAATAAACTTACTATAAACAATAAACCTAGCTACATTAGATGCTAATATTCTTTAGAATCAGGTTCTTGAAGTATTCTGAGCTTTATTTCCAAATTATTTACTGACAACTTTCCCTTTTTATTTCGTTTGTTTTCAAATTTGGATAAACCAGTCTACTAAACAGGGGAAAAAAAGATAACCTTTTCTTCTTATCATATAAAAACAAACAATAAAGTTAGAAAATAAAACAAAACTTTAAACATAGACTATTCACAGCCATTAAGTACACGCCTTTTACATTCACCTTCTGTGTTTACAATTATGTAACCTCTCCCTCGATAGCGCCTGGCAAAGGAGGTCACCGGGGATCAATCGGCGTTTGAACCAGCGACCTAAGGTCGTACACAAAACAAACCATAGAATGGCCATTCCAAATACATTTTGTAAACTAAGTGATGAGTGGATAAAAATGTTGAATCTTTCAGATTATTTCATATCTTTGATTAAGTCGCTAGTACAGTTCAATTTATATTTTATTCGCTGAATTACAAGAAAGTTGCATATTTATTTTTATAAACATTGTATTTCTCGATATCGAGATAATTGCGCTTTGTGGAAAATTACTTTAAAATCATTTCGAATCTTTCATATGATTTCGTCTTACTGTTTATCACTCGCTCGTTTTAATCAGCTAGTCTTAACTGACTTCAAATTCAATGCATTTTGAATGCCGAAAAGACCACTTTGTTTGTGTATTAAAGAAACAGTTTATTTATCTCTCTAATGTTATTATTTAACGAGTTGCTATTTCTTTCATGAACATTAAACAGCATGTATATAATTATCACGATAATTGTACGTAGAGGTCACATTTTTAATTGTCAGGAAAATCGAAAATAAAATTATGTACTTCTGAGTTTGTATTATTTTCTTCCTAACTTACAATATTATTGCATACAAAATACTAGATCGGACGCAAATAACCTAAATATTTCACTTGTATTTGAAAATTCTATCGAGCGTCAAATGAATTTTACCCGTTAAAAAGTGTACAAAAAAAAAACATCCTATGCAGTTTTCTTTGGGAATCAATTGGCTTAGATAAGTCTACTCCGACATGTGTTGACAAAACTCACGCAATGAGAAGCCATACATTTCAAACTTGTGACATCTTGGTCAGTGCATGTGAAGATTACGCATGGCAATTAGTGTCTGGAAAACGAAGTATGTTTTATAAATGATTTGACAGGTTAAGATTTGTTCTCATTCCAAATTAAATACAAACACAAACCCGTTATTTTCTTTGTTATTTTATACCGTCAGTTATATTAGATAGATTGTTTTAAAAACATGTTGTTTAGGAAGATTACTCTTATGCATTTGTTTTATTTCATCTAATAAACTGAATTAACCCATGATATGAATTACTGGTACATGCATGTGAGTACGTGTAAATGCGGTTTTATTTGTTTATGTGGAAGAGCGCCCAAAATAAATACACTTCGAACTCTGGAATTTCCCTATTTTCCTGTTTAAATCACAGGTCCGCTCAGCTGACGAGTTGTTTTAATAACGGTAATAAATTATATTCAAGTCCTGGCCAGCGATCGTTACGGTTGGTGATATTGCAATTAAACAGGTACTAAGATACTAACGGGTATATATATTTTCAGCTAACATGTTTTCATTAGAAGTAAATTGCTGGAGAATATCATGTTCTCCGTGATCATATCGATAGCGCGTAGAAACAGCGGTATATGAACACACGTTTTTGTGTACAAAGCAAACGTATAAATCAAAAGGATGGGGGGAAACGATGAAATAAAAACATTTCTCTATTAACTGAAATTATTGTCTTTAGACGGATAAAAATAAATGAATATCCGCCTGAGAACATGTGAAAGTTATACCCAATACAATGTTACGAAGGATTTTGGGTTTAATCCGAGTACACAATAGCAATGATGTGTACATGTACATGCAGAATACCGCTTTTTTTATCCTTCGTGCAAGTGTTCCTCCTTAACGGAAAAAATTATCGGTAAATTATATTATACCGAACGAGGTTGAAAAATGACGAACTTTTTTATTTCTTAAAATTAACAGCAATTATCAGACTTTTCGCATATCACTGTAAAAATGCCATAAAAACTAAGACCGCCTGGTTTGACTTTGTCAACGCGTTTTAGTTCGGGTTCGAGATTTTTATTAAATGTCTGGAGTATTTCGCTTATTCTGCAAGTCTTTACAAGGTTAGCTTTTTAAAAAAAGCTGAGAGTCAGCCACTGGAATACAGAAAGTTTCTTTCATGCTTTGTGATGGTATATGACTTGTTTTATTCATCATGTTGTGTTTCTTAAAAGTCATTGTAATCTACATTAAATTCGCCTAATCGTTTTCTTACTTGGAACACAATGTTGTATAAATAATAAAGCATAGAATAAATTTTAGTTAGACTACATCGTGATCATTATAATGACCTCCAATTAATTTCTCTTGGGCGCGGACATCAGAGAAAATTCGTTTCAGAAATGAACAAAGCCAGTTAGAGCCCAGTCATTGAACGTTGACGGATGTATACGAGGGTTGTCCCAAAAAAAAAAACGCGAACATTTTCAATATTTTTTGTTTCACTAATATTATAAAGTTAAAAATTGGCATGCATTAAAATCAACATTTTTGAAATAATTCACAGAATTTTCAGTAAATAATATCTATAAATAGATTTTTTTTTTTATTTTGGTAAAGGAATCATTCAAAACAGCTGCCGGCGCAACACCGACGACGTCAAAACGTAATTCGTGGAGTTTTTGAATTTGTTCAGGAATCGTGCGTCTTTAAAAAGTCGTTTTTGCATAAATTCGATAGTGCATTTTATTTTCTTTTAGTTACCGAGTTATTTATTTCACACGTGTACTGCAGTTAAGAATAAATCAAGGATTTAAATTATTTTAATAAAAAATTTCCCAAACCCGATCATAAACCTAACTGCTCGAATACTTAACGATGGTCTCCATGCATGACGTCCAGCTCTAGCCTTTTCAGTTTATCGTCTTTTTTGTTGGTCAACCAAACGCTTCTTCCATCGGATAACCAGTCCATTCATATTTGAACCTCTTTTACTATGTACGAACCTGTGATCGATACATGTATTTGTGTCGTTCCCTCGTTCCCAGCTCTTTTTCCGTATGAACAGGAGTCAAACCCCGCTCCACACAACACATAGTGATAATTTGGTGCACCGCATTATCGCTCGACATTGCCATTTTTAGCAATATCTAATTATAAGTGTTTGTGAATATAACGTAATATTTTTGTTATTTATGAAGTCAGAGTATTGATTTTTTTTAAAACACGAGTACTCTAGATCATAAAGTTTCTATAATTTTTGTCACATTATATATCCGTATAGCCTGGTAATAAAGAAAACATTGCTGTCAATGCTATTTTTGAATGTCAAGAAATTGCCGTGCGCCGGCCACCGATATTTAACACATTGAATGATGTTTAAAAATGCAAATGGCATTGAAACCTTATTATATTTAGCCAAAGTTACAAAAAAATAATTTCCCAACTTTATGCAAAAATGAATAATTTTGGTCAGGTAGTTTATGTTTAAAAAGTTCGCGTTTTTAACAACCCTCGTACATTTTCATTGTTAAATTCTATAAATGATATAGATAGTGATACAAAAAAAGAAGGTAGACTTTGGGTTAGCTTGTTTTAATTATTATCAAATAAAAGTTTTTAATCGTGCAGGTTCCAGGCAATGCATGATGCGGGGGGGGGGGGGGGGGGTGGTGCATAGTACATGTATATTTAAATCAATTTCTTAGTTTAAGCATCCATTTTAGTGTTATTAAGAAAGAAAAGAATTGCTTCCAGAATAAGGTAGTGAAAGCCATGGAAAACAATTCAAACTGGAAATTCAAAATATGTTTATACATGCAGTGCGTATATACCCTAAAATGTAACTGATGATGTCTACCATCAAACCAAAACTAGATTAATTAACATACTGGATTTCATCTCTCTCACTCTTTCTCGTTGTGGGGGGGGGGGGGGTCCTGTCTATAAATCCGCGCAGTTTCTCTCAACTATCGCAGTTCTACTGTGGTCATTTTTTCATCATCATGTAAATTATAAAAATCTATCTCTGATGTTTTCATAACTTTCATCATTAAAGTGAAAAGAGATTTTTTCACTGTTTTGGGACCTTTGTAGCCCCGTACATGTCTTATGCAAGGTATTGATCGCGGGAGTCTTGCATCAGGTACACACAAATCCTTGACTTGCAACGGCAATTGAGGGTTTATATATATCCATTTGTTATATGTGCTCAACATACAAACTTCGCATCTTTTATAAGAAACACTGAAATATTTTCATAGAATTATATAAAACAGCGCAAATTTCCTACTTAGAACAATCTATGTCTTTAATTTTTCGTCGAGAACGAAGCACACTCACGGCCTCGATCTATTTATAGACTGTATTGTGTGTGAAGAAGCACGCCCTCTGGTTGGAGTAAGGTGTAAATCTTTTCCCCAGAATTCCAAATTACGCAAGCGCACTTGCAGTTTCATCCCACCGTAAATAGTCAGCCCGCGGGCTGACTAATAATGAAAAAAACACTGGCAGATTTAGAGGAGGTTCAGGGGGCCTGCCTCCTTTTTGTATCCAAAATATACACAAGATTTAATAAATCAATTTTTTATGTGGCTTTGGGCCCCTACTCCGACCCAAAACTGGTCGGGCCCCTAGATAGAATGTTCTATCGTTAAAATGATAAATGTCCTACGGACCCGGTTTAACGATAGAATCTATGTAGCAAAGAAAATACGGGAGATAACTCTAACTCAGTGCATTTACTATGAAAAATCCCGACAGTTCCGAATGTCAACATTGTGTATAAATTTGAAACGAGTAAACAACGTTGGTGAAAAAGTGTTGAATTCTTCCATTATATGGATTAAATTTTTAAATGAAAGGTATTTACTGTCTCAAAAAGGCTTGTTATGATTAATTTGACTGTTATTTTCAATTCAACTTCATTAATTTTCTCAAAAATTGTTCCGGAGCGATTCTGCAATTTTCTGCTACATTACGGGTATATTGGAGGCATTCTAACTGTGGTGAGGGCCAGTCCCGAGACACAGTTAGATTATTCTAACTAGTCGGGTCCCCTTTTCAAGATTCCTGTATCCGCCACTGAAAAAGAATGTGTTGTTCTCCTGGATGTCGATATCTGAATTATATTTTAATTAAACATCCTGTCTAATATATCATGGGCGTCCATAATAGGACGATTATTTGTTTTTTAGAATAAAGTGGTTCTTACAAATATAAACGACTGAATAGAACAAATGTTAGTTTAGTTCTTTGCTTACATAATCTAACTTTAATAAATTAACACGAAAGTCGTGCGATCGTATACAACATGTACAAATACTCAAAAGCAATCTTTCATGTTTAATGAACATATAGGTGAATAAATTTCCTCTCATCACTATACGTATACCCCCATCCCCGAAATAAATAGAATGTTTTCCTTCGCAGTCGGTTATGTAAGTACAAGTGAGGATGGAGCTTTACAGAAGCAGGTGATGAATTCCGAGAGAAAGGCACTGCCTATTTTATATACATGTACATTCCTAGGGTCCTGGTTTTCTGACATGTCACTGTTATTCAAAGACCTAGCTAGAAATTCTCTCTCTCTCTCTCTTTGAAATACAGGCCCGTCGATCGTAAAAAAAATGACAAAATAATTTCAATTTTTAATAAGGATCTCATCTCCCAAGCCAAAGGCCCAAGTAAGCTTTTCTGTTCATAATTCTTCATCTTTGTTTGCTTTCTTGGTGTATATAAGCGTTATCGTCGTTGTCGTTCTAAAGCTACTTGTAAATTTTTCTCATTTTTATTCTATCAAGAACCATTGGGCCATAACAACGAAAATTAACATAGAATATTTTTGGTAAAGTTTTGTTCTAATGAAGGGTCACATCCTCTTTTAACGGATACATGTAGTAAAAATTATATGGGGTCCAGGCGCAGATCAAGGATTTTTTTTCCACGGCGAGAGGTGGGGGGGAGGGGGGGTGGTGATCCCAATAAAAAAAAATATTTCAATCCAGAAATTTCTTGACGAGCCAAAAAAAGAAACTTTTTTCCCAAACGTGAAACGTGTGTGTGTTTGTGTGTGTGTGTGGGGGAGGGGTCGTTGACTTTTAAAGCTTCATACCTAAGACTTTTCATACCATTTTAAAACAGATCCGCGTTTTCGAGGGAGGGTCCGCGTTTTCTAGGGGCGGTGAGGGGGGGGGGGGGGGGTTCATGGCCACTTTTACTTGGTTTAGTATATACAGTTAACTGCCCCCAACCCCCTCTAGATCCGCGCATAGGGTCATTTGAAAATAGTATTCTCAAGAACCCCTGGACTAGAATGAGAAAATTTCCAACATAGCATACATTCATTTTTTATGCCCCCGTATCGAAGATTCAGGGGTATATAGTTTTTGCCCTGTCCGTCCGTCTGTCTATCTGTTTGTCCGCAAAAACTTTAACATTGCCCATAACTTTTGATTGGTTTGAGTTATGGCTTTCATATTTCACATGTGTATTCCATGTGACAAGACCTTTCTTTGGGTATCACCATATTTGACCTTTTTACCTTGACCTTGGAGTTTGGCCCAGTTTTGCAAAATTTTACCCAACTTTAACCTTGGCCATAACTTTTGAACCGTTGGTGCTAGGGCTTTCATACTTGACATATGTAATCCTTGTGGCAAGACCTTCCTTTGGATACCAACAACTTTGACCCTTTGACCTTGGAGTCTGACCTACTTTTTAAAAACTTTTAACCTTGGCCATTGGCCATGAACCGTTAGTACTAGGGCTTTCAAAATTCACATATGTAATCCTTGTTACAAAACCTTCCTTTGGATACCAACAATTGTAATCCATTGACCTTGACCTTGGAGTTTGACCTACTTTTGAAAAACTTAAACCTAGGTCATAACTTTTGAACGATTGGTGCCTCAGCTTTCATATTTCACCAGTATATTTCATGTGAGAAGGCCTTTCCTTAGGCACCATTAATTTTGACCATTTGACCTTGACTTTAACCTTTTCCATATCTATTCAATGTTTGCTGCTAAGGCTCTTATATTTCACAGGTATATTCCTCTAAACAAGACCTTACTTTGGGTATCAACATATTTGGTTTGCATTTGAGAAAGTTTAACATTTGCTATAAGTTGCCATATGGGGGCATCAGTGTTTCACAAACACATCTTGTTATTTTCAAAGCTTGATTCCAGGGAGAAGGTTTGGGCCGGAAAGAATGTTCATAATTTAACATAGGAATTTATATATATCCCCCAAATGAAGTGTGTGGGTTTGGGGTGGGGGTGTTTTGAGTCTTTTGGAATCACACTGTCCGTCTGCCTAGCTGTCCGTCTGTACGTGATAGTTTGCCCAGGATATAACTTTGTTATGAAGAAACTGGAAGGTCATACTTGGTACAAAGATTACTAATGATCTGAGGGTGTGTCATGGTTTTGATCCAACATCATTCCGGCAAGTTAAAGGTCACTGGAAAAAAAATAGCAAAGTTTTGTCCGACCCATTTATTTGTAATAGAGAGTCACTGGAAGCTCATTCTTGATACAGGAATTGCTTATGACAAAAGGGTTTGCCACGACCTTCATCGAACGTCATTCCTGTAAGTTCAAGGTCACTGACATGAAAGTGTAAGATTACTGTATGTGCTATAATTTTGGAAGCTCATACTTGGAACAAAGATTGCTTATGATCCACCGGTTTGAGATAACAAAGCACTAGACTGGCAGAAGAAGTGGCAAAATTCGTGCCTGGATTATAAATTTATAAGGGGTGGGAGGAACACAAGAAACTTTTTCTCAGATTGCTAGAGATGGGTTTGTCCTGACCTTGAACAAAGGTTTTTCCCGGCAAGTTCAAGGTCACTGGCAGATAAATATTATTTTTTTTCCATGCTATAACTTTGTAATATAAAATCACTGGAAGCTTTTACTTGATACAGAGATTGCTTATGATCTAAGGATGTGTTTTGACCTTGATCTAAGGTCTTTCTGGCAAGTTCAAGGTCACTGACAGAAAAGTGCAATATTCTTTTTCAGGAATATCTTTGTCATTGAGTATCACTGGAAGCTCATAATTTGTTCAAAGGTTGTTTTTGACCTTAACATAGGTCATTTAGGCAAGTTCAAGGTCACTGATATAATAAGTGTAAAATTCAAAAAGGTCTAGTCGCCCACGTAGCGCAGTGGTAAGAATGTCTGCTCTAGAGTCGTGGATTAAGGAGTTGATCCTTACGTCGCAGGTTCGAATCCCACTTTGGGACACAGAGACCGATCCTTCGGATGAGACTGTATAAACTGTGGTCCCGTCCGACAGTAGGTGCTAGCACGAAAAAGATCCCTCACTCTTCAATGGCCATGAGTGCCGGGTATAGGTCAAAATTTGCAGATCTCCATCGGCAAATGGTGGCGTCTTCATATGATTGAAAAATTCTCGAGAGGGACGTTAAACAACATACAAACAAACAAAAAGGTCTATAATTTTGTAATAGAAAAAATTGCATGCATTTGCATTTCACTGAAAGGATGATAAATTTATCATCCAGAGTGTGTAATGGCCTTGACTTAAATTCGAGGTCACTTAGAATATGATGTTTTAGATGAATAGTCTGAAAGAATGCGTGACTGAGAATTTTTTATGTCGGTGACATACAGATGGTGTTTGCTCTTAACAAGCTGCAGAATGTGTCATGGCTTGATGCAAGGTTATTTGGACAAGTTCAAGTTCACTGACAGGGGAATTTTACATTCTTTTACTGTCTTTCTACTCTTGAAACATTGCAAGTTGATGCCCCTTACAGGATTGTTTATAACCTTAAAATGTTGCATGACCTTGACTCAAGGTCGCTATGTTCTGTCTGCTCCGACGGAAGACCTATTCGTTGCAACTCTAGTTTTTTTTTCTTTTTCCTAGACGCCAACTTTGAGACCTCATATCTCGCTCATTTCTCAACGGATTTTGCTCAAATTTGCAGAGTTTATAGACGTTACAAAACTCTATCAGAATGCTGTCAAACAGTTCAAAAAGTCACTTCCGCTTTTGAGTTATTGCCCTTTAAATGAAAATTTATTAGGCTTCATTTCCAGACAAAGGCTCAGAGACTACAAAAGCTAGAGCAGAAATTCTACCGAATTTAGATAATAGAAGGATTGAAGTTGTGCACATCGGTTTTTGTTTTTCGATTTCTATATTAAAAATGGCGCTAATTAGGGGTCAAAATTTAGAACGCCTAAAAGAGCGAAAATTTAGACATATTTTCCTTTGTATCTTTAAAACTAAAAATATTTTGATAAGACATGTAGAATAAAAGTTGTGCACAATTTCAAGGCCTTTCATTTGACACCACTAAAAAGGGGCTGGCCCCTCAAATTAGGGATCTGGAGCCCTTTAAAGTTTTTGCTTTATAACTCAAAAACGGTAAATATTTCGAAATGGCTGTCGTTAAAAAAGTTGTTCTTTAACATCTTATTAATTTCATGAAAATGTTATTTTGTTCGAGTCTTGTGTTTTAAATGCGCCAGAAGCTTGACCCATATACAGGTAACTGTTTTCATTCAGCAAGTAAACGAGAGCTCTTCATGCGTGTATCTAAAATAAACTTACTATAAACTAGAGCAGAGCTCGTTGCAAAGCAACGAGTAGGTCTTCCGTTGGAGCTGCGAACAGGAAGAAGTGACCTTGAGTCAAGGTCATGCCACATTCTAAGGTTATAAGCAATCTTGTAAGGGGTATCAACTTGCAATGTCTCACCAGTAGAAAGACAGTTAAGGAATGTTGTTTCTCCGTTGATGACCTTGAACTCGTTCAAATGACCTTGCATCAAACCATGACACACTCTGGTTATAAGCAAACCCCATCTTTGTGTTACCGACTCGACAAGTTAACACATGTTCTTTCAGACCATTCATCCAGTCAAAACATTCTTTCCTTAGTGACCCTAAATTTAATCAACATGGCCGTAGGAACCGAGGGAGG
This sequence comes from Saccostrea echinata, assembly GCF_033153115.1. Classification (NCBI taxonomy): domain Eukaryota; kingdom Metazoa; phylum Mollusca; class Bivalvia; order Ostreida; family Ostreidae; genus Saccostrea; species Saccostrea echinata. The sequence continues at coordinate 10,088,061 of NW_026889772.1, read as the reverse complement.
GGGGGGGCGTGCCCCCAATAATTTTGCCGATATATAGATTACTATAGTAGACATAGATACTATAGCTTGTGCCACCTCGATAGAAACGTCTGATAACCTTCTTTTTTTTGCTTGTCAAGGAATTTTTGGTAGTTGGTGACCTTTTTTTTGCTTGTCAGGAAATTTATGGTAGTAGTGCCCCCTCAACTGTCAACTGAAAATGTATGGCTGTGCCCCCCCCCCAAAAAAAAAACCTCTGAATTTGCTTCCTATGGGCCTGATCAAGGCAATGATACACTCTGTATGATATCAGCGATACCCTTTTGTGTGTTTCGCAGTTGACAAGTTCACAGTTTGCATTTATTGCATGATAGTGAGGGAGACATGAAGATTTCTTCGCCCATAAAAAATCATATTCCCCGAGGGCAACTTGAAGATTTCTTCGCCCATGAAAAATCATACTCCCCGAAGGCAACGCCCGAGAGAAATATGATTTTTCATTTGCGAAGAAATCTTTATGTCTCCCTCACTATTATGCAATAAATTGTTTATAATACCGAATTAACCAAAATGCAGGAATTACAAAGGAGATCCAATGAATAAAGCAAACATGCATTTGATGAGAACGATATGAAAGAGATGTAAGTTACAGGTACACCAATAGCCTCGTTTCATTAAAAAAAAAATCCTACGTGACAAGTTTGTGTGATCACACCAGTAACATTCAAACACCATTACATTTTTACACATTTAAATCGACACAATCAATCAACGATAATATGCTGACGGTGCGACCGTTGGGCGAGTGCATTGTTCACTTAATTTTAAGATCCACCTCTTCAAACAGCACGAGACATTTGGAACGTCTAGACTGTGACGTCTCATGACGTATGTTAGCTGTATTTCCATAAACGAATTTTGAAAAGTGCAAACATTTTAATAAAGAACGTTTAATCTAATATCTGTATGCAATTCCATTAATTAAGGTGATTTTTTGGGGTGAATTTTTAGTTGTTGTTACCGCGCGAACGAAGTTAGCAGCGTCGCTATAAACAATCTAACTCCTCACTCGTTTAATTGTGACGTCACAATCGTGAAACACGACGTTTTGTTGCAGGGCAAACATGATGGACACGTGACATTCTCGGCCAATCAAATTCTATTTTACTAGTGATTTTTCACTTGTAAGCTAGTTTTCACAGAGGTATAATAAACGTTTTTTTAGACCATACATCGAAATAAATTATCATAATTTCTATAGTCGTAATTTATTAGGTTCAACTCACTGCTTTAAAGGATCATTGTAAATGTTTTATGCCCAATTTGGATACTGAACAACATGTGATTTTTGAAACACTGATGCCCCCATATGGCATCTTATGGCAAAAGTTAAAAGTTTCTCAAATGCAAGTCAAACTCCATGGTCAAGATCAAAAGATAAAAAAAAAAATGTTATTACCCAAATAAAGGTCTTGAACAAAGAATATACTGTGAAATATATACTTGTATGAAAGCCACAGCAGCAACAGTTTAAAAGTTATGGCCAAGGTTAATTTCTTTAAAAGGTCAAACTCCAAGGTCAAGGGAACATAATTGTTTGTACTTGAGGGAAGGTCTTAATTGTTACAAGGAATACACATGTGGTATTAAAAAAGCCTTAGCACCAACTGTTCAAAAGTTAAAACCAAGGTTAAAGTTTTTCAAAAGTAGGACATAATCAAAGGTCAAGGTAAAATGGTCAAAATTAAAGGTATACAATGACAGGCCTTGTCACAAGAAAATTACCTATGTAATATAAAAGCCCTAGTACTAGTCATTCAAAAGTTATTGTCAAGGCTAAAGTTGTTTAAAAGTTGGTCAAACTCCAAGGTCAAGGTCAAATGGTCAAACATATTTATACCCAAGGAGGAGACTTATCACAAGGGATACAGATGTGAAGTATAAAAGCCATAGCACCAACTGTTCAAAAGTTTTGGCCAAATTATAGTTTGGTAAAATTTTGCGAAAGAGGATCAAACTCCAAGTTCAAGGTCAAGAGGTCAAATATGTTGGTACCTGAAGGAAGTCCTTGTTACTAGGAATACACATAAGAAATATGAAAGCAGTAGTTCCAACCAATCAAATTTTATGGGCATAGTTAAAGTTTTTGCGGACAAAGAGGCTAACACAGTCTAACAGACAAATAGACAGGTGGACAGGACAAAAACTGTATGCCCCCCGGATCTTCGATTACAGTAGCATAATAAAATGTCGGCGTCTTTAGGTTTTCGCATTGGCCTTAAATCTGAAAATCCAACGGATTACAAGGTGCATTACGATACGCTTTCACATCATGTTCTATAACCCAGAGCATATTGTCTGCAAAGATAAATATTTAATTCAGTATTTAATTAGCTATGCATAATTATCTATGTTGTTTTAAAAAGGAAATATAAAAAAAAATATTTGTTTTATATTTTTCGATGTAGAGATATACAGAAAATGTTTTCCAATTTTAAGTCCTATCGCAATACACATTTAAAAAAAAAGTGTGTGTTGGAGGGGGGGGGTCATTACATTTTTGCTGGGATTCGCCTATGTATGATCGTAGAGAAACAAAGAGTGGGGAGGGTGCAAGCAGCAACTAAATCAAAATTTACATATTAAAACTACAACAAAAGACTATTTTCAGAAGGTCTGCCACCCCCCCCCCCCCCGTACAATCCGTACAACGGACCTGTGAGAAAAATACTGATCCTACATTCAGAGTCCCAGGGCACCAGGAAAGAGTGGCAAAAAGAGAATATCGGTTTATTTCAGTCTATAAGTCGAATCAAAATATCTTTTCCTCAAGAGTCTTCTTTCTTTGAGTTCTTCCCAGTGATCGTGTGATTTATTTCATTTAATTTACGTTCTGTACTGGACTTGGAAAATGAGGACATCTTTAGGTTCCTGAGCTGGCCTTGAAGCCCGCAGAACAGATTTTCTGCTTTATGATAAATTCAAGTGATATGTAATACGGTATTAATTTTGTGTTGATTTTATTAATGTTAATTTCATCAAGAAATATGAAAAATTGTTTTAACTATACATAGTGAGGCATTTTTTGTGTGGAACGATTATTTTGGGGTTTTCACGATTTTTTCATATGGTACACATGATGAGTAAGTGCAATAAATATAATTTGTGGGGTCTGTCCACAAGTACCTGTTGTCAAGCCCGTAGAAAACAATTACAGTTTTTTTGGGAAGGGGGGGGGGCAAATAGAAATTTCCACAGGTACTTGTACTCGATTTTTTCCTATGGTACACATGATGAATAAGTGTAATAAATATAATTTGTGGAAAAAAATGTCCAACAAACATTTGGGTTGAATTTGGGGGGGGGATCCTGTCCACAAGTACCTGTGGAAATTTCTTGATACATAAACAGAATTTAAAAGCATGTATTAGACATCTTTTGAAGGGGAGAGGGCACGGCCGTAATTAAAAGTTATATAGAGACTAGGAAGGAATGAACTGTCATTAAATTTTGGTTAAGAACTATTACCTAAACTCTTCACTTTCACATTTTCAATTACAGATTCTTGTTTTTAAAAAGCTATACATGTACATTTATATGTATCTATTAGATGCATAAATTATGTTATTAATCATTTTATCTTAAAGGAAAAGTAAAAATCTCAATCAAACTTGTTCCGCATATTATGCTCTCTGATTCATTACTCAACAGATGCTTCATATACATGTAAGAAGGGAAGACTGCAGACTGCAGGTGTGATAAATTCACAGCATGCAGCTCCAGCCTTAATTCCAACTTTGTTCCAAAATATTATTATTCAACGCGAAAAATTAGAATTAGCCGATAGAATATTTTGAATCACTTCGGAAATGCTGCCGTAACACCAGACTGAGTTCACAATATCGAGTGATTTTGATTGACAGGTGTAGCGCCGTTGTGCATGGATTTCGTGTAACTATACATGTACTGCAGATTGTGGTTGAAAATAATAAACAAACAGATCTAAAGAAAAGATATTGTATACTATACATATATTTGTTAAGAACCAGTTCATTCATGAAACGAATTTAGTCGTATTATGTGGGCCCATGTTAGATTTGACAGGTTGATTTACTAGTAGAAATTCAATGGACCACCGTCATTTAGGGTATTCCGAATCACCCCGCACATCGCGACTCTCGGTAATTTACCTTACCGCTGTACCTCGCACGACACATGCACAGGTGTGACAACCAAACAGTCATTATTAGTAAGGTCTATACTTATTGCATACAACAAATAAAGAGGTAAACATAATGCGTTAACTAAAAGAATTAATTATTTTAATTCATTAACTTCCTATCCTTTTCGAAGAAAATGCCCGTGTAGAAACGTATTTCTCATCGATGTCGTGGCGTTGTTGGTGGATGAAACATGGCATATAAGGTATCGATAGAACGGCAATTTTATAAGCTTTTGTGAGTATTATTTGTTTTTTATAACACCTCAAAAATATACTAGTTATGGCCGCATTTGTAGCCCCCTACAGTTTCGAACCACGTGTGTACATGCCCCTAGCCAAATGAATTGCACACGCTACATGTATACTTGTTATATGTCAGATTATTATTTTTTTTTATAACATTGTTTTTCTTAAATGCAAGGGGTATGAAAGTAATGATTTGACAAAGCAAGAGCTATAATAAGACTATCCCGGGTCCCGGTATACACTTGATCAGTGTTGATCAATGTTCATATGTACGAGTACACGTATGCAAATAATTCGATAGCTTTTGAAGATTTCAACATACATTTTTGTAACACGCATATTTGTAATAACCACTTTATATACAAAACAAAATTTCATTCTCTTATATGGTAATATGGACGTCGTAATAGATCTGACTGAATGCTTGACATGCCTGTTTCAAAAACGTTTCCTAAGTTATCTTAAGATATGCCTAAGTTATAACTTTAGAAGTTCCTAAGATTTATCACAGCTGTATCACGAAACAATCTTATCTAAAAAAAAATTTATAAGTCATTTCTTAAGTTGTGCCTTTAAGGACTAATAAAATAACATTCCCGCTCTATATACAACTCTCAGTATGGTATATATTTTTAGATTCAAAAAGAAAGGGTGCGAGGATTAGGGATTGCCCCCACTTTTAAAGGATTTGGCCACAAGTATGCTTAACATTGCGAAGTGTTTTGCTAGATCTAAGCATTCACAGACACACGTACCCTTTCAAGCCATCTTCCCTTCCGAGCACACGATATTTGTATTTTAATTTTTAAACATTGTTCTAGGCGTTATACATTTACTTTATTTTGTTCTTATAAGGTATCTACATGTAAATAAAATTTTAAAATGAATGCTTCGTAGCGAACACATGCGAGTTTATATTTTTCAAACAATCTTTGCCAATTACTACACTGCATGTACATGCTAGTTGTTTGTGCGGTGTAGAGCAACAATGTATTTCAACATCGAGGTGCCCGCGGCTCTCTGTGGCCACGTGTATGTAAACGAGGACTGGACTACAACACTTAAAGACACAAAGCGGCAGAGACGGATGAAACTGTTTGCTATATTACAAAGACTTGAATTATAGTACATGTATATTTGAAGGAATTTTTATTTATGTTAATGTTTATTTAATTCTATAAATAATAAATGGACATTCACAAGAGTGGTGGTAAAAATAATATGTGCGTAGCATGCGTAGTAATTACAATTATTTACCGAAGCCCCCATTCAATTACAATTGCAGATGAATTAAAATACAACAACACGGGATAGAGCAATACTTTTTTTAAATGTATTGTTGCGTGAACAGACAAAAACAGCGATTAAAATTCAAAATGATTTTTATGCACCAGTGTTTGGAATTAAGATTATAAAAGATCGGTAAAGTAATCTTACTGATTCGATATAATTAAAAACATAACTTTCCATTAATTAATAGCTCTTTGCACAAAATTGACATTATACGCGATCACAAATACTAGCTTTGTTTATGGTCACAGGTGGCTAGTACACTGGTGACCTCGATCAACAGCGTGGGATTCGCGCGTTGGGTTACATAACTAAACATCGAGCTGAACATGGAGACCGTAATATGCATACAGCTAATGATCGTGAATTATTCAATGCATACAGTTTAAAATCACTTACAAAGTTTGTTGTAATAATAAACGTAGAAAGATAGATTTAATATTCTCCGCTTTTGAACACTATTAACCTAATTTAAAAAAGAAGAAAAGAAAGACTAGTTGTAATAAATAATTTAATAGTGAACCATAAACCACGTTTTAAACCTTATTAAAAAGAAAATTAACATTAAATACCGCAGGGTATATTATTGATAGCAAGTCTGTTTAAGTTATACACATGAAGAGGTCTAATTTCCTTGCCGAATGAAAAACGTTACCTGTTTACCTGGCCTGCTTTCTAATACGTATTACGCAATACCCATGGTATACTCGAACAAAACAACATTTTCATTAGATCAAAAAGGTGTAAAAGAACAATTTTGTTCCCAAGATCCAGATCGAAATATTTACCGTTTTTGAGTTATAAAGCAAAAACTTTTAAGGGCCCAAGATCCCTAATCATAGGGGCCAGCCCCTTTTAAATAGTATAATATGAAAGCCCTTGCAATTATGCGCAACTTTTGTTCTACATGTCTTAACAAAATATTTCTAGTTTTCAAGATATAAAGGAAAATATGTCAAATTTTTTGCTGTTTTCCGTGTTCTAACTTTTGACCCCTCTCTAGCGCCATTTTTAATGCAAAAATCAAAAAAAAAAAACCGATGTGCACAACTTCAATGCTTCCTCTTTTCAATTTCAAAGGGTTTTGTGCTCCAATTATAACCATTTCTGAGCCTTTGTCTGGAAATGGGAGGCATGCAAAATTCAATCAAAGGGGAATAACTCGTGAACAGAAGGTAATTTCCGAATTGTATTACGGTATTCTGACAGTGTTTTGTAAAGTCTAAAAGCTCTGAAAATTTGAACAAAATCTGTTTAAAAATGAGGAAGATATGAAGCGTCAAAGTTGGCGTCTAGGAAAAAAAAAAAAAGAATAATCTTAATCATCACAATCAGTAGAAGGTCTTCCGTTGGAAACGGAAGACCTTAATAATAAATCTGGCTACATTAGATGCTAATATTCTTAAGAATAAGGTTCTTGAAGTGTTTTGTGCTTTATTTCCAAGTTATTTTTTGACAACTTTTCGTTTTATTTCATTTTTTTCAAAGTCGAATAAACCAGTCTACTAAAAAAGGGGGAAAAAAGATAACCTTTTCTTCTTATCATATAAAAACAAACAATATACTGAGAAAATAAAACATAACTTTGAAGCATAGACTATTTACAGCCATTAAGTGTGCGCCTTTTACATTCACCTTGTGTGTTTACAATTATGTAACACCTCCCTCGATAGCGCGTGGCAAAGAAGGTCACCGGGGATCAATCGGCGTGTGTGATCCAGCGACCTAGTCATACACAAAACAAATCATAGAATGGCCATTCCAAATTCATTTTGTAAACTAAGTCATGAGTGGATAAATATGTTGAATCTTTCAGATTATTTCATAATATCTTTGATTAAATCGCTAGTGCATTTTATTTAATATTTTATTCGCTGAATTACAAGAAAGTTGCATAGTTATTTTTATAAACAATTTATTTCTCGATATCGAGTTAATTGTCTGTTTTATTCAAAATAATATTCAAAATATGTAACCTTAATTAATTCCTACTAGTAATGGAACTTTTGAAACTTAAATGTACATGTATGTAATCTAATATACGTTCTTTTGTCGACGCCCTTAAAATGTACGACTGTATATATACAAAGCGCCCCAAATATATGCATATCGAGCGTATGGAAATACAAAATCCCACATTCACACGCGCCTCCAAATTATGTAGAATGAGACATACATGCGTAACTGTATTTGAATATTACAAATTTATTAGACACCTAACCTTGAACAAATTATTTTTTTCCACTAAACTTGTTATTGTATGCGAACAAAATGATAAACATGTAATTATTTATAGGTTCCCATTACTTTTTCTGAAAATCAGAACACATTTATCAGCTCTCTTAAGGTTTTACGGATACATACAATGTACACGCATGCAAGTACAGAACATGCACGTTTTATAAGTGCATATGCAAGAGCGCCCAAAATATATGCATATCGAGCGTTTGAAATTCAGAAAAATTCTAAATCCCAAGTCTTCTTTTCCCATTATCTTTGCAATAAAATATCGGTTAAACTGAAATGATTTTATTGATTTACAGCATATATCAAAGTCAATTATAGGTCCGCTGAGTTGATCATGAGTTGTTTTCATAACGGGTAGTCCTCCTGGCCAGTCATGTAACATCGTAATTACACAGGTAACTAAGATGTCAATCCATATATTTTCCATAAGAAATGAATTACCGGGAGATGTCTCGTTTTCTCTTATCATATATTAATTGACAGCGTTTATGAACAGCTGTTAAAACACAGGCCTTTGTAAACCGGTTAATCACAAAAAAGAAAAATCCGAGACAAAAAACAGAAAATATAAATGTCTCTGGAAATAACATTGCCTTTAGATAACTAAAAAAATTTATGTCCGCCGATTTTTGAATTAATCTGAACATTCATTGATGTGTACCTGTACAAGCAGTGTGTATATTTTTATGAAGCCTTCGTCCAAACGAACAATATAATAAATCTTGAATGAATTAACTAACCCCTCAGTACACACACATTCGCCTACACCTGAAATCTAATCAAAATCGGATCTTTTTTACGGCCCGAAATTCTGATAGTCGCTGTATTTCTAATCTGATTGACTATACATGTACAGTACAGGCAACGCGGATCCCGTATTTCCCGCGCCCCGTCGCGGTATAAACAAAACGCGGGATTTGGCCAGGTGAGACAGGTAAACCGCGTTCCCTCCGCGGGAAATTCATCACCTACCTGTTCCCGCCGCGGTTAAATCATCGATCAACTAGTATCGTAAACAAACGGGAGTTATCTCCCCGAACAGGAATTTTGAGAAATTCCCTCTTTAAAAAAACAAATTAAAATCCCGCAGTGTATGTATATTTATGAAAGTATTTTCTTTTATTTCGCAAAAGGTGAAAATAATGAATGAACAAATAAAATTGTAAAGCAGAATTTATTACATTTTCAACAGTGAAATACTGTGATTTATTCATTGAATAAAAGTGATATTCTCTCACAGTGTGAAAGGATACCAAAAATGATATTCTCTCACAGTGTGAAAGGATATCAAAGTAAGTAAAAAAATAATTTCTGGCCTGTCATAAGATAGAGATAGTAACTAAGCATCTTGATAGAGCTGAAACTGCAAATTTCTTCCTAAATATGTTGCTAAAATCCATGCTATGTAATTCATTCTGTTTTCAATCTGACACACAACTTCTAAGCTATGACGTCTCAACCGCTTAACTATGACGTCAGGCCTATGACACTGTGTTATGAAAAGACAGAGGCAAAGGGAAAATCAAAGAAAATGTAATAAACAGAAAATTCAATGTTTTGTAGATGAATATGAAATTTATTTCACTCGTGAGACAGGATTTTTTGATATTTTCACTCGTGCTTCGCACTCGTGAAAATATAAAAAAATCCTGTCCCACTCGTGAAATAAATTCCATATTCATCTACAAAACATTGAATATCCTCTATATATTTAATCGTTTTTTTAATTATTTATTATTATTAATTTTGTTAAGTTATATATCAATACTAAAGTGACATCTTTTTTTAAATAGTATCAAGAAAACTATTTATAAGCTGAGTCATTTGAGAGTTTAACGTGACAAATTTTAATGTCGGAAATATAAGTTCTAATAACTTCTCTTTTCAAATTATATGCGAACTGCAATGTTACATACACGTGCTAAACAATAGTCAGTGCGAGTTCCGATTAACAGTTTTCAGCATTCCTATGAGGAAAAAAATATATCTATATACTGTTCATGTTTTTTTTTTTTACCAAATTTAGAACAATATAATTCATTTAAATAATTTCACTTTACTGTATTAATGTGCAAGCATTTCCCTGAAATTGTCGAATGACCGGAAAGCTGTAATATTCGATGGTGAGCGTTTGCAGTGAGCATGGTGAGTGGGCGCGTGAACGTTATAAAAGATATCAATAAAATATAACAATTTTTTTCCCTCGATATTTACTTCTTTTGTAAACAGTGGTTTGTTTTTAATTTAAACATTTCTCCAATTACAGAAGATGGAATGTGCATGGTGATGAACTTCACAAAACAATTAAAACGGGGGGGGGGGGGGGGTTATATCACTAAAACTTATTATTCTCAATAATACTCAAGAAAAAAATCAATGCCAAGTTTACTTGAATATATTCTGTTTCTTTGTGTATTAAGTATTAGTAGCGATCATTTCCTGTGTATAGGGATTAGCAGAGCAAGAGCAGGAAACGGCATGCCCTAGGGGTTTCACACCTGTCCTAGAGTACCTGTGGTAAATTTCTCTGCATATGCAATGCGTTGTCTAGCCATACAACACACCAGTTCCTTCAACGTTTAATTATTTCATTATTTCTTCATTTTCAAATGTAACTACAACCATGAAAGTTACGCGAGTCAATATATAGTTACTTTTTTTTTACCCTGAGTGTATATTAAAAGGAAAAAGATCAATCATACTTTTAAAACAAATTAATAGAGTTTAAATGAAATAAAATAGATCAAATCAAATTATGTTTTATTACTTTTTTTAAAATGCCGACGGGCTTGGTATTTATCTTTCTGTTTAATATATATGTACATGTACATATGCATGTATTATGCAAGTAGAATGTAAAATAAAAAAAAAAAAACGTACAGAATGTTACGGCATGTGCAACGTTTTTCCTTCGGTCAGTTTATTGATTTATCGAGTCCATCGATTAAAACAAAATATTCATGATAGAATTTTTAATGAAATGAATTGCTTCTGGATTATTTTTTTTCCAGTTTCAATATGTCGTTTCTGTGAACAGATAATATACTGTAGCCGATTTATCAGTTTATTGTCCAGTTGTGGACTTTGACAAATTCTACGATCAGGTTTCTGAAAAACACCGAAATAGTGACAGCCACAGACACTATTTAAGGTCTTCCGTTTAAATAGCACGATAAAAGACAAAAATATCTACCGAAACAAGATATATTAACATATTTTGGTGACATGTGGTAGGTACATGTATATGATATTTTAGGCCCGATATCCAAGAGGGGTCCAGTGTTAACAAATGGAAGTGACTTACCTTCTCTATTTCATATTACCGCGGGTATGATTTTTTAATAAAACGTTAATTCTACGTTATTTTTATGGATTTTTCATATGGAATACATAAATGTGTACTAGAAGATTAATTTATGGAAAAAGACGAATAAAAATATTCTTGGACCCCGGGGTGTATATTGGGGGGGGGGGGTCCTGTCCACAAGCACCTGTGCAGCATTCAAGCTTAAAAGACCATTCAAACAATACAAATCAGGAACAGTGCAAATCTTTTGAAATCAGAGGTAGAATCAAGTGCCATGGATCTGTCATGTTGTAAATTTTGAACTTACCGGTTGTCAGTATTTACTGCCACCCGGTAAATTCAAAATTTATAGCATGAGAGATCCTTTTCATGCTAGCAGTTACCCCGACACGAGACCTTATACGGTCTCATCCAAAGGACCGATCTCCACGTTTTACTACTTATCCAAACTGGGCATAAAACATTCTCAATGAATTTTTGAATCATTATGTTGAACCTAACAAATTATTCCGACTCGCTGTATGATCTGAAAAACATGGCTGATTTTATCCATTCAGAAACTCACAGACTGGGATTGCTTTTAACCAGTGTGTGTTATGGCCTTGATGCAAGGTCATTTGGTCGAGTCAAGGTCACTGACAGAGAAACTGTAATTTCGCTACCGCATTTGTACTAGTGAAACATTGCTGGTATCATGCAGAGTGTGACATGGCCTTGACTCAAGTTCAAGGTCACTAAGGATACGATGTTTTGACTGTATGTATAGGCTAAAAGAACATGACGTGTCACTGTGAACTTTTCAAGTCGGTAACACACAGATTGGGTTTTATGACGAGAATGTGTCATGGTTTGACGCAAGGCATTTGAAATGTTCAAGGTCACGTACATTCCTTTACAGTTTTTCCTAGCGAAATATTGTAAGTTGCTTCCCCTTACAAGATTGCTTACATGTATAACTTTAGAATGTGGCATGACCTCGACTCAAGGTCACTTCTTCCTTCCGCAGCTCCAACGGAAGACCTATTCGTTGCTTTGCAACGAGCTCGCTCTAGTTTTCATACCAATTGTAAGGCCTTTGTTTTTATACTAAATTTGACTACGGGATTTTCCGTCTACTTGATTAATAGATAGGGCTCAAAGCGGATGTGACCGCTCAACAGGGGGTGTTTATCCCTCCTATGCATCAGATCCCACCTTTTCGAGATCCGTGTTTTATGCCCTGTTCACAAATTTGTATTGTTTGTAGATTTTTTTTTAGACCGATCACTGATCGTTATCTACAATTATTTCAGTGCTTCTATATCTTTCAACGGTAATGTTGCTTATCTACTTGCACGATAATTTAACAAATTATTCAGTCTTCAACTATGATAAAAGTGTTTCCATATTTGTGATAAACTTTGAACTTCAGTTGCTGTTTTCGTGATAACCAGGGCCATGACCACAGTATGAACAACTTTGCAGCTAGACCTCAAAAATAGGATTGTCTATAAATTGATAAATATGTAGGTCTTGAGTAAACTTAATCAAGTCCTTAAACCACTGGAACTGAATTTCGAAAAATGTAGCCGTGCAAAACGTTGATATCAGACAAAGAGTTCGTGTAATAATCATGTCTTATGTACTTGGCCTCAAAAGTTTCTCTTTAAAAAATCTTTAAAATTCATTTTTATTTGAGAACAGCAGGGCATGGAGTGAAGTTTAGGAAGAAATGCCACTGGTACTATTGGACTTAAAAATGGAAAATGAATATTTTCACTAAAAATCTATTAACAATTAAAGTTTTTGTAGATACTTCTTGATATAATTAGCATTTTCCTTTAATTTGTATCCTTTTACTTGACCTTGTATAAGAGTTGTTCAAAAAAAAAAATTCTAACATCTGACATCTTCATATGCATGATTTTTCATTGTAACTGACAGAGAGTTTATCCACTTTTAAGTTTCAAAAACACTTATCCCCCTAATTTTGCTAATATAAATACCATGTCTATCAAACCACAGGCCTTTGGATCGTTTAAATCCGACCTAAAAAAAATTGGGGTGTATAAAAAAGATAAAGGTATGAAACTCCTTACACAGGGTACCCACTTTCGCTAATAAAATACTTTTAAATCGAATGCTCTAAAGTTTTACTTTCTATCCATATCTTTTTCTCGTGAACTCCATTTTTAAGCGCTAAGCGCAGCGCAAAGCGCTTACTGTCATCGTAAATCTACTTCCGTTCGCGATCCAGCGCCACTAAGCAAGTTAGATAATTCCACTGGGTTTTCTAAAAATATGCAACTGGAAATCATGACTCTCTTTCGGCTATTTTAGTGTAATACTGAGTTACGTGCAGTTCTAATAATAGGAGTCAATTAGTAAGTTAAAGATAAGCATGTACATTGTAAGAAAATCCACTGTTAGTGGATAACGGTGGTTCTTGTCATACGTATCTCTGTACATTGTTGTTCACTGAAAATCGTGTCGGCACTCATCACTTGTGTACCATGTAGCTAACAATCGCTGCATCTATGGCGCAAATACTTAATTAAAAACGGTTTATTATATGTTATGTACATGTAATGTAGTGATTGAATAAGTACATATTTTTAAAACTCAGATGGGATTTTAATAAGTATTTAAAACTCAACCTGGAATTGAGCTATTTAGTAGAAAATTTCGAATAAAATTGATTTACAATGTACTTACATATATACGTTCTATATAACTTATATCCATATAAACTATTATTTCTTCCTCTAAGAACTAAAAACAAGTCATCCTTTTATCACCCTTGCACCATGCAGAGAGCTATTAATGAAGTATTTTCGCATCTCAGTATCAATTAGTAACAGACTGGAATGCATTCATGGACTTTCTATACTTTTCTATACTTGTAATATGGGTAAAAATATGATGTAAATAATTCGCAAGGAAAGGCAGTTTGCGGCTGTACGTTCATGTAGGGCACATGGTGGCTGTGTTTTCAACGAATCCACTCAAATAGGAAAACTAATTTCTCGGAATATTATGCTTTAAAATTGTGCGTGCAGTGTACAAGATATGGCGAAAAATGTAAAAACCTTAATTAAACGTTCTTAGCAATGGACAGGAATAGCGCCGATGTAATGTTAAGCAAATAGTGTAATACTTGTATTTGGAAAATAGGAAGAAATAGTTTATGTAAAGATGTGCGCGTGTTGCCGATTTGACTGCTAAGCAACTTAATGAGGACTACATAAAAACAGAATAGAACAATGTTGTATAACTTCATGAAGATTTATTGATACTTGAGATTAATATAATGTATTTTCTTTCTAAGGCTATTGAATTATCATGGAAATAGCAGAAAAATTACGGGCAATTATTTTCAGTATTCAACTAACACAACAGTGCTGTGGATAATTTTCCCCCTCTAAACACGTTTTGCGTAGTAGTTGAAATCATACATAAACAAGTAAAGAATGGTGTAAAGCATCAAACGTCTGTAAAAGATACTGAAGCATTTTAAAGTATTTCAACAATAGTCCGAATACTTTTAGGGATTTAATGACATATTTTTAATCCGAAGAAGAAAAGTATAAAATTTTTATTTTAAAAAAATTAATATTTACAAATCAGATATACATATTGTGAGCTCACTGTAAAAATTGTGTTTAGGAAATAAACACTTCTAGTACATGTTTAGATCTAAACGTGTATAGTATTGTGTTTAACAACTAAACACTTATGTCTTAACATGTTTTATATCTAAACGCGTTTAGAAATTAAACACGTTTTACTATAAAGTGCAGAGTTATCTTCCCGGAAATGACACACATATATTTGAACGTTAATTTGAGCGGCTATCTAAACAAAGAAAACACAACAAGCTAAGGTGATGTATCAATGAGAGTTATGACAACCCAATTCAAGGGATAACCATGGCGAATTAGTGAAATACGTGAAAGGGCATCTTGTGCTGCAATACGTTAAAGGTTTGTTTTCTTTTTCTTTGCATTAATTAACCACGATGAGCAACGTAAATAAAGTTGACTTGGGATATCTTGAATTCGTTCATAGACTTGCAGGAGAGGAAATAATATTAAATGTCATTAAAAACACCTATATTTATATCAGTGTAGTTTCACTAAAATTTGAACAATTTTGTTTTTCTAAGTAATGTAAAATATCAGTGATAGTGTACTTTTACTACATTCTGGCTTTCTTTCCTACAGGTACTGTAGTCCAGATCGAACTCAATATACACGTAGCAGAGTACCTGGTGTCACCTTCAAGTGCAATTTTGATGTTCCATAATCAACACTTTGAAACTTCATTTGTTGAAGACTACTGAGTTAATTCGACAGTGTTTACAATATCCTCGTGGATTCGAAATGGATTACTTTCTGGCAGTTATGATGGGATATAGATTATAATATGTGGTGCTTTGGGACTTCCTGAAAGTTAATAAAATTTGATATTTTTGTGATTGACATGAGGAAAACTCTGCAGCCGATTCAAATTATAATGATTATAATAAATATATATGTAAATATACATTTCGTATTTTTAATTTAAAAATTCTTTAATAAAGCCTTTTAGAAATATTTAATGAAGTTTTGATACTAAATTGTCAGCTTAATATTATTTTCTTAATAAATTTGAAGATTAAAAGTTTGTTATCTATGTGTACGTTATAATTATGTGTCAATCTGATTGAATTGTTGGGACTAATCAAATCTATTCAGTTCTGTCTCCTACATTATTTGTGTAAATTAAGTACATGTACATCGCAGTGTCCATTGTATTGTATAATTAAAAACATAAATTATCCCAACGTTCAGTAGCTTTATGGAAAATAATATTGGTTACAGATTTTGAAAATTTTGACAATTGTGCGCATTTAAAAAACATATACTTCTTGTGCCTAAATTTACGAGAGTGTTTTATTCTTCTGCAGGTACAAATTATACTTACGATGTGTTTAGATTTTAAACACATCTGCTGTTATGTGTTTAGAATTTAAACACTTGTGTTCATGTGTTTAGATATGTTTAATTTCTAAGCACACAAGTGTTTAAATTCTAAACACTTTCTAAGACATGTTTAGGAATTTTACATGTTTAGAAATTAAACATATAAAAAAGGAGGTGACAAGAAAGTGTTTAGAAAAGTGTTTGAATTGTAAACACATTTTTTACAGTGAGATCAACATAAAAGACAATTTTTTGTTGCAAATACATTATAAATCATGTATATGAAAATCAGAGATAAAAGGATAGCACCGAATGTTTTATCATCAAACAAATATCTTTATACTCAAAATGTATATTTACCAATTATCTCGACAAAAGGACGTTAACTCTAGAGAGTTTTGTCACATGACGTTGTTACAAACACGATGCCGATATGCTGCACAACGTGATGAATGTGAAGTGTTAAAAATGTATAATACACAGCTGTAGCATATTCAAAACAAAATGTAATATATAGTCTAAGTTTTATTTATCATTTATAAATACTAGACGCTCGTAGCGATTGTGTAAATATCTTACACACTCCATTAATGTATTTCTTGTAAGATCCTTTCTATAAAATCGTAAATTTATAAATCGCTTATAAATATGAAAAAAAGATATACTAAAACAATTAACTAGTAAGAATATTAGTATTCGATATTTTTGAAATGTTTTATTCATAACGTTAATAAATGATTATGTTTTCAATAAGGAAATATTTATCGACGCAATAAACAAATAACATCTTCATTTTCCGAGTGAAGTTTCTGAAATTAAAGCATAGTTACTAACAGCTAATCTTCAATTTAAAACACTCGTAAACACGAAATGATTTTATTATAAAAAAAATTATCACTAGAGCATTTTAGCTGTCGGTGTTGTACATAATGAGAGGAATTTCAGCGACATTTTCAAGTGTCCAAAATTATTTAGAAATATACATTTTCCAGCAAATATATAGCTACATTTATAGTCTAACTGTGGTCGGAAAACTCGTCGACCATCTCCCCTCCAATAAATTGCGATTTATACGCAAAGCTACCTCTTATAGACTCCTATTAGGAGATGGAAAAAGAAAATATTTTTACATGTTCTTTTTTCTTTTATTAGGTTTGAGAAATACATTGCTGTTTGGAGTAAATATCTGCCATTTAATTTGTATATATTGGGTTTTTTTTTAAAGAAACGGAGAAATATTTTCTTGCAATTTCTTGTATGTGAAATTGATTGATCTTTGGACAGAAGAAGAAAATGTAAAATGCTTAAAATAAAAAGGCATAAGACCATGTTGAATTTCATATCCCAACGGAAGATTCATGACTCACATGTTTGATTATGTATCAAACAACTGTGCTCGCCCTAGCGCAGCCGCTGTCAAGATATTGCTTAAATTCAAATACAAAAGGCAGTTTAAATTCAAAATAATTCTGATGAATTTCAAATTCCAATATGCTTAGCGCTTCCCAGTACTTTCGGTACTTTGATTTTATGATTTTCTCACACAGAAAACAATTTTGATTCCGTATTCACGAACATGAAAACAGAGTTACACTTGGGGTATTTCATCCAATTTGAAAAATCAGCTGTTCTTTCATTGCACACTGCAGTGGAATTTCAATAAAGACTGACATGTGAAGTATATTATTTATTGGGAGCTCTCATTTCAAAGACATATTTCAATATACAACAAACGTAAATCACATTGATGAGAAAATGGGAAAAAAGTTGTGTAATACATGAGTTTAATATTTGCAAGTTTTATATATGAAAACCATCTCCAAAATTCTTATAAAATTAAACTTTGTTTTATATCAAAGATATCAAAATATAACAAGATAATCCCCCAGATTAAAAACAAAGCACTTACTCAACACTGTTACACAACATAAATTTTCAGTTCTAAATTTACTTTTTCACACATATGTATGCTGGCTTTCATAAAAAGTTTCAGCTTTTAACTACTGCTTACACCTAAATTGTTCATGACCAGAAAGAAGTGGTCAAGACCAGAAATGGTCAGAAGTGGTCAAGATATGAAATGGTCAGAAGTGGTCAAGACCAGAAATGGTTAGAAGTGGTCAAGACCAGAAATGGTCAGAAGTGGTCAAGACCAGAAATGGTTAGAAGTGGTCAAGACCTGAAATGGTTAGAAGTGGTCAAGACCTGAAATGGTCAGAAGTGGTCAAGACTAGTAGATTGTCATCAGTATGAGCTACTTACTACATCAGTTATATAATCACATCAATACAACAAACGGTTAGCTTGTAGCACTAGCTCTTTTTTATCCTAAAACAGTTATTTACTGAATTGAAAGAAAACAACTTGAACTAAACTGGTACATACATCTATTAAATTCCCAAAGAATATAAGGACATAAACTTCTTTGAAAATGGAAAATTATATTACATATGTGACATTTTATATTAACTTCACCCCTGTAGTGATTTTAGAGATGACAGACTACTAATGATTAATTTCACTCTGTTTTCTGCTTCAATTTTATGTCCAATGCATTTGTGATCAAAGCGTAATTTTTCACTTATTTACTGAAGTAACACATATACCGAACAAATATTGAATTAATCATTTTACTAAGGAAAAGTCACTACATTTCCTCAGAACTTGTGCCCAAACCAATTTCTGTTACATCATGGTACATTTATTAAAAATATATTAAAACCAAATTTCAATAGTTTTGAAAGTCATCAAACATTATTATAATCATCATATCAATATAATGCATTAATATGATAATATGAATATATTATATTCACAGTAAATCAATACATACAAAAACATAAATCAATGCTGTAATACACAAGAATATAGTACTGTTTCAAAATATGTGCATAGCAGCATACATATATTTTTCTCCAAATACACAAAAATGAATGTTACTTAATAGTTAATACTTGTAATATATGTTAAAATTATCACAACAATCTATAAAGTATTTTCACACAAAAAATACTTTCACATAAATATGTATACTAGTATGAGGAAGTTCATGTGCATATGTAAACTTGTCGTGTAAAGAGGAAACTTAAAGAACTTTTAACGCAGAAATGGAAGTTTATTGTGAAGTCCATAAGTCTGAAATACAAAATAAGATTAGAAGTTACTATAATATTTCTCTCAAAGTAAAGCATACATTTACATAAAGAAAATTATACAGCTGTACATTTAGATATATAGAAAAATAATAATGCTATATGAATAACAACATATTTAGACATACAACAATTAATCTGTATCTGAAGCAAACATTAAATGACTAGAAATATTTAAGCTTCTAAGAATATATTCAGCAGGATGCTGCTTTAATGACTGTAGGAAATAACAAGAAATGAGTCTTTACAGATCTACAAGTGAGGAATAATCAAGCATACATCAAATGTGATTAAATGTGAATTATATCTGAAGAATACAAAAAGGCAGCATTGTGTATTGAAAACAAATGAAAGAAAACATCCAAACTGATAGGACAATACTTGGTGATATTTTAGCACAATTTCAGGACCATGCAGAATTAAAAAAATACTAATCAAAAAAAAAAACTTTCATTTTAATTAGTCAAATCTGATTTTTTACATCTATTACCTTGAAAAGTACAGCAAAAATAGTTCCAAACAAGAAATAGGGAATCAAGGTTCGTAAACCGGATTTTTTGGGCGATTTCCTCATGATCCATGAAACAATGCTCCCTTTTTTCTCTGAATATGGAGGGTACCGTATTCTGCATAAAGAGGGAAAAAATACGTAAACATCTAGCCTTACTTAAACAAGGTGAGTATTATCAAGCAAAGTGAACTGCCTAATATGTAGGCAGTTATCCCATGATGTCTGCTTCTGGAATACTGTTAGATACTGACGAAATAAATATGACAATATTCATAGCAATGAGCTATAGAGCTGTCCAGGCTATAGACATTTTTTATTTTCCCTCAGACTGAAATTTCGCATTTTCATTATTTATATGTGACCAGCTATGTTTCTGAGTGCAGCAGGTGAGAATTTACATCCACAAAATGGCTGCTGCTTAAAATCTTTATATTATGAATCATCCTTTCTTCTGTATGTGCTTCTCATATAATAGTCCTCCAGAAAATAAATCACTTAGGTTTGATACATACTGCTATAGAAATTTTGGGTTGATCAATCTTATGGACAGTGAGGTGAAGCTCCTTCTTCTCAACATATATGAGATTGATTAACCCAATATATTTCCATAGACAGCAACAAAACTAATAGGTAATAATGTACAGGTCTGTGCTCATTTCTATGATCCAAAGTATATGTATAGTCAAACTTCATTTTATAGATATTTAGACCTTACATGGATAAGATAACAAAAATTTTCTCTTAAATGGCCAATTTGAAAATTAATCAATTCTATGTCAGAAGATATTAATCCCTTTAAAATACATATTTTATACAAAAGACAAAGTTTGACTATACATAATATCACAAGGATGGTGGAATTGTAAATTACAGGAAATGGTTTGAATTTCTGAGGGCAATCTAATCTTATGTACAAGTACTGATTAACATCAAAAATAATTAATACATGTAAATGTAAAATTCACTGAAATTTTATTTTTACAATACATTACAGACATCTTGTTGATTATTTTTGCCCTCAGTAAAATTCAAGTGAGCTAAAATATAGGCAAAGGAAAACTTGGAAAACACTGCATCTTGAGTAATCTTCTCAAGACAACTTACCACGGTTTATCATTCTGACCAGAACAGATTTGACTTTTAGAATCCCAGCCAGGACAGAAGACCACCTGACTTGGGTGATTTCTTGGTTAACCAGGCAATAGTGCTCTGTTTCTTCTCAGTGTAGGGTGGGTAACGAATTCTGTAGATTTTGTCATGACAGAAAAAAATGTTCAGAGTAACACTTTAGGTGTAAAGGAAATTTCTGACAATTTATACAACATTTTCCAGTATCAACAATTACAGATTAATGATGTGGGAAATTGTTTTCTCGTCTTATGTTCAAATGGTGATTTTTATACCCCCCAACAGAAGATTTGGGAGCATATAGTTTTTGCCCTGTGTGTCTGTCTGTCCGCAAAAACCTTAACCTTGCCCATAACTTTTGATTAGTTGGAGCTATGGCTTTCATATTTCACCTGTGTATTCCTTGTGACAAGACCTTTCTTTGGGTACCATCATATTTGACCTATTGACCTTGACCTTGGAGTTTGACCCACTTTTGCAAAATTTTATGAGACTTAAAACTTGGCCCTAACTTTTGAACAGTTGGTGCTTTGGCTTTCAAACTTCATATGTGCATTCCTTGTGACAATACCTTCCTTTGGATACCAACAATTTTGGCATTGACCTTGACTTTGGAGTTTGACCTACTTTTAAAAAACTCTTACCTTGGTCATAACTTCTGAACGTTTGGTTCTAGGGCTTTCATATTTCATGAACATGTGTATCACTTGTGACAAGATCTTCCCTTGGGCACCATTTGACCTTGACCATGACGTTTTACTTACTTTTAAAAAACTTTAACCTTCGCCATAACTTTTCAATGGTTGGTTCTAGGGTTATCATATTTCACAGGTATATTCCTCGAAACAAGACCTTTCTTTGGGTTCCAACATGTTTGATCTCTTGACCTGGAGTTTGACTTGCATTTGAGAATCTTTAACCTTCGCCATAAGCTGCCATACAGGGGCATCAGTGTTTCACAAACACATCTTGTTTAACAATGTAAAAAAACAAATATTCTACTTTTGCTTCCATGCTGTTAAAATATATATATGAATTTCAAAAATTTTTCAATTACACTGTACTACAAATGTTATTAAAATTTGCACTGATCAAAATTAAATTTATTTTACTTTGCACCATTAGAAAAATACCAGTGAAATTTTAATAAAATTGCACACTTATTGAAAAAAAAATAATTATATGAAAATTGTATGCCAATTAATTGATGTAATTTTCAAATTATTCATATAGAATTTTGTATCTTAATATGGTCAACTTTGGTGCCAAGTTCTACTGATATCTGATCAAATCAGTGGAAGGAGTAGGTCTTTGGAAGAATTTCATGTACATGTATTGTTTTAAGTTTTAGAAACCATGGCCACAATGTCATCAAAATCAAAAACTGATATATAAAATTGTGTTTTTGATGCACTCTACTCTTGTACCAAGTTAAGACAAAAACTTTAGGAAAGGGGGGGGGGGGGGGATTTGAATAATTTAACAGATTATTATATTTTAAGTAACTACAGCAACAAAATTCATCAAAATCAGAAACTGATCAACATATACATGTATATTCATGCATCTTACTCAACTTGTGTTTTATATTTTCCTGAAATCAGATCAAATCTGTTACACCTCATCTCCATGAGAAATTCTATATTCTGTGAATGAACTTACAACTGCATTGCTTCTCCACCATGTTTCCTTTCCAAAACTGCTCTTTTATGACTGAAGGTATCAAAGGTATGGAATCCATGATAGGAACCTATACCACTGGAACCAACTCCTCCAAATGGCAGGGACATCACTGAAACCAAATCATTCCCAAATAAATCCCTGATTGTTTTGAGCTAATTTACGTACAGTAGTATATATATCTAAGGACATCACTGAAACCAAGTCATTCCCAAATAAATCCCTGGTTGTATTGAACTAATTTACATAGTATATATCTAAGATTACTGCATTTTTCTAAACTTCTGGCAATGAACTTATATGGTTGAAATCAAATTTACAAGGCTTGCGGACAGTTAACAAATGAAATCACATAATCAGCAATATTCTCTAATATGTTTTACGGGGTGACCGTTGGGGCGAGCGCAGTTGTACCTTCAAAAATCTATATAGCAGCTTACACTTGTTACGTTGATCCGCCTTTTCAAACGTCAAACCGCACGAGACACAACTGTGACGTCAGATGATGTCGGAATTTACGGAGGGAGCCAGTGTCTGGTTGAACGAGACTAAAGATCTTGTGCGATAATAAATGAAATACGTTGTAGCGATGATGTAATTATTTTTTGTTTCTTTTAAGCTCTCTTCAAAGAAAGAAAAGTAAACCTATATCTCGGTAATGAATAATTATCCTTGGTCTTTTGTATGTTTTGTAAGAATTTCGCATGGAACCCTGGTAGCGAAGGAATTCTTGGAAAGTTGCACCAGAAAATTTGCCTGACATATGTACAGATTTCATTCTGAATTTTCTCTGTTCTTACACGTTAGTCTATTGAGCTCACTGCGCTCGCTATTAATTGTACTAACATGCATATATGCTGTCATTTTTAATTGACTACTTATTAATGATTAGATTTATTTACATAATACACTATTTTACAATCCTAATTATTAAATATGGTAACACCAGAGTCAGAGGTCATACCATATTGAAAATGTTGATTTGAACATGTATAGCCTAAAGAAGGTTATAAATGTAATTTATTCTAGATTTGCTTTATACAACAGATAATATTCACAGTCCATCTAATGTAAATTTAATATAATCATCCCTAAGTGTATGCCTCACTGATAAATAAATTGCAATGACATAAATTTTCCTAAAATGGTAATTTCAAATCAATATGCAGAGCCAAAAATTTTAGCAAGGCAAAGATATATGTACCCTCATTTATCTTCAATGATAAATTACTATCTACCAACTGAAAACACCAGAACTGTTTCTAATCCTATGAGTCTTGTCCATAGACAAGTATACTTACATCCAGCATGCATCATGGTGTCATTGAAGACAAAACCTCCACTGCTTGTGTTTTGTAAGAATCTTTCAGCTACAGTGTGGTCCTTTGAGAAAACGTACATAGCTAGAGGCTTTTCCCTGAAATGTAAAATTAAAAAATTCAAATAATTTTGCCATTTGCACCATAAAAAAATGTTATTTAGGCCAAAAAAATTAATCAATAGTTTCTCAGGCACAGCCGCATCAGGTCAAACACTGCCGCATTGATCAATTTTATTGACATATTGAAAAGGGAAATAACTCAATTTTTCTATTTTTCCAAGTTTAAAAGAAAACTGAGTTATTCCTCTTTTCACAAATGATAATAGATAGACGTTTTTATTACATGAACAATACATTTCTTGTTAATACGGCAATTTATGAATTAACTTTGTTTGGAAAAACTTTATTTAAAGTTAAATACATATTATAATTAATGTAAAAGAACAAAAAAGTAAGAATCAGTTGATATCATCATTTTGTTGAACGACTGACATGAAAAAAAAAATGTATAACACCTACTTCCAAAAAAAAAAAAAAAGAATCTGCCTGCCACATTTAATTTTGAAATTTTTGGTCTGAGAAACTACTAATTAATTTTTTATGGCCTTATGCAATGTAATTTTAATAATTATATACATGTAACTTTTTGACAAGCATAAAAGTAGATTTTATTACCCTTTGTTGATGTAATTAATGGCTTCTTCATCATTTTTAACAGACATGATGGGGAGAACTGGACCAAACACCTGTCATACAACATTTGTTTACTCATAATGATTGCCACAATACATAACACATACAACAATGCCATAACCTTCAGGTTATGGTTTGTTTGTATTGTAGATTTCTACACTTTATGTATTTAAAAACAGTCTTTAGTAATTGACATCAATTTTGAAAATATCTGAATTTCTTTAAAAAAAAAATTGTACCATTAAAGAAAAACCATCTGAACAAGGTTTTTTAACCTTTACACATAGAAAATATTGGTACCTACACATAAAGTACATGTATTAATATCCAAATATCAAGATTTAACATATCAAAATTTATAAAGGTCATTAAATTCTAATGAATTTATACATTCCACACATTAGGAAAAGTATTTGTTACTCCCCTTTAATTCAGTCAGCTTACCTCTTCCTGCATGACAGGATCTGTTTCTTTGACGTCGGTGAGGATGGTGGGGGCAATATATTTCTGTTCCTCATCTACTTCTCCTCCCAGCGCCACCTTCCCAGATCCATCAATCAGCTTCTTAATACGCCTTCACATTAAAAATACACCTTAACATTAAATATATGCCTTAACGAGGTTCGTTCCTGAGCTTTTGAGCAGATTTTTGTCTTGATCTCTATTTAAAAAAATTCTGTGTAATGTTTTGGTTCTTACAATAAATCTGGATTCTACAATGCTAATTAAACTATATTCAATTAAAACCTTATGATTAAATTCCATACCGAAATCATTAAGTAAGGAACTATGTTTTGTGGCAGAAGGTTTTTTTAGAAGAAAATGATAAATTTTTCTCTTTCGAAATATTTACAGTATTGTTAAGTTTAGATTCCTATTTTTACATGCAGCCCGCACAAAGAGTTATTTTGTGCAGAGAAATGTTTTATGTTGCTCCTAAATAATATATTAAATTAACCATCATGAATTCTATCATCATATTGGACAAATATAGCAAATATATTGAGAAAGTCCTGGGAAAAAAAAGGTCACTTTTGGCTAAAAATGAACACTATTTTAGTTATATCTGAAAATTAACATCACAGATCCCACTTTTAATTTTCTTTTCTGAATATACAAGATAATTCTAACCATTCTGCTTAAATTCAGAAAAATGTCATTACTTTCATATGATTTTATTGCTTGTTAAATTTTTAATGCCAGAAAAGGGACATTTTTTGAGCACAAAAAGGTCAAATAATTGACTATGCAAAGTAATTTGAAACTTTTTTTGTTGTTACAAATTTGAAAGAGACTATTCATGATGAAAAAAGACTGTGGTTGTTCCCATAATTTATTTGGATAAAAAATATTAGAGGAAAAACTTTGAAACATTGATTTATGTGCTAGATGTAATTACGGTGCAAAAAGGACATATTAAATGCTCTGTAGCGCCAAAAGAAGCGCATTGACCCCCATTTTTGGTTTTGATTTTTATTTAAGCTTTATGTATAGATTTCAAAAATATACTTGATGAAAAATTCTCAATACTTTTGATAACAGGATCCAACCTCCTTAACATTTAAAATATGAGGGTCATTCAAAAAGTTCATAGACTTTTGTCATAACTTTTTTTATTTAACGTCATATTACAACCAATTTTGTTACACATATTTTAACAACAGATTCAAATAATTTGAGTAAAAATATTGGAATTTATCTTGATATTTATCAAAATTATCAAAGATTTAAGACAGCAAAAATGGGGTCACGGAGCAGGGTCAAAATTGAGTTATTTACTAATTTTACATTTTATAATGTTTATAGCCATACATGTACCTCTAATGAATGGTGCTTAAACAAAATAAAATTTATTAAATGTTTAAATTTAGTATTGTTCTATTACTTCAGATGCTTAAAGGTAATGTAATATATCGCTTCATTTAAAAGATATCAATTTCTATTCTAAAGACAGATAGACTTGATTTAAAAAAGCAAAAAAAGCATGACGTCGAAGGATGTCACGGAGCAGCAAGTAGCAATAAAATTTTGTTTTGCATTCGGCAAACCTCTAAAACAAACTCTTATAATGCTGGAGGAACTAGGAAATATAAAAAATGGCCTGTGGATTTGTATGTAATGGAAAAGACAATTTTTGTGTGGTAGATACTTTGAATCGAACGATGGATGATCTGCGAAGAAACAGAATATAGTTAAAAATCTTGTCAAAAGAGTTAGTAACGTCATGAAACGTCATGTACGCTTCACTGTTGTGGAACTTGTGAAAGCAGAGTTTGCAGTAAAGAATTTGAAAACACTGACAATCTAACTTCAGCTACTCGAACAATTGTTAGCAAACTTGGTGTCAAGTGTTATGGATACGTTTTATATGAACTGGGAAGACACTACAAACCGTGTATGAAATGAAAAGGCAGAGCAATTTTGAGAAACTTTCTTGGCATTGTTTTTGACGTTACAATGTTGTTAACTGTGCTCCATGGTGATAAAACATGTTGCTTTTAAAACTGGCTAACATGAATTCTATTTAATCAAATGGAATGAAACTTCACAAATCAATAAAATAAATGTTTTTTTATATGAAAATGTGTTGATCTTTAATCTTGTAAAAATAATATGATGATGAGGAACATTGTCTACGTATTTTTTGAATGACCCTTGTACACCTTAGAATTACAAAACAGCCTTATAATCAAATGTGTAGTTTCTCATTCAAATATCAAATCCTCGTGCTCTATTCAATGATTACCTAATCAGACTTTGTCTAATTCTTTTGTTATTTTTTCTTGCTGAAATGTGTTTTCTTACAACTTAGGAGCCTTTCGGTGAACCTACCTGAGATGTCTTTCATTTATGATTCTTCCGTAATCTTCACATTTGCCTATATCTGGATAGAACTCTTCTACAGCCTTCTTGCATTCCTCCACCAGTTTGTCCTACAAGCAAAATAGAATCCTTATGACTGCTTCATTCATAACTTTGTACATATCTGATAATTTGTATCAGAGCTGAGTTGTTTCTACAGGTAATGATCATCCTTTTAGTAAAGTTACATGTACGAGGAGGTTAACCTTCTGTCCATAAGCTTTTCAACACAAAAAATTATAGA
This sequence comes from Saccostrea echinata, assembly GCF_033153115.1. Lineage (NCBI taxonomy): Eukaryota > Metazoa > Mollusca > Bivalvia > Ostreida > Ostreidae > Saccostrea > Saccostrea echinata. The sequence goes on along the minus strand of NW_026889772.1, from coordinate 10,060,236 downwards.
ACATATCCAGGTCAAAAAAAGCAGATCAAAAAAGTTGGAAATTAATTCTTTTTTTCTATTTTTTCCCCATTTGCACAATGATATACATTTGAAAATTGTTGTCTCGAACACCTATATCCCAAATACTTGGGATATGAAGAAGTAATTTGGCAGTCCCTGCACCCACTTTTTAATCCTGGTCCTGTCAAGTTCTTGATAACCAGGTTTAACTGTAATCAGTAATTTACACTCTAATAATATGCACATATACTGTATGTGTACTTTAAAAAGCAAGCTTCATATTTTAGTGGCTTTGGTGCAGACAACGATGCGCTATTTTATGAATACCGCTAAGAAATCATTTATATATACAATATACGGCACGGACATGTGTAGCACTAATTCGTGATTACGTCAACAACTCCATACCCAGTGATTGCACTAAATTTTGAATATGTCAATTCATGTACACGTACAGTATATCTCTTTGTAAAACAATTTTTTCACATGCAAGACACAGAGGCTGAGGGAATTGCCAAAATTTGTTGCTGTGTAAAAGTAAATTATATCTGATCTCTTTAGTATACAGTTCTGTATCTAATAGAGATGTAACGATACGGCTGAAGCATACCATGATATATCGTGATTCATATTATGTATCAAGGTATTTCACATATTTTCATACAAATTATGGCTCTTTGTTCTAAAATGGAAAACTATCACAATGTATAATGATAAAAGATATAAATCATTTCTGAGAATCTGTGCACAGAGCATCTGGGTAATCATAATTATGGTACCAAATGCAATTGAACCAAGAAAATTTTTTCTTTTTTAATTGACTTATTCATTTTTTTCTATCATAAAAAAAAATTATGTGATGAAATCTCTGAGTGTACTCTTGCATCATTTATTTTATTCTCTTTATGGGTGTATAAAGACAGAAGATTTTTGACTTTTTCTCTCATTTTGATGACTTTCTTTCTATAAGTGGGGTCCTTGTTACCTGTATTTCTTTTTTGCACATGACGTAATCTGGGGCAATACATGTCTGTCCACAGTTGGCCAGTTTTCCCCAGGACACCCTCCTTGCCACTAGACTGAGATCACTGTTCTCATCTACATAAACAGGGCTGAAATGACAAAATCTACATAAACAGGGCTGAAAAGACAAAATGTATTCATGGAAAAATTCAAAAATCTCTAAAACTGATACAAATTTTAAAAGTACTCTTTATTTTTGTATTAGGAACATTACATCTACTTTCTTAGAAATTAGATACCAGGTATACCCTGCTTTGTCATAATTCATTTTATTTCTAGAAACATAAATGTAGGTAAAGAGACCTTTTTCCTCCCAGCTCTAGTGTCACTGGTGTCAGGTGCTCTGCAGCAGCCTTCATGACAATTTTTCCCACCATTGTATTTCCTGTGTAGAAGATGTAGTCAAACTTCTCCTTCAACAGAGCTGTGGTCTCTGGGACTCCACCATTCACAATTTTAACACAGTCCTGTTACAGCAAACACTGGTTTTAATTAACAGTATAAGGTAAACTTAGGTTATCTATAACAACAATTTCCTGATTCATGGTTAACAAAATTTAATTTTTAGCATTCCAGTATACATGTATTTATCATATGTTTAACAATTTATGGAAAGGATTTATTGATTCCTGTCTAATTCAAGACACAATAAACTCTACAGTGAATATGGTGAAAGAAACAAAATTCTGAGAGAATACTTACACAAAGCAATGTTTCATAAACAGTGTACCTTTCCTGTCAGATCAAGTACATTTTTGCTACTATCAGAGCCCTGAATTAGAACTGGTCATTTTTCTCTACCTTTTTATTCAGGTTTCCAGTTTAACTAAGACACAGGTATATTTTGTTTAATCTTAAGGCACCTTTACCTCAGGTGACACCTGTCTCCATACAGGTATACTCCGTAATTCATAAAATTAATTTGGGTCAAGAATCTACGGTTAGAGTACTTTGTACCTTTTATTTCTAAAGAATACCAGAAAACATACATTATCTAGGTATCTGGGCAGCAGCTCCTCCAAAAGTTTGGCTGTGGAGGCTGCCATCTCTGAGGGCTTCAGAACAACACAGTTCCCCGCTGCTAGAGCTCCCAAGACAGGGAGAACGGTGATCTGAATGGGGTAGTTCCAGGCCCCGATAACCAAGGCAACTCCGTACGGCTCCCTCTGTATGTAGGCAGTGTCCATGATGTTCAATAACGGTTTCTTTGCCTGTAAAACATGGATTATTAAGGTTTACAAAGCTCACCTCAATGAATCAACTCTAAATAAACATCTACAAAATATATTATCCAATGTTGCATGTAGAATGCAGTCCTTGATGCATCATACACATAGGTTTAAAGAAGGTAAAGCTTTTAAGTGCATGTATTATTATGTACTGAAGAATCTTGGCCTCTTGTTTTACATACTTTCCTATAAATAATTAATCCCCTTGGATGGCCCCACTCTAGCCTCTGAGTCTTACAATAAGAATCTTGCTTGTTCAAATGTCTTAGTCAAATCAAGAATAAAACCATCATATAACTTAGAAATACCTTTTCTGGCTTCATCCAGTCCTTTAAGTTATTCATTGTTTCAATCAAGTCATTTCTACAGAAATCAATTTCAAACACTGTTGACTCCAAAGAGGGCTGCAAAAGATAAACTTACAAATAATCATATCTATAGGATATGTTGAAATCTAGTTAATAAATACATTATTATTTACATTAATATATAGCCAAATTTTAAAGAAAATAAAGGGCACACAGATGTGTTTTAATTTTCTTCTTTGCCAAAGTCATGGTGTTTCTGATAATCACAAAATCTTAAACTTAGATCTTGAGGGGAAAACAGAAAGAGTCAATTAAAATGCTGTGACTTTGACAACTCTAACTACATACAAGGATTAACATTGCATGGGCGGCACACTGTTTTTGGAAATAAATCTGGTAATGAATAGAATTTGAAGCATCAGGCAAACACTCAATGTTGTTCATCAAGTTTCAGTGTTATTTTTTCGGGTGTCACAAAGGGTAATTCATTGTCTTTAGAATTAATATTCATGAAATCATTGTTTACCAAATATCTTGTGAAATTCAGATGTATGACACCTCAATGTAAGTTTCAAAATTATTGTCAATTTTCAATGTTTTAACATTTAATATCCATACTTTTAACATCAATCTTTAAGTCAAAAATGTACAAAATTCTTGACCACATGCTTTAAATTGTTCTCCCTTACAAAGAGAGCTACATGTACTTCAAACTATGGCTGATGTCAAAGTAGTGCTGAGTAGTTAAGTATCATTGACAGCATTTTAGTTTCCTAGCTATCTTTGAATAACATTATACACTGCATTTTGCAGGACTGAAAAACTCATAGCAATCTAATTACAGCACATTATTACGAACAAAAACATATCTCCAACCATCAAGTGGATAAAGACCTCTAACCCTTGAAGAGGAACTATCTACACAGACCAAAAGATTTGCTATACATTCCATCAAATGTTAAGAGCCATTCTCTGTTACGACTTGAACATTTATATAGGAGCTGTGGCACGCATAGTCTCTGAATTTCTCCAAACTCTCTATGATAAAAGTCTTTGACACCGTTAACTCAAATCAGACAGAAATTGGTTGCTATGTGTCATGGTTACCATGACAACATGTCCTAAAGTTTGAAAAATGGCATTTTTCAACATGTTCCGAGTCCCACAGTTAACGTTTGCAGCAAAGCAAATAAGTGGCAATGATTGTTTCTGAAAGTTGAAGGCCTGATGTCTTAAATGCATGATAAACATGTTTGGTATTTCAACTATTACATACGTTTCTATGGAAACAAAGTATTCAAAAGTAATAATTTTGCCCATTTAATTTTATAAAATTATACACTTAAGAATAAAAAAAAATTATAGGTTGAAATGTAAGCAAATTATAGACAAAAGATCCTTGTAACATATACCAAGGAAGAAATATGATATTTCTTATAGGTTGACAATGGTTGCCATGGTTTTAATACCACAAAGGGATTTTGAATTCACTCTCTTAGTGTTTAAATCTAATCCTATCTTTTTAAAAAGCATATTTCTATATAACTAATGATCAATTTTTAAAGACGTTCATGTGACCCAAATTTTCACATTTCAAAAAATTCAAATTCAATTCTTTAAATAGAGCGTTGCTATGGAAATAAGCCGAAAAAATATGCATAAAAATCTGAAAAATATTCTGTTTCCTTGGATACGTACCCTTGTATGTAGATTCCCAAAACTTTTATGATTGATAATTATGAACAACTAACCTGACTTTCAATTTTGACTGCCAGCCAATCTCTAACTGGATGCAAAAAGCTGGCACATAGGGTTTAATATTGATATGAAATTAACAAAATTGAACATTTTCCCTTCTTGGTTACCATAGCAACAGTGTTGTATTTTTCAACAAATGTTATCAATATATGATATTCAACTTAAGTTCTACCAAATAAGTACTATTCAAGGTGAGTCAAATAATATGTTTCTTGAATAAAAGGTAAGTAAATTCCTACGGCAGCAAAAAAAAATCACTTTAAACAACTGGTACATTGCTTCCATGGTTACACTGCAACGTAACAATTAATCCCAATTTTTCTTATGTTGTCGGTATTCCAAGGTCCTAAGGATGTATATGTGCCAGTCATGAAATTTATTGTTTTTCCTGAAGATAGTAGCATTAACCCAATCTTAGCAACACATTTTGCATGGTAACACTGTGTTACCATGGCAACCATGAAAGTTATTTTTAGAATAATATTGCCAATACCTAATTACTTAAGGTCAAATATTTTTATTGTTTTTTCTTAGGTTGTTGATCGAGTTTGATCATTTAAAACCTGTCATTGGTGAATATTGAGCGTTTTTCTGCATTTTTCAGCATCTAAAATGTATTCCAAATGTACCCATGGTTACCACTTACTTAGAGATAAATTCTATGTAGTTTCTTTATAGCATAAGTGGCAACAAGGTGTCAGGTTTTTGTGAGAATGGTTTGTTTCCTATTCTTAGTCTTTATTAAGGCTTAATAAAGATTCAAAGTAGCTGAAAATCTCAATTTTCCCAACTTTTCTGGCTGTTACCATGGCAACCAAGACACATAGCAACGAAATTTTATTTGATATATGTTTCTGGTGTCAAGTTGTTATAACGGGCAAAGTTTCATCAAAATCGGTGACCATGCGTGGCAAAGAAGTTTAAGTGGTTACAGAGAATCGCTATTAATATACCTTGTGTAAATCTTCTTTCAGGGCCTGAGAAATTCTCTCTCTGTTTTCATCCAGGAATGAGAGAACTCCCTCCAGTTGTTTTTTACGCCATTCATATGATTTTGTCACACCACTCTTGAATGCTCTGCGAAGACCTTCCATCATCTACACATATGAAAAAGATAAATTAATAGTTAATATACTTCCATGTTTTGTCTTCCAACTTGAGGCATAAAAGAAGCCCATGAGCCACAGTGCTCACCTGTGTTGCACTGCCTACTAACTTATCATTGAATACCCAATGTAGAACACGTACTAGTTTTTGTTTTATCAGATCAGCAATGCTAATCTCATGTAAGGAAATGATCAGTATAAATATAACAAATCTAACCATATACTAATAACATTTTACAGTCTCAAAAAAATATATCTGTCAGTCACGAGTGTTACAGCAAACAGAGGTAATCTAAGATTACAAAGACCACCTTGACGAATGTTACCTGTAAGAAAACCAAAGTCTCAAACCTATTAAATAAATATTTTGGTAACTTGCACACCTAGATACAACATTCCATACAAGTTTGGTCTAGGTAGAACTTACAGTAACTTGGGTTTTTACCTATTATGAAACTATTCAATCATCAATCAAGGTCAAACTCAGCTTCCAAAGTAGGTCTGGTAGTGTGAATTAATCCCTCTATCATGTCTATAAAAGTTTGTTTAAGGAGGCCTTAAGTTACTTTGACATACATATGTTTCAAAAACTTCAAACTGGTCACTTATAAGGAAAATGTACATCAGATCTGGCATCCAAAGCATGTCTGGTTATGTCAGGGTTCGACACTCGTTAAAATTTGGTCTTGCCATTTGGGCAACCTTGGTATTGATTTCAGGTTGCCCGAATGAATTTCAGGTCGCCCGAACAAAATATCAAAAGAAACAAAAAATGTGCAATTGTTTAAAATTTGTTAAGATTACAGAGGTTGTGCTATTGTAAAATGTAAAAAAAATATTTTTGGAATATCAAAATCTGTCTTCCAGTATATTATCAAACAAAGAAAACAAGCAACAAATATTAATAAGCAGAATCAGAATGCTAATTAGGCTTAAAAAAAATTATTTGTTTCATGTATAATATTCCCAGTAAATCAAGGGTTGGTAGGATGGGACTTTATTTATTTTTTGCTAATATACAGTCTCACCTTACATATTGACACAAAATAAAGTTTCTCGTTTAAAACATTCATTTTCACTTACTAAAAAGGCCTTAATAATGGGGTCAAACATCCCTGGACTGAATTAACCAGGTGTGATGTTTACAGTGGACACCCAACATGGCTGTCTAGCAGCAGAAAACGAACATCAGTCGATCAGAAAGTTGTGGGGGAAATACTAGATGTTACAATAATGATCATTACTCTTTATATTTATGGTGATTGTTGACTAGGTTTACATATTTTATATCTCAAATAAAACTTAATTTAACACTTTTGGTAAAAATTACATCAGCTGATTGATCAAACACAGATTTGGCAGAAAGAAAAATCCACGCGGCTGCTAATCGAATGGGTCGATCGGGTTACAGGAATCAATGTTTTCAAGGCCTTATAGAGTTTATTTTAAAATATTAAACATCATTATTGAAAATTCCCAACTCGTCCCAGGTCGTCATTTGGGCGAGCCAGACTGAAAATCAGGTCGTCCAAAATCAATCAGGGGTGGAAATGACGAGGTGACGAGCGTGAATGTCGAACCCTGTTATGTGCATCCTTAGATGTATCATCTATGCAAGTTTAGTCACCATATGGCTTGAAGGCTACTTGGGAATAGATCCTTTCTGAAAACTTTCTGTTTAATTATCTGGAAAATGTAGATCAGATTCAGCATCTCAAGAGTATCTGATAGTGTACTGAAACATTCTCCATGCAAGTTAAGTCACCATGTGGCTTGCAATTTACACTGTATTTGGGAATAGATCTGTCCAAAAACTTTAACCTGTGCAATCAAATTGACAATGTAGGTCAGATCCAGCATATGAAGCAAGTTGGGTAATGTGCATCCCTAGATGCATCATTCATGCGAGTTTGGTCTAGGTAGAGCCTATAGTTACTTGGGAAAAGACATGCTTCAAAAACAATAACTTGTTCACTCATCTGGAAAATGAGATCCAGTACCTGAAGCAAGTCTGGTAGTGTGCATCCCTAAATGCATCATCCATGCTACGCAAGTTTGGTCCAAGTAGGGCATATAGATACTTAGAAAATGACCTGCTCAAAAAAACTTAAACTTGTTCACTCATCTGGAAAATGTAGGCCAGATCCAGCATCTTAAATAAGTCTGATGGTATGCATCATTCATGCAAGTTTAGTCACCATAGGGTTTATCAATACTCAGCAATGACACCTGCTCCAAAAACTTTAACCTGTTCACTCATTTGGAAAATGTAGGTCAGATCCAGAATCTGGGGCAAGACTGGTATTGTGCATCCCTTAATGGCAATGAATTATCCATGCAGGTTTGTTCACCATACTTTGGAATGACACTTTAACCTGTTCTCTCAAATATAAGTCAGATTCACAGGACTGTCCCTAAGAATTACAATGGCAGGAGGCATTAAAAAAGTAGACGGGAGTCTTGGGTTCCTCCCCTAACAAGGAGTTAAGGGGGAATACCACTTAATTACCAGAAGAACCAGGTAATAACGGGCAATAACATCATTATAGGCGGGAAAATTCCCCGGCCCCCCAGGTCTTAGGAACAACCCTGGATTCAGCATCTGTAGCAAATCTGGTAACATTGACATTGAAAAAAGTGTACGTAACCTAGCTGACACTGGTAGAATTTCAAGTATCTAAAATCCTTATTTTCCATTGTTAACTTAAAAGTTTTTTTAAAAAATTCTTTGTCAGATACATGTATTTTCAACGTTCCATGACAGAAAAATTTAAATGAATGTATAACTAAATTTTACAGGTGACTGGCATTTAAATATTCGATATATTAATATGCCAAAGTGTGCACAATTCCTGTGCTCAATAATTATTATTTCTTGATAAATATCTACTTTATGAATAAAATAAACGTGCTGGACAGGTAAAAAAAAAGTGACTTGACACTCAGATGAATTATGCCACCTTAAGCAAGTACCTATGCGTAAAATATTTCAAATTAAAAAAAAAGAAGACATTTATCGTGGAATTCAATATTATGGGTAAAAACAGATGTTTCAATTCAATTAGGCCTACTTGAACATGGGGTTACAAACCGGAACGATTTCATGATCGCTTACACGTTCCTAGAAAAAAAAATCCCAAACCATTATAAAAATAAAAAGAGAAAAATCAGGATTCAAAAATGTAAGCCTCTTTCAGAAATGTCACAATCCTACCTCGCTATAATCTGCCATTCTTGCCGACTAATTTCAACTCGACAACTGCTTCCCTTCGACTTTGTTCATCACATGAAAATCCTCGGATATCGAGCCCGATCTTTTAGTGTCCGATCTCACCATGATTGAACACTCGTTCATTCTTGTGCTCTCAGGCCTACGATAAGTAAATAAATAAAATAAAATAAATTTTAAAAAAAACAATCTTGATATTGAATTAATCTAATTATCCACTAGTTGTTAACTACCCCCCCCCCTCCCCAATACCCAAACTCAGATAAGATTTACCGATACTAATTTGGGCTTACAAAACATATTAGCATATTGCGCACACACAATTAGTAACATGTATATTTGAAGAGTCTATTACTTAACCAGTCAGGCAGTTCGGAAAAACAAATTCTGGTATGACTCTAGATTATGTAATTGGAGAGGGAAGGCCTAACCCGATTGAATTGAATGACCTAATAGTTTATGTGTTTTTCATATAGATGTTGTAAAATCCTTTTTAGTCTAGGTATCATTAAGTAAGGCAATTATTTGAACTTAGGTAAGGAAACTGCTTATATAATTTTAAAAAAGCACAAATATAAATTAATGGAATGGAATTAAGAATATTAAAGAATGGATTAAAATAGCTAAAAAAAAAACAAAAAAAAACAAAAAACAAAAAACAAAAAAAAAAAAACCTGTCCGCATCCACCAATCAACAAAGGAATCTAAAAATTAAAAAAATAACAATAACCCCAATCTCACCCCCGAAAACTAAACAAAGGCAGTTTAGAACTTGGTTATCAATTTCAAGCAGGTATATAAGGGAGTCCATTTGTTTCTTTCTGGCACGTTGTATCATCTTTGAAAAAAAAACGAGGGGAGGAGGGGAAGAAAACAAAGGCAACTTGCTTAAAATAACTTTGACAAACCAACAAAAGAAAAAATAAGGGGGAGGGGGGCAAACTCGAAAATCTTTTATTGTGTGTATGTGTGTGTGTGTGGGGGGGGGGGGGGGGGTTAAGGTTAAGACTTCTTTCACAGCAAAATAATGTTTATACTTATTCATACACATTTGCCTAGTTTGCCTATACTGCCAAAAAAAAAGTGGTGGGCTAGGCAGCTTTTCAACGAACATTTTAAACAGTAAAGGATGTGTCCCCTCCCCGCCCCGTGATATACTACGACCCTGTACATGTATTTATTAAGGAAACGGAACAAAAATACTAGTACATCTGATTTACACATGAAATAAACATAAAATATAAGTGAAAGTAACGGTTAAGCAGAACATAAACGGTCACTTTCATAGCTATCCCAGGTTGGTTAAATCCTTATCCAGTCTGGAAGGAATAAAAACCATTTGCTAAGAACATAATCCGCTCAGGTAGAAACATTATCAAGTAACTTTTAAAACCTAAAACTGAACCTAAAACATTCAGTTTGAAACCTTACCAAGTCGGGCAGAAATTATGAATAAGGCAAATTAGAAACCTAATCCACTCATGCAGGAACTGCAAATAGTCAGTTTAGAATGTAACCCAGTCAGGCAGAAACATGAACAAGTCGGTGAAAAACCTAACCCAGTAAGGCAGAATCATAAACAGTCAGTTAAGAACCTAGGCAGGAACATAGAACTGTCAGTTTAGAACCTAACCACTCAGGCAGAAACCTTACCCACTCAGGCAGACTTATAAAACAGTCAGTTTAAAACCTAACTCAGTCAGGCAGAAACCAAACCCACTCAGGCAGAGTCATAAAACAGTCAGTTTAGAACCTAACCACTCAGGCAGAATCATAAAACAGTCAGCTTAGAACCTAACCCAGTCAGGCAGAAACCAAACCCACTCAGACAGAGTCATAAAACAGTCAGTTTAGAACCTAACCACTCAGGCAGAATCATAAAACAGTCAGTTTAGAACCTAACCACTCAGGCAGAAACCTTACCCAGTCAGGCAGAGTCATAAAACAGTCAGTTTAGAACCTAACCACTCAGGCAGAATCATAAAACAGTCAATTTAGAACCTAACCCAGTCAGGCAGAAACCTATCCCAGTCAGGCAGAATCATAAAACAGTCAGTTTAGAACCTAACCACTCAGGCAGAATCATAAAACAGTCAATTTAGAACCTAACCCAGTCAGGCAGAAACCTAACCCAGTCAGGCAGAATCATAAAACAGTCAGTTTAGAACCTAACCACTCAGGTAGAAACCTTACCCACTCAGGAAGGGTCATAAAACAGTCAGTTTAGAACCTAACCACTCAGGCAGAATCATAAAACAGTCAATTTAGAACCTAACCCAGTCAGGCAGAAACCAAACCCACTCAGGCAGAGTCATAAAACAGTCAGTTTAGAACCTAACCACTCAGGCAGAAACCTTATCCACTCAGGCAGAGTCATAATACAGTCAGTTTAGAACCTAACCACTCAGGCAGAATCATAAAACAGTCAGTTTAGAACCTAACCACTCAGGCAGAAACCAAACCCACTCAGGCAGAGTCATAAAACAGTCAGTTTAGAACCTAACCACTCAGGGAGAAACCTTATCCACTCAGGCAGAGTCATAATACAGTCAGTTTAGAGCCTAACCACTCAGGCAGAAACCTTACCCAGTCAGGCAGGGTCATAAAACAGTCAGTTTAGAACCTAACCACTCAGGCAGAAACCTTATCCACTCAGGCAGAGTCATAATACAGTCAGTTTAGAGCCTAACCACTCAGGCAGAAACCTTACCCAGTCAGGCAGAGTCATAAAACAGTCAGTTTAGAACCTAACCACTCAGGCAGAATCATAAAACAGTCAATTTAGAACCTAACCCAGTCAGGCAGAAACCTATCCCAGTCAGGCAGAATCATAAAACAGTCAGTTTAGAACCTAACCACTCAGGCAGAATCATAAAACAGTCAATTTAGAACCTAACCCAGTCAGGCAGAAACCTAACCCAGTCAGGCAGAATCATAAAACAGTCAGTTTAGAACCTAACCACTCAGGTAGAAACCTTACCCACTCAGGAAGGGTCATAAAACAGTCAGTTTAGAACCTAACCACTCAGGCAGAATCATAAAACAGTCAATTTAGAACCTAACCCAGTCAGGCAGAAACCAAACCCACTCAGGCAGAGTCATAAAACAGTCAGTTTAGAACCTAACCACTCAGGCAGAAACCTTATCCACTCAGGCAGAGTCATAATACAGTCAGTTTAGAACCTAACCACTCAGGCAGAATCATAAAACAGTCAGTTTAGAACCTAACCACTCAGGCAGAAACCAAACCCACTCAGGCAGAGTCATAAAACAGTCAGTTTAGAACCTAACCACTCAGGGAGAAACCTTATCCACTCAGGCAGAGTCATAATACAGTCAGTTTAGAGCCTAACCACTCAGGCAGAAACCTTACCCAGTCAGGCAGGGTCATAAAACAGTCAGTTTAGAACCTAACCACTCAGGCAGAAACCTTATCCACTCAGGCAGAGTCATAATACAGTCAGTTTAGAGCCTAACCACTCAGGCAGAAACCTTACCCAGTCAGGCAGGGTCATAAAACAGTCAGTTTAGAACCTAACCACTCAGGCAGAATCATAAAACAGTCAATGTAGAACCTAACCCAGTCAGGCAGAGTCATAAAACAGTCAGTTTAGAACCTAACCACTCAGGCAGAAACCTTATCCACTCAGGCAGAGTCATAAAACAGTCAGTTTAGAACCTAACCACTCAGGCAGAATCATAAAACAGTCAATGTAGAACCTAACCCAGTCAGGCAGAGTCATACAACAGTCAGTTTAGAACCTAACCACTCAGGCAGAAACCTTATCCACTCAGGCAGAGTCATAAAACAGTCAGTTTAGAACCTAACCACTCAGGCAGAATCATAAAACAGTCAGTTTAGAACCTAACCACTCAGGCAGAAACCTTACCCACTCAGGCAGAGTCATAAAACAGTCAGTTTAGAACCTAACCACTCAGGCAGAAACCTTACCCACTCAGGCAGAGTCATAAAACAGTCAGTTTAGAACCTAACCACTCAGGCAGAATCATAAAACAGTCAGTTTAGAACCTAACCACTCAGGCAGAATCATAAAACAGTCAGTTTAGAACCTAACCACTCAGGCAGAAACCTAACCCAGTCAGACAGAATCATAAAACAGTCAGTTTAGAACCTAACCACTCAGGCAGAATCATAAAACAGTCAGTTTAGAACCTAACCACTCAGGCAGAAACCAAACCCACTCAGGCAGAGTCATAAAACAGTCAGTTTAGAACCTAACCACTCAGGCAGAGTCATAAAACAGTCAGTTTAGAACCTAACCACTCAGGCAGAAACCTTACCCACTCAGGCAGAGTCATAAAACAGTCAGTTTAGAACCTAACCACTCAGGCAGAATTAAAACAGTCAATTTAGAACCTAACCCAGTCAGGCGGAAACCTAACCCAATCAGATAAGTTGTGTCTGGAGTATAAATATCAAAATACTAGTATATCATTGAATAAACAACTGGTTCTTTATATGCAACAATTGGTCTTGTTAAAGCTGAACACAACTCTTAAATAGGCTTAATTAAGCCATATTATTTTTCTTGTTTCCTATGTCAGCACTGGAACCCTCACCTGACTAATTTAACCTGGTCACTGTTGGATGTAGTGCATGTATTTTTTGTTTACATTTTGTTTTATTGAGGGTGCATTTATGTTTATTTTACTTTGTAATGCATTGACCAGTGCAACTGACATCGAATATCTTTGGTAATTATTTTTCTTGAAGTGGCAGAGGCACACAGATGTCATTTCTGTTGTGCCCAAGTCCATCATAATGACATGAAAGAGATGTCTGTTCAGGTAAACTCTGTAAAGCTAAATACATTGAACACGTTTTCTGTGCTTTCTACATCTTTATTCTTAAATTCTCCCATATCATTCCTGAGGTGTTGATTTCTCAAAGTTCAATTTTCACCATTTAAGGATAGTGCAATTATAGACTTACTCTGTTGTCCAATCCACTCAGTATATTTGTATTTTATATTTCACTTTATAATCACAATTAGTGTGTATAAAAAGGAAGTTTTTCTTTTTTTAAATCACCACCTTTTTCTTTAATTTGAACTGAACATGAACACAAGAAAATCTACAGAAGTTCATAACTTTATTGCTTTCAATCCGTTTTGTATTCTCTGTGTACATTACTACATCATTCATCAAGTGAATTATAAAGGCCTAAAACAATGAAATTACAGTCAAACTTTGATACCTCGGACTCAACGGAACTGAGAAGAAACTTGGAGGAATTGAGAGACCAATGATGAAATATAAATACAAAAAAGTGACTGAAACTTCCAAATCACTTTGAATTATCCATGGTATTTGAGATATCAGTGTTCAAAATACTGAAGTTCAACTGTACTTAGAGTTCCCTTAATCCCCCAGTCAGGTTCTTAATGAAGCAAAATACAATCTAACAAACATGTAGTAATGTGACTGAGGTTACATCAAATTCTTCAAATAATAAACAACATAATATTTTACAGTTATGGAATGGGTATGAGGGAAATAGCAAATTTATGGTTCCCCAAGGGAGGAAACTATTTCCCGAGGCAGAGAAGCCGCCGAGGGAAACAGTTTCCTACCGAGAGGAACCATAAATTTGATATTTCCCAAGTACCCATTCCATAACTGTTTTATTATACAGAAACAATCATGGGAGATTTATTAAACTAGAGACTCAGACATTTTTAAAAACAATACAGAGGTATTTAAATAATCACAATTGCATATGATCAAAAATATTGTAAGATAACTAATGCATCAATACCGAGGAAAATAGAATTATTAAAAAAAATATAAAATAATTTCACCGACACTTCGAAGGATTATTGTTGCCTTCATTTTGCTAGAATATTTCAGTATGATTTTGACATCGCATGTCGAAATGTTTTGACGTCATACTTACATTGCTAATAACATTACGTCACAGACTCGAGATTCCTTGAATGCTCCGCCCACTGTTCATTTTAATTGGTTAAAATTATTAATATTCATGAGGGAGTAGTCCCAGGGAGTAGCTCCGATTTTTCAGGGAGTAGTCCTCAGATGAGGGAAATAGTATCTTCTCAGGGAAATAGACAGTTTTATGGTATTAATTTTATATAGAGTAATAACAGTAGAGGTATAATAATAAAATCTACAGTACAATGTTCTCTGTGAACACTTCTAGATCTTTCATTAGAATGGATTATATAGGCCTAAAATCAGTAGAATTTTGTGTTAAATGCTTCAGCCAATTTCCTTGAACAAAGTTGCCCATGTGGCACAGTAGTAAGAGCGTCCGCTCTAGAGTCACAAAGTAAGGAGTTGATCCTTACGTCATGGGTTCGAATCCCACTGTGGGACGTGGATACCAGTCCTTCGGATGAGACTGTATAAACCAAGGTCCTGTGATACAGTAGGTGCTGACACAAAAAAGATCCCTCACTGCTCAATGGCCCCGAGTGCCGAGTATAGGTCAAAATTTGCAGCTCTCCACCAGCAAGTGGTGGCGTCTCCATATCAGTGAAAAATTCTCAAGAGGGACGTTAAACAACAAACAAACGATCAAAGTCTTTATGTACATGAAAATAATCAAATTATGAAAACAGAGCTTCTAACAAAATCTTCTATGAAATATACATGATGTAATACAAGAATTATATCTACAATACAACACACATGCACACATACATCTTTAACAATGATATGCTATACTATATACAGTGTTCAGTTTGTTTTACGATGTAAAGCTAATCTCAGCATCTTCTTAAAAATTATTGACAGGCTGGTTTCTTTCAAGCACTGGCACCAAGTGAAAAGAAGACGTTCACAGTAGGATTTAAACATTAATTAGCCCCAAAAAATGCAGATCAATAAGAGACAAGTATAAATCTAGTACAATAATACTGATTGTGCATCATAAAATGATATACATGTCACTGACATTGAAGAACAATAAATTGCATAAACACAATGAAAGTGCTGAAATTTTTAACTACATTTGATTTACAGCGAGTTGGCAATAAATAAACAAAACATTTCACTAAAACATAAAGTCTCAATCGACTTATGGACCAGAATTTTTTTACACTACAATGATTATAAATATAGACTGGTGACTAGAAACCAAAATGTCTTAGATTTATACATAAGACTTATACATAGAATAGTGTAGCTAATCTTTCTGATCAAATTCTACAGCTGCATGCAGAGAATATGACAGATGATTTGGTGACAATAATTGACCTGCATGCCAACACTTTCACTGAAAGGGAGTGAATATTCCCTCGTAAGTGCAAACATGCTATATGTACATTTGCAATGCAACTGATTTGTTGTTTGTGATCTTAGTTAATCATACTTATAAGTTAAATTATAGACATTTCTATTTTAAAACATCTTTTATTCCTGTCCTCATATGTCAGGCCAGTACTGTGGCAAACTAAATTTGTAACAGCTTCCTTTAGTATCACAAATGGAAGGCACTTGTGTCTCATTCTGAAAAAAAAAGGAAAAATTTCAATATAATAATATTCTACATATATATATATATATATATATATATATATATATATATATATATATATATATATATATATATATATATATATATATATATATATATATTAGGGATGTCAACGAGTACCCTGTTAACTGGGTACTCGATCGAACGTCCGAATATCGAATACTAAAAATGGTACTCGGTTACTCGGATATGTATTTTTTCTTATTTCAATGGACATATTTTTTCAAAAACTTCTCAAAAAATAACTTAAATATGCATTTGGGTAATTAGCGTGTCATCATCTACACATGTAAACACCCAATATAGCCTATGGCTGTGTATATACAGTAATAAGTGACCAATCACCTGGTACACAGCTGTTCTCACCTATTGTGGTCCTTAATTTTTTTGTGGCTTCCATGATTGTTTTTCAGTGAACATTGTTTAATATGGTCTATTATCTTCAAATCATTTTTACATAATTTAGTTAATATACGGCAGCGAAATCGGACATGCATAGAAATGCCCCTACCCACTTCAAAATAAGTAAAGATTTTAAAAAATGTTTAAAGTCAGTTTCCATAGCAAGTTTAGTGTATACGGGGGAAACAACCAACATATGAAAAAATATTAGACTAGCGATCCAAACAACATCCGTTCCTTCTCTTTCGCTAGTCTAATCATCACAAATCTGCGTAACAGATTGTCCTCCTTTTGCATTGATGAAATAGATCCTAAACAAGAACTGTAAACTATCTGTAATTTTGATGTATTAATTGCGTCATTTGTGTTAATTTAATAAATAAATTTAGTACCAAAAATCATTTCTGTTGGACTCCATGTCTCCATGTTTACATACATTCATAAAAAGCGATAAAAACAGCTTTGGGGTTTAACAAATTAACAATTAAAAATTAACAAACTTGTATTTACATTTATAAATATATATATATATATATATATATATATATATATATATATATATATATATATATATGTATATATATATATATATATATATATATTTGTGTCTGCTTTCCTTTGATACCAAATACAAGAGACCCATGGGCCACATTGCTCATCTGAGCACATTGGCTAAGAAAAAGCACAAATCAGTTCAGTATTGAATAGTATTTGATTCCCCATTGTGGCCCAACCCTGGCCTAACCCCAGGGGTTATCATTTGAACAAACTTGAATCTACACTACCTGAGGATGCTTCCAAATCAATATGACTGATAATGGCTTTAATGTTCTTGAAAAGAATACCAGTTATTTTTAAAGATTCATTCTACCCCCGGGGATTATCATTTGAACAAACTTGAATATAAACTATGTAAAGAAAGTTTCCTATAAGTTTGAACTTTTTTGGTCAAGTGGTTCTTGAGAAGAAGAATTTTAAAGATGCCACCACATTTTCACTTTTTCTGAAATATCTTCCCTTGAAAGAGGACATGGCCCTTCATTTGATCAAACTTGAATCCCCTTTACCCTAGGATGCTTAATGGCAAGTTTGGTTGAAATTGGCCCAATGGTTCTGGAAGAGAAGTCGAAAACGTGAAAAGTTTACGGACAGAAGACAGACAGACTACAGATAAAATGTGATCGGAAAAGCTCACTTGAGCTTTCAGGTCAGGTGAGCTAAGAAGTATATGTAAGGAAAAGTCCTGAACTTCTATAATTTTCTTGGATGTTCTTAAATAGAACAGGACAGGACATCTACTGCACAAATGTATCAGAAGGAATAAACTTCCAAACTTACCAAGAAAAATCAATCAAGATCCTCTCCAGTTCTTCATTTTCATAGTTAAAAAGAACTCTGCTCCAAAAACTTTAACCTGGGACACCAACACCAATGCTGAGGGTATCACATAAGGTTCCCCAATTTCGTTGAGTTGAGCTAAAAACTAAGAAATGACTTTTTGTATTATATTCTATGACATTTCTTGTATAAGTATCTCATTCAATTTCAATTACATCATTTACAATGATATATTATCATAGGTGAATAGCAGAGGGGAATAATTTCTCTCAGTAGAATATAAATTAATGAAGCCCAGTTCAAGCCCTGCCCCAAACCCGGACACTTGACCAAGTGTTCCAAAATTTAAAACATTTGTTAAAAATGCCCTTGCTCAACACAACTTTGTACTCTTTTTGTCTCCTAGTTGCCCAGGAGCATAGATGAAGATTTTCAAAGAAATAACGATGTTCAGATTCCACACAGCCCCACATAAACACCAAAAGACCTGACTCAGGGGGCTATTATTTTCATAACTTTAAAAGAGGTATCCTTGCTCATCATAACCATACCATTCATTTGTCTGCTTAATACCACTAGGTAAAGAAGAAGATATTTAGAAAATTTATGCATTTCACTATCTTATCTAAAGAACACCTAAACACTCTGACCTAGATTGGACCATGAAATTCACCATTTTGAAAGAGGCACCTTTGCTCATCATAACTATGCTTTTATTTTTGGTTAGCTCAATATTCAGGTGCAGAAATGAAAATTTCCAAAGATATATTGCATATATATATACTTTAATAGGCCCCCAAAACACCAGAACCATTGACCTTGGAGCACCACATTTAACAATTTTAAAAGAAGTTTCTTGCTCATCAAGCACTAAATTCATGTGCTAAATACCCAGTAAAACCTCACCCTGACACCAGAACCCCTGACTTTGGAGCCACTTATACTTAGATTTCTGCTTAATACCCAGGAGCAAAGAAGATTTTCAAAGAAAAACATACCGGCACACAAGCATCAATAAAGCCCCACCCTAACACCAGATCCCCAGGGCCTGGGGCCAAAAATTTTACAATTTAAGTAGAGGTGCCCTTGCTTATTAGAACCATGCACCTAGTTTACCTGATAAGTTATACAGAGAGGAGAAGGTTTTTAAAAAGAATTTATCCATTTTCATCATTTGATCATTAGAGCTCTGCCCTAACTCCAGAATCCCTAACCCTCCTTCATGAAATTCAAAGTTTTGTTAAGGGCTCAGTGCTTATTACAATCATGCCAAAGTTTGACTGCTAGATGTCCAGGAGTTATGATGAAGATTTTGAAAGATTGCACTAATTTTGATGGTTTAAACTCCACCCCTCAGTCCCCAGGGGGAGGGGGGGAGTGACCATGAAATTCAAAATTTGTGTACCCCTTCACTTATTAATGCTATTCCAAAATTAGTTGAAATTGGTTCAAAGGTTCAAGAGAAAAAGCTTAAAAAAAGACCTATAGTTTATGACCAACAAATGACACACATCCACAGAAAAGTGACTCAGGTGACCTAAAAATATATTTCTTTGTACATAACTTGTCTCCTAATGTGGTCTTATCCTATATGGGGGTCATGATTTGCATAAATTTGAAACTGCACTACTTGAGGATCCTTGCTTATTAGACTTCCTTAACAAAGCCAAGCTGCTCTTTAGAAAAAAAAGATTTATAAGTATTTTTCCTATATATATGTATTCCTGTGTCAAATCTTTCCTGATCCTAAATTCTGGGACCACAGTTTGAACAAATTTGAATAGATCTACTCTTTTGTCTAATCCTAATATAAACTCCTTTAGTTGCATGATAGGCTTCTTGATTGTAAACATGACCTTTTATGCACTATAGCTACATATAATCAGTACAATATAAAACAAGAGGCCCATGAGCCACAATGCTCATCTGAGGAATACAACCCTTCTTCATCAACAGATTCTTTTTCCTGTACATATTCCTACTTAAAATTTGATATCATATTGTAGCCCCACCCTTTTCCCAAGAGTCATGATTAACAAACTTGAAATTACACACCCGAGGATGCTTCCATGTAATCATGACTAATCATGACTTTGCTTGAGAAGATTTATACAGATTTTTCCTATATATTTGTAGGTAATACTTTCATCCTCTACTGTGTCCCCACCCTACCCCCAGGCATCATGCTTTGAAAAACTTGAATCTAAAAAAGTTGTTGTGGGTGCTTTATTGTCGATATGACTAATCATGCCTTTGCTGTTCTTAATACAAAATAAGATTTTCCCTATGTATTCCCATGTAAAACTCTGATTGCCCGCACTTGCCCCACCATACTCCCAGGGACATGAATTGTATAAAACTTAATTTATTCTATGTCAGGAAGCTTTTACTTAAGTTTCGTATTTTCAAACCTAGTGGTTCTTAAGAACATTTGAACGATCATACCAAATTTTTACTGTTTCTTAATTATCTCTGCTGGGAAGAGATGTGGTCCTTCGTCAGAATGAATTTCCTTTACCAAAGCATGCTTTGTACGAGGTTTGTTTGAAATTGACACACTGGTTCTAGAAAAGAAGGTGAAAATGTGAAAAATTATGAAGGAGATGGACAAATGCACAAATTTTGATCAGAAAGAGCTCACTTGAGCCTCCAGCTGATATGAGTTAATGCTAAATAGAGATGTTAGTGTGAAATAATTAATTCAGGAGGTAATTGAATTAGATTCCTCTTCCTTAAAACTTTGATCATTTTTTGTGGTCCCATCCTACCCCAGGAGATCATGAATTGAACAAACTTCAATCTACACTACCTGAGGATGCTTCCCCCACTTCTGCCCCACTCTACACCCCGTGGTCATGATTTGAGCACACTTCAACCTACACAACCTGAGGATAATTCAATATAAATATGACTGATCATTAGTTTGCTGTTCTTGAGAAGATTTTTAAAGATATTTCCTATATATTTCTATTTATAAATTTGATTCCCTGTTGTGGCCCCATGGCTAAGCTGTGCTTAAGATGAATATTCTTTAATGAGTTTTCCTATATATACCTATGTAAAAATTGTTCCCCTGTTGTGACCCCGCCCTGAAAAAAATAAGGCAGAACATTCAAGAACTTAATGAAAATTGTGGACTTCCTGATACCACATCAGAGCGGAAGGACATGCCAGATATAATAATGCCACCTTCAGTGCCATTGGAAAAACACCATTCCAAGCTGCCACCAATGTGACTTATACCACAAGTGAAAATGTTACTCAGAGGAAAAATGTTGTGGCAGTGTTGTGTGGGAATAAACTATGCAAGAAAGGCAGACACCTGAGAAGCAAAGGAAAGGAAGTTATCTGCCTAAGACACGAAGACTGCACTGCAACCATTCCTCCAGAGGCCACCACTGAAGATGAGAAGAGATGGGCTGCAAAATGGTGAGTTACAAAGTGATGACCGTCCACTAGTCATTTCCCATTTCACCAGTGATGGAGATGGAGCAGCTGCATCTGGTGAATCTGAAAAACAAGGACATGTCATTGAAAACCTTAAAGACTTGCATCATTTCTTTGACTCTCAAAGACAACAGAAGAAATCCAAAACTGCGAAAAATCCAAAACTGTTAAAATGCATGTACAGTATATATCTCAAAGAAAATACTGTAGATCTAAAAGATATCAGCTCTACAATAAAACATAGGTAATCAAAGATTACATAACTCAACTCAATGAATGTTTGTGTAAGGCAAAGTCCCACACTAAACAAATAACCTAGTAGTGTGCATCCCTAGATGCAACATTTATGCAATTTTGTTCTGATAGGGCTTTACAGTTACTTGGGAATGGACTAATCTAAGAACTTTTAACTTGCCAATTATCCAGAAATCCAGCATCTGAAGCAAGTTTGAGAATGTTCATCCCTTGATGCATCATCCTTGCAAGTTCGGTTCAGAAAGGCCTTATAGATTCTTGGTAATGGACCTGAACCAAAAACTTTAACCTGGTCACTCATCTGGAATATGTAGATCAAATCAAGCATCTGAAGCAAGTCCAGTAGTGTGCATCCTTAGATGTATCATCCATGCAAGTCGGGTCAAGGTACAGCAAATAGTTACTTTAGAATGATCCTGCTCCAAAAACTTTAACCTGGTCACCCATCTGGAAAACGTAGGTCAGATCCAGTATCCGAAGCTAGCCTGGTAGTGTGCATCCTTAGATGTATCATCCATGCAAGACTGGTCAACATGGGTCTATAGTTACTTTAGAATGAACCTGTTCTATAAACTTTAACCTGGTCACTCATCTGGAAAATGTAGGTCAGATCCAGCATCTAAAGAAGGGTGGTAGTTAGCATCCTAAGATGTATCATGCATGCAAGTTTGGTCACGATAGGGCTTATAGTTACTTGGAAATGAGACCTGCCCCAAAAACTTTAACCTGCTCCAAAATCTTCAACCTGCTTTAAAAACATTAACCTGGTCATCTTTTAGCTGAAATTGCAGCATCTGAAACCTTGACTGGTACAAAGAAACACACTATAAACATCTTTCATGCAACTCTGATTTATGTAAGGCATAGAAGTGCTGAAAAAGAAAACTGCTGCAAAAACTATAACCCTGGACGCCGGAGGTATCACATAAGCTCCCCCAACTTCTTTGAGGTGAGCTAAAAATCTAGACACTTACAGTAAATCAGTATCAGATTCAATATTAAAAAGAAGTTGTGTGAAAAGGGAGGGGGGAGGGAGGGGAGTGGGGGGCATTGATGCTGTGTATTTAATTTAAATGTATGAATTTTGTAATTAATAAATAATTTGTAAATTTATAGACTATATAATAATTGTTGTTATGTTTTATTATGCACTGATTCTATTCAACTGTGTAAATGGGGAAAATGTGGAAATGTAAATGATGTATAATTGTATGAGTAAAATGTGACATTTTCTTATATGAGGGAGTCCATACATGTAAAAATGTTTTAATTTTATCTTATTAAAATTATTTTAATTAATTATCTTGTTTTTCTTACCTATCTGATGAACACAACAAAGGTTACAGAGGTGATTGGTAGAAATACCGGTGTCAAAACTCTCTGTTGATGACCAGACAGCATACTGCATTGTATATCTGCCATTACTGATCTTAAACATGGGAGACAACTCCTGAAATCAGAGAAATTGTAGTCAAAATGAGAGTTACCTGTTACTCTTTAGGTCCGACACAATGAAATAATTTCACTACATGTTACTATATAGCTTCAATTAAATTAATTAATTAACTAAGACTCTAAGCAGATAATCAATGAAAGAGAAAATAAAGATTAATGCTTAAACAAACAAGAGGCCCAAGGGCCTTAACGGTCACCTGAGTACAATACAACAATTTAGAGGATCCATAAACTGATAAATGAAGCTCTGTTGCCCAAAAACAAGAAAATAGTATGATTTGCATCAACAAAATAATTGGTCTAGTATCTATCTGTCCCCCATTTATCACTATTACCATGCAGAATATCAACAAACTGTCTATTTTTTAATCCCATATTTTTACTTCTCACATTGGCCTCTCTTGGCCTTTGAAGAACAATTAAAAAGGATAAGTTATTTTTGTCTTAATTTTATTCATCTATTATTTCCAAGTCTACCTGGGGCCATGAATTTCACAATTTTGGAAGAGGCATTCTTCCTTATAACCATGCACTTCCTTTGTTTGAAAAATACCCAGGAGTAGAGAAGAAAATTTTGAAAAAATTTATGCATTTTCCCTATCTAATCAATAGAGCCCCACCCTTACACTAGAACCCCTGATCCAGGGGCCATGAAATTCACAATTCTGGAAAAGGCAACCATGCTTGTCATAACTATGCACCAAGTTAGTTTATTTAAAATCCAAGAGCAGAGAAGATTTTCAAAGAACTAATGCAATTTTACTATATAATCAATAGAGCCCCGCCCTAACACCAGAACCCCTAACCCTGGGGCCATGAAATTCATAATTTCAAAGGCAGCCATGTTCACCATAACTATGTTCTTAAATACTTTATTTAATACTCAGGAGCAGAGAAGAAGATTTTCAAAGAATTAATGCATTTTCACTATATAATCAATATAGCCCCGCCCTAACACCAGAACCCCTAACCCTGAGGCCATGAAATTCACAATTTTGGAAGAGGCACTCTTGCTCATCATAACTATGTACTTAGTTACTTTATTTAATACCCAGGAGCAGAGAAAAAGATTTTCAAAGAATTAATGCATTTTCACTATATAATCAATAGAGCCCCACCCTAACACCAGAACCCCTGACCCTTGGGCCATGAAATTCACAATTTTGGAAGAGGTACTCTTGCTCATCATAACTATGTACTTAGTTGGTTTATTTAATATCCAGGAGCAGAGGAGAAGATTTTCAAAGAAATAATGCACTTTCACTAGATGTTCTATAAAGCCCCACCCTAGCACCAGAACCCCTGACCCTAGGGTCATGAATTTCACAATTTTGGTAGAGGGCTCAATGCTTATTACAATCATGCTAACAGTTTGACTGCTTGATGTCCAGGAATAAAGAAGAAGATTTTTAAAGATTGCATTAATTTTGGTGGTTTTAGCCCCACCCCTTAGGCCCCAGGGGGGCAGGGACCATGAAATTCAAAATTTTTGTTCCCCTTCACCCATAGAATGCTATATGCCAAATTTGGTTGAAATTGGTTGAGCGGTTTCAGAGAAGAAGCTAAAAATGTTCAAATGTTAACACACATTGCACGATGACAGACAAAAACGGATAGCTATAGGTCACCTGAGTGACTCAGGTGACTTAAAAATTGAGACCAGAAAAAATACACCCTGACAGTAATTAACTGTAAACATATCTACCCTGAAATACACGTAGGCTTCACATGTTAACAAACATACTACACACCATCCAGGATGTTGCACCATGCACACCTAAAAAAAAGTTCCCTTTAATTAAGTGGGACAATTCTGCTAAAGATATGATATTCTTAGCTCACGAGTCCAAAATTAATACTGTAGGCCTAAAATAAGATGCCAAAAATGAAAAAATAAAAATAAATTGTCTCGTTATATATACAACTATAACTGACTAAGTTCATTTTGATTGGCTGTTTCCTTTGAACATACTCACGTCTTGTAATGAAATCTGTATTCATTTCTGAAAATATAAGTGCATAACATCAAAATCACTTTTCTTAAAGTTCTCCTCAGAAGAATATAATCTATGAGTGAAGGCAATGTCTATCATAAATTGAATGTTCTAGTAGTGTGCAAATCTACATGCCTTACCATACAAGTTTGGTCTAGTTAGGAATTATAGTTTCTTGGGAATGTCCAAAATAATCATCCTGAAAATAAATGTCTTATCCTCCACTTAAGTCAGAAGCATCATCCATGCAACTTTTTGTACAGGTAGAGCTTATAGTTACTTGAAACTTTGGTACTTTGTAAAAGTTTTATGGGCAAGTTCATTCCCAAGTAACTATAAGCTCTACGCTTAAAGTTACTTGGGAATGAACTTGCCCATAAAACTTTTACTGGGATGTCAACACACTTATAAAGCAAAAGCTCATCTCGACTTTGTTGAGGTGAGCAAAAAATATTCAGTTTACTGCCTTTTGAACATTTGTTGTCACATTGTAGAATTGCTAGTGTTTTCTTTAAATATGATTATTATGCTGAGGAGTGTCCAAGAAATGTAAAACAATGTATTCTCTGGGGGAAAAAGTGATTCTATCACACCATCTAAGTTTGTTGGTATGCCAGTCTAACCTACCAAAGAACCACTTGTAGAAATCTTTATGGATGAGGAATTAGTGTCTTATAGTCATCCTGCCTCCCAATGATGGCATCATCAGAATCTGTCTCCATTCACTGTAATTATGACAAACTATTGCATAATTTTAAGTTGAAAGGAAAGCAAATGATATTTATATGAAATAACAAGATGTGTTTGTGAAACATTGTTGTCCCCTATGGCAGTTCAAGACAAAGGTTTGGATTTTTCAAATTTAGGTTGAGGTCTACAAGGTTAAAGTAAAGAGTTCAAAAAGTGTTTGTATTCAAAGAAAGGTCTTGTCACAACAAATACCATCTTCTCTAGTCAAAGGTTTCTGATCTGCTAAACTCCTTACAAACCCTTGGCATATGGTGCTGTCAAAAGATGGGAAGTACAGTCTAAGCAAAAAGTCTGAATCAGATCTGTTCATCAATTTTTAAAATCTCTTATACAGATAAAATGCAGGAATGTTTTTGAACTCAGTCAAATTAGTTTATCAGCTAAAAGACATGTTCAGGACATACATGTATATCAAAACATACAAACAAAGTGATTACAGTCTTTTGTCCCTTTTAAGTCTATTTGCTTTAAGGGGAGGGGATGGGTGGGTACTGAATAGCATCTTTTGATTTTATCAAATGACAACTATGTTAACCTACCTTTTCTCATCTTTGCTCCATTCTTTTCTTTCTACTTGTTTTACCTGGAAAAATGCACAAAATTTTCATTTTAGGTGTTGTACTACATTTTAACATCTTAGAATTTTATGAAATGGGATCTTTTTTCACAGTTTTCATCAAAAGAGCAGATCTGAAAAAAAATAATGACCTTCTTAAGAGATATATGAACATGTATATGCCTATTATGAAAGCATTTCCATATTCTAAGAAAATAAACCACCAAATACATGTACTTGTTTTTAACCAAAAAATACTGTATAAGTGGAAATCTTAGTGAGATGCCAATTTAGAAATTTACCCCCAAATTTTTAGCAAGAAGTAATTTAAGTGATTTTGTAATATCAAGAGAGAAAGCTATAACAGCCAAAATAGAATAAATTGTTAGCAATATTCAATTTTAGCAATCTCAGTTCCCTCACTAAAAATGCCACTATTGCATCCTCCCTAAAAATTCTGCTTCTATGGTAATTTGAATTCTCAGAAATTATACTCATTTACAGAATTGCAAATGATTTCTTGCAATGACAAAGAATTTAAAATAAGTATAGACGATTATAAAATACAATAAAAATCTTTGAGTATATCTGGTGCAGTTTTTTGGGGTTATCAAACACATTTTTAAAATTGTTCTTTCATTTGCAAAAATTCCAGTGAAGTAAAATATGAAACTAGGAACATTACTTTATCAACCAAACAATAATAAAAACAAAGGGGGAGTTTCGATAAGGCGGTTTTTCGGCCCCTCACGAAATTTTCTGAAATTTTTTATATTTTGTAGAAAAACTCCTTATCGTCCAAAAAATATGAAAATAATTTATGTGACGCATTTTCCGGTCACGTGATAATTGAAAATTTAAGTATACCCCCTTTCGTATATTTTTGGAGTAGACATTTTTATAGGGGAAAAGTGGATTTTTTAAATCGTCAAAATAATAAATGAAATAGGGTAAATATGAATAAAGACATAAATTAACCAATTTCAACAATTTTTTTTACGGAAAATGGTATTTACCTTACGCGAATGTTTTTTTTTAAGGTGCGATATTTTTCTGGTGTGTTAAATGTTACTTTTCTTTAAAAGAGGATGAATTGATCTTATAAAACGTAAACATATATAGAAAGTTTTAACATCATAATTAATCGACAGTTTATATGTAAACTTTACAATCAATATTTAACATTTTCCCATACGAAAAATGCAAATGAAAAGATATATGGACATGAGATAGGTAAACGTAAAAACGTCATATACAGGGATATGCAATACATTTTCATCAATGAGATTATACAACTACATATTTTATAAAAATATACCTTAATATCATAAAATTGAAATTAAAGAGGCTGGTGGGTTGTGGCCATTTTTAGACTATATTGATCTCCTTTAGAAGAAGAGCTCCATATGAAGATATAGAAAATGATCAAATTTTAAAACTAAAATTTTTGAAATTTTTCTTTGCCAAATGATAGTTGACAGCTTAAGATATCATATCTAAAAATTAAAGTTAAATCTGGTGGTTAATTTGTGGTTAATTTGTTGACCCCCCAGCCTCCTTAAATAAAATGTTTTGAAGTAAAAAGATTAAAAAATAAATGCAACTTTATATACATACATGAATAAGAAGTTTATTTAAAAGAATCATATTGCTATGTAAGCCGGTACGTTGTAGGTGCAAGGTAAGAAAAATATTTTATCTGGCAGCCACCACATAATTATTTGGCGGCCACTAGAAAAATATATCTGCCAAATAGCTTTCCTGCGGCCAAAACATAAATAACTGGCAGCGACCAGAAACACATAAATAACTAGAAGCAGGCAAGTAAGTTTCTTGCGGTGTAGACATGTAATCTTGCTAATAAGGCATGAAACTCCCAGATTTGACTACAAACAGAAGTTGTAGATGTCGTTAAAGGCAGAGATTTTAAGCACCGCCTTTAAAAATACCTGGTCTGTGTACCTCTGTCAATCAAGTGCATTAAGGTACATCATTGGGTGCTACAACTTGATTGGCAAACCACTAAATATTTTCTGGCAGCCGCCAGATATTTCAATGGCAGGCCAGATAATATATTTTTTTTTTACCTAGCACCTACCGGCTTCAGTATATTGCAATGTATTTGATAATATGAATAATATTAATTACAGTCAAAAATATTTTATCATGATACGTAATATGTGAATAGCCAAATGATGGAAAAATCTATAATACATTGAGTGTTTCCTTTTCATTATGAAACTTAGAAGTATTTGCCTGCATTATGTTTTCAGCATAACTGAGAGAATCCCAGCCAGGACTAATTTCCTATCGCTTCCCCGCTCTCCATAGATACTTAAGTTGCTTCACCAACTCTAGTCACTCCTCATTTAGAGAGTTTTAGAATTCATTATAAATGATTTGCTAGACCAAAGCGCAGTTTGAAATACACGTGTAAATGCCAAAGATATGTGTTTAATCCTTAATCAGGCAGACATATGCGCCTAGACATCCAGACTTAAAACAATCCACGTTCCCTATATGTCAATCACACGGAAATACATGGGCACTTCTCTAGCATGTTGGAGCGTGAATTTCTATACAAGAAAGTCAAAAATATTTGTATTTTTGACTTTCTTGTAACTATGCATGATAAATAATGTTAAGGAATGGACTTGCTTTAAAACTTTTTTGTTCAGTCAGTCAGAAAATGTAAGAAAGTTCCAGCATCTGAACCATGTCTGGTAGTGTGCAATCCTAGATGCATCATCAGTGCAAGTTTGGTTATGATAGGGCTTATAGTCACATAAGAATGAGACACACTTCAAAATCTTTAACCTGCTCTATCATTAAGGAAATGTAGGTCATATCCAGCATCTAAAGCAATCTAATAGTGTGCATCTGTAGATGCATCATGAAGCAAGTCTGATCAACAAGTGCTTACAGCTGCTCTGCTCCAAAAACTTAAACCTGCTTTTAAAACATTTACCTGGACATTCTTTGGCTAAAATCCAGCATTTGAAATCTTACTGGTGACAAGGAAACATGCTAGATCAGGTGACTGTGATTAATATAGGGCATAGATATACTTGAAAAAAAATCTGCTTCAAAAACTTTTACCTGGAACACCGATGCTGACGGTATTACAAAAGCTCCCCCAACTTCGAGGAGGTGAGCTAAAAATGTGACGTTAGCGTTAACGTTATTTGTTGGCGACAAAAATAGTATCAAAATGAAGACAGGATACGATAATGTTTTCTACTGTTAATACATGTATAATCGAGAATCTTCTTTAATTCAACAAAATATGCTACTTTTGGCTTAGTATTTTAACACAGAGTCAGATCAAGAAACCAGGAGTTTCTACTTTTAGATATGGATGTTATGCAATTTTCAATTTTTGGATATGAAGTGCACAGGCGACACTCATCATATTTCAAGAAATTAGTGTGCAGAGTATATCTAATTACTGAACAAATTTAGGTGAGTGTCCCTCATGCACTTCATATTCTAAACATCGATTTATAAATGCCACCCTCTTATATTTTCCCATGAGCCTAATGTTAACGAATCTGAGTGTACATCTAAGTATGTATCAGCTACGGTGTTAATTCTTCTCATATTAACTTTTAAAATATAAATAACAAAAGTTAACATATTTATCTTGAATTCTAAACTAGTTTTGAAAAAAT
Organism: Saccostrea echinata; assembly: GCF_033153115.1. Taxonomy (NCBI): domain Eukaryota; kingdom Metazoa; phylum Mollusca; class Bivalvia; order Ostreida; family Ostreidae; genus Saccostrea; species Saccostrea echinata. Next base: position 10,030,196 of record NW_026889772.1, on the reverse strand, counting down.
AAATTGAAATTTATTTTTAAGAAAAAGTGGGACGCTGAGCAGCCTTATCGAAACTCCCCCTTTAACATCAAAATTTCAAACTCAGAATGTCTGGATTTAAACTGACTTGTTTTGTTCCAGCTTGACTGGGTTAGGTTTTAACTAGAGTGGGTTTGATTCTAAACTGACTTATTCATGTTCCTGTCTAACTGGATTAGATTTCTACCTGACTGAGTTAGGCTCTAAACTGACAGTTTTATGATTCTGCCTGACTGGGTTAGGTTCTGAACTGACTTGTTCATGTTTCTGCCTGACTAGGTTACATTTTTTCCTGACTGGGATAGGTTCTAAACCGACTGTTTTATGTTTATATCTGACTGGGTAGGTTCTAAACTGACTGTTTCATGATTCTGCCCGACTGGGTTAGGTTCTAAACTGACTGTTTTATGTTTCAGCCTGACTGGGTTAGGTTCTAAACTGACAGTTTCGTGATTCTGCCTGACTGGGTTAGGTTCTTAACCGACCTGTTTATGTTCCTGCCTGACTGGGTTAATTTCTTAACTGACTTGTTCATATTACTGCCTGACTGGGTTATGTTTCTACCTGTCTGGGTTAAGTTCTGAACCGACTGTTTTATGCTTCTGAATGGGTTATGTTTCTACCTGACAGGGTTGGGTTTTAAGCTGACTGTTTTCTGATTCTGTCTGACTGGGTCAGGTTCTAAACTGACTTGTTCATGTTCTTGCCTGACTGGGTTAGGTTTCCACCTGGCTGGGTTAAGTTTCTGCCTGACTGGGTTAGGTTCTAAACTGACTGTTTTATGATTCTGCCTGAGTGGGTTAGGTTCTAAACTGACTGTTTTATGTTCCTGCCTGAATGGGTTAGGTTCTAAACTGACAGTTTCGCGATTCTGCCTGACTGGGTTAGGTTCTTAACTGACTTGTTTATGTTCCTGCCTGACTGGGTTAATTTCTTAACTGACTTGTTCATATTACTGCCTGACTGGGTTATGTTTCTACCTGACTGGGTTAAGTTCTGAACCAACTGTTTTATGTTTCTGACTGGGTTATGTTTCTACCTGACAGGGTTGGGTTTTAAGCTGACTGTTTTCTGATTCTGTCTGACTGGGTCAGGTTCTAAACTGACTTGTTCATGTTCTTGCCCGACTGGGTTAGGGTTCCACCTGGCTGGGTTAAGTTTCTTCCTGACTGGGTTAGGTTCTAAACTGATAGTTTTATGATTCTGCCTGAGTGGGTTAAGTTTCTACCTGACTTGTTTGGGTTCTAAACTGGATATTTTATGATTCTGCCTGACTGGGTTAGGTTTTAAACTGACTTGTTCATGTTCCTGCCTGACAGGGTTAGGTTTATACCTGACTGGGTTAGGTTTTGAACTAACTTGTTCATGTTCCTGTCTGACTGGGTTAGGTTTATACCTGACTGGGTTAGGTTTTGAACTAACTTGTTCATGTTCCTGTCTGACTGGGTTAGGTTTCTACCTGACTGGGTAAGGTTTTAAGCTTACTGTTTTACAACTCTATGTGACTGGGTTAGGTTCTTAACTGACTGTTTTATGATTCAGCCTGACTGGCTTGGTTTCTTAACTGAATTGTTCATGTTCCTGCCTGACCGGCTTAAGTTCTAAACTGATTTGTTCATATTACTGCCTGACTGGGTTATGTTTCTGGGTAAGGTTCTGAACTGAATATTTTATATTCCTGCCTGACTGGGTTAGGTTTCTACCTGACTGGGTTAGGTTCTGAACTCACAGTTTTATGTTCCTGTCTGACTGAATTAGGTTTCTTCCTGACTGGGTTAGATTTTAAGCTTACTGTTTCACAATTCTACCTGACTTTGTTAGGTTCTTAACTGACTTATGTTCCTGCCTATCTGGGTTAGGTTCTAAACTGACTGTTTTATGATTCAGTCTGACTGGGTTAGGTTCTTAACTGACTTGTTCATATTCCTGCCCGACTGGGTTAAGTTCTAAACTGACTTGTTCATATTACTGCCCGACTGGGTTATCTTTCTACCTGACTGGTTAAGTTCTGAACTGACTGTTTTATGTTTCTGACTGGGTTATGTTTCTGCCTGACTGGGTTGGGTTCTAAACTGACTTGTTCATCTTCCTGCCTGACTGGGTTAGGTTTCTACCTGACAGGGTTAGGTTCTACACTGACTGTTTTATGATTCTGCCTGACTGGATAAGGTTTTAAACTGACGGTTTTTTGATCCTGCCGCACTGAGTAAGGTTCTGAACTGACTGTTTCATGACTCTGCCTGACTGGGTTAGGTTCTAAACTGACTGTTTCATGATTCTCCCTGACTGCATTAGGTTCTTATCTGACTTTTTCATGTTTCTGCCTGACTGGGTTAGGTTTTTTCCTGACTGGGATAGGTTCTAAACTGACTGTTTTATGTTTTTACCTGACTGGGTTACGTTCTAAAATGACTGTTTCATGATTCTGCCTGACTGGGTTAGGTTCTGAACCGACTTGTTCATGTTCCTGCCTGACTGGGTTAGGTTTCTACTTGAATGGGTTAGGTTTTAAAGTGACTGCTTCATGATTTTGCCTGACTGGGTTGGGTTCTAAACTGACTTGTTCATGTTCCTGCTTGACTTGGTTATGTTTCTACCTGACAGGGTTAGGTTCTAAACTGACTGTTTTATGACTCTGCCTGACTGGGTTAGGTTCTAAACTGACTGTTTTATGATCTTGCCGCACTGAATAAGGTTCTGAACCGACTGTTTCATGATTCTGCCTAACTGGGTTAGTTTTAAACTGACTTGTTCATGTTCTTGCCCGAGTGGGATAGGCTTCCACCTGACTGGGTTAGGTTTCTGCCTGAATAGGTTAGGTTCTAAACTGACAGTTTTATGTTCCTGTTTGACTGGGTTAGGTTTTAAGCTTACTGTTTTACAATTCTACCTCACTGGGTTAGGTTCTTACCTAACTACTACCTAGTCCTTGTTGCACCCGGAGGCACATAGGGCAAGGATTAGGGATTAGGGGTTAGGTTCTTAACTGACTTATGTTCCTGCCTGACTAGGTTAGGTTCTAAACTGACTGTTTTATGATTCAGCCTGACTGGGTTAGGTTTTTAACTGACTTGTTCATGTTCCTGCCTGACTGGGTTAAGTTCTAAACTGACTTGTTCATATTACTGCCTGACTGGGTTTTGTTTCTACCTGACTGGGTTAAGATCTGAACTGACTGTTTTATGTTTCTGACTGGATTATGTTTATACCTGACTGAGTTGGGTTTTAAGCTGACTTTTTCTGATTCTGCCTGACTGGATTAGGTTCTAAACTGCCAGATTTATGTTTCTATCTGACTGGTTTAGGTTTCTACCTGACTGGGTTAGGTTCTTAACTGAATGTTATACAATTCTGCCTGACTGGGTTAGGTTCTAAATTGACTTGTTCATGTTTCTGTCTGACTGGGATAGGTTTCTTCCTGACTGGGTTGGGTTCAAAACTGATAGTTTTATGATTCTGCCTGACAGGGTAATATTTCTGCCTGACTGGGTTTGGTTCTAAACTGACAGTTTCAAGATTCAGCTTGACTGGGTTAGGTTCTTAACTGACTTGTTCATGTCCCTGCCTGACTGGGTTAAGTTCTAAACTGTCTTGTACATATTACTGCCTGACTGGGTTATGTTTCTACCTAACTGGGTTAAGTTCTGAACTGACTGTTTCAGTTTCTGACAGGATTATGTTTCTACCTGACTGGGTTGAGTTTTAAACTGACTGTTTTCTGATTCTGTCTGACTGGATTAGGTTCTAAACAGACTTGTTCATGTTTCTGTCTGACTGGGTTATGTTTAATCCTGACTGGGTTAGGTTCTTAACTGCCAGTTTTATGTTTCTACCTGACTGGCTTAGGTTTCTACCTGACTGGGTAAGGTTTCTACCTGACTGGGTTAGGTTCTTAACTGAATGTTACGCAATAATTCTGCCTAGGTTCTAAATTGACTTGTTCATGTTTCTGAACTGACTGTTTTATGATTATACCTAACTGGGTTAGGATGTGAACTGACTGTTTTATGTCCCTGATTGACTGGGTTACATTCCTGACTGGGATAGGTTCTAAAATGAATGTTTTATGATACGCTCCGACTGCGTTAGGTTCTAAACTGACTAATTCATGTTTCTTACTGACTAGGTAATGTATCTTCCTGACTGGGTTAGGTTTTAAACTGAGTGTTTGATGTTTCTACCTGACTGGGTTAGGTTCTAATATGACTGTTTTATGTTCATGCCTGACTGAGTTAAGTTTCTATCCGACAGGGTTAGGTTCTTAACTAACAGTTTTATGATTCTGCCTGACTGGGTAATGTTCTAAACTGACTTATTCAATTTTTAGCCTGAGTGGGTTTTGTTTCTGCATTACTGATTTGGATCTGAACTGACTATTTCACGTTCCTGCCTAAGTGGGTTAGGTTTCTGCCTGACTGGGTTAGGTTCTAAACTGACTGAAGGAAGTCACTTTAAGTCTGGGTAAGCTAGGTTCTAAACTGACTTTATCATGTCCTTCCCTGACTGGAATATATGTTGTTCTGAACAAGATTCCTAAATGACCACACTCAAGTTTTTGCTTATTCTTAATTATTTCCACTTGAAAGGGGGCATGATCCTTCATTTAAATCTTTACACAAGGATACTCTGTGCCAAATTTGGTTAAAATTAGTTTCAGAGAAGAAGAGGAAATTGTGAAAAGTTAACCAAAAAATCAATGATGTAAATGACTACATGCTACAATTTAATTGAAATTAAATCCTTTGATCAGCTCACATATGATCGCTACACAAAGTGTGTAGGGATCATATGTGAGCAGATCAAAGGATCTAATTTTAATTAGATTGCACATGCAATGGACAAATTTGGATCAAAAAAGCTCACCTGTGCCACTGTGCAAAAGGAGGAAGGGGTATTGATGCTGTGTATGTAGTTTATATATGTTCTATTTTTATTACATATTAAAATTATTTTCAACAATTACCTCGTTATTTTTCCTGTCCAAAGAACATGACAAAAAAGATAACAGGGTGATTGGTAGAAATATAGGCATACAGGTGTCAAAACTCCCTTTTGGTGAACAGTCTGCATCACTCATTGTTTATCCACCATTAGTGATCTTTAACAGAGGAGACTATGTAGGTTTCACATGTTGACAGTCTACACACCATTGAGTAAACTACATCATTTCCAACTAAAAGAAATCTTTTTTATTCACAATAAATGGATTGAAATATGCTGCTCAAAATAACTTCAAAATATCAATAACTTCCTCATTCAATTTAAAATAAAATCTTATTGAAAATACCAGATCATAAGTTTAGTTTAAGTACACTTCATACTTTCTTGGACGTTAACAAACCTAGATGAAAATGGCAGATAGGCAAGTTCAATTGCTGGTGATCAGATACAAGAAGCTCAGGCAGGTCCAATTGCTGGTGACCAGATACACTTAGTGGTTTGGATTGTGCTGACCAGGATGTCGGCATGGGTGGATTAGAGCAGCTTACAAGCTATGCAGGAGTCCAAGTTTGATTCCCTGTCAATCCTTTCCAGTTATAATATTAAATTAACATATGAAAAAGCATAGATATAAGCGAGCGCAGTGAGCAGCGCAAAGCGCCGCTCATCACTGGGAGCTCTAAAAGCAATGCCTGGGTGAAGAGAAAATTCTGACTTTGCAAATTGATCCAAATGAATTTTTTTCCATAGTTACCTGTGGTCCCATAATGCTTTGCGAATTGCTTCTCCTCACAAACAACGTTCTCGCGGTAGCAAGAAGTTCCAAAAAAAATATACACCCACGTTGATTTGATGGATATATAGCAGACAAATGGTAGATTAAAACTTCTTTATTAAAATAATCCCTGTTCAGACTTTGTTTTGGTAATGCTACTTACAAGCGACATTATATGACGTCAGAGTCTAGACGTACTAAAAGTCTCGTGCAGTTTGATAACTTTGAAGAGCCCGATCTAAATTAAAACTGAATATAGGTATCTGCGCTCACCCTTACGGTTGCACCGTCAACATATTAAAAATATACAAGACATTGTACGTTCGAAAATGACAAAATAATTCCCCTACTCTCGCACTGAAAGTCTTCAAACTTCTATACATTTATAATATATATATACACACTTTTGAATAAATTCACTAAATTCTAAAGAAAATAAGGAGCTGTGTAAGAGTGTGGGGTGCTAACTTTATTGAAAAATGAGAGGGGTAGATGTTGATTATACTAGGCCTACGTTTTCTAGTGGGGTTTCTAACATAAACCATAAAAATACACCTCACCCTCCGGCCGCCAGTCCGCTTCTTTTTTCTTATACAATGGACATAACACAGCTCATCGACGTGTAGCATCAATGTTTCGGTGTATTTTTCTTTGTGACCTCTTCGTTTCTACTTCCGTTTCATTTTCAGTTCTTGCTAATCATGCCAAACGTTATTTCTCCCGCCGCTAAACTAACTTCGGGATCGATGTACTCAGCTACATAATATAAAACTGAAACCATACCGGAATTAATTTTCCCGAACTGCTTGACTGGTTAAGTAATAGACTCTACCTACAAGGAATCTCTAGATTGTTAATATTATTACTCTTTTGCATCTATTTGGTTCTTTTTAACAGTTTCTTATTTTATAAATATTCATTAAAAAATTACCAAGCTTGACCTTGAAGTTTTACCCACTTTTCACAAACAATTAACAAAGTAACCTTGGTCATAAATTTTGAATGAGAAGATATAGGACTTTCGTATTTGACATGTGCATTACCTGTGACAAGACGTTTCCGAGGATGCTATGATTTTTGACCCCGTGAACTTGACTTTCTTGTTTGTTTGTTTGTTTGTATGTTGTTTAATGTCCCTCTCGAGAATTTTTCACTCATATGGAGACGCCACCACTTGCCGGTGGAGAGCTGCAAATTTTGTCCTATACTCGGCACTTACGGCCATTGAGCAGTGAGGGATCTTTTTCGTGCCACCACCTACTGCGACACGGGACCTCGGTTTATACGGTCTCATCCGAAGGACCGGTCTCCACGTCCCACAGTGGGATTCGAACCCGCGACGTAATGATCAACTCCTTACTCCGCGACTCTAGAGCAGACGCTCTAACCACTGCGCCACGCGGGCGACACTTTCTTGTTTGATCTACTTATCAAAAAATTTAACTTGATAACAAATTTCGAATGAGAGATGATAGGATGTTCATATTTGACAAGTGCATTACCTGTGTCAGAAAAGATTGCACGCGTGCTATGATATTCGACTCCGTGACCTTGACCTTGAAGTTTGACATAATTTTCAAACATTTTATCATTGCTGCTTACTTTTGAAGGAGTGAAAATAGGATTTTATATTTGGCATGTGCATTACCTGCGACATGCATTTACAAATGTACTATGATATTTAACCCAAAGACCTTGATCTTGAAGTTTGCTTGTTTGTTTGTTGTTTAACGTCCTTCTCGAGAATTTTTCACCCAAATGGAGACGACAACACTTATCGATGGAGGGCTGCAAATTTATACCTACATGTATACTCGGCACTCAGGGCCATTGAGCAGTGAGGGGTCTTTCTCGTGCCAACACCTACTGCGACACGGGACTTCGGTTTATATCCGGTCTCATCCGAAGGACCGTTCTCCACGTCCCGCGGTGGATTCATGCCCGCGACGTAAGGACCGAAACTCTAGAGTAAACACTCTAACCACTGCGCCACGCAGAGGCGACATTGTAGTTTGACTTACTTTTCAAAAAAAAATAACAGTGCTCATAACTTTTGATTGAGAAAAGATGGGGCATTTACTTTTGACATGTGCATTACCTGTTTAAAGGCCTTTCCGAATGTACTCTGGTTTTTGTGACCTTGACCTTGAAGTTTAACCTACAGTCTTTTTTCAAATTATTTTGAACTGTATTATAATATTTAACCTCATGGCCTTGATCTTGAAGTTTGATGCAGTTATGAGAAGCTAAATTCAATAATTTATATTTTTCTGCTCGACTATGAAATATGGAGATAACGAACAGTAATCAAGCTCAAAAGTCCATTGAGACAATACAAATCGGGAGCATAGCAAGTTAACACGGACCTCTAAAAACATCAGGGGTGGAATCAGGTGCCTTGGAGGAGAAAACATCCCCTGTCGACCGGTCACACCCGCCGTGTACTCGTTGTCATGATCGGACAAACGGAAAAATCCGTAGACAATTCAGTGTTTATATTATGACCTAACAATTAGCATAGAAAAACGTCCGACTTTATGATAGATTGTATTTGCTGGCAAGGTCAACGTATCGACCATAGAATTTGCGAAATGATGACTTCAAACGAGACTGTTGGTATCCTTGTTTCATCAACTTGTTTGTCATTTCATTACTATATATCGAGAGAAAGAGAAAGAAAGAGAGAGAGAGAGAGATTCATAATAATTTAGTGCGAAATGGACAATGAGATATGTGCGGAATTGTATACGTCATCGCATTAATAAATGACCATGACTAACGTATAAAAATCATTGTATGTATCATAATACAGTGAATGTATCTTGAATTCAGGTCCGTAGAACGGGTATAGACAATAGACAATATTTATTTCCCAATCAAGGGCCCCCAGAGAGGCATGAAAGATACATTAGTAGACAAAGGCAGTACATTATCAATAAGGAGATAAATTAAAAAAAGATGTTAAAGTAAAATACATACATAGCAAGTTGTTGTGCTTTACAATGTCATATTAAATGATTAGAGAGGTTGTTTCCAAGTTGAAGTAAAACATTCATATTTTTTTTTTTTGGAGGGGGGGGGGAGAGGTTGCCCCCCACTTTTGAAACTGTTTTTGCTATAGATCTGGAATTAACGAATAAAGGACTGTAAGAAATATGCCAAAATATGACTACCGCTGATACCGCTGTATACATACCAACTAGTACTCCTTTTTGTAATTTTACTTGATGCTAACCATAAAAGACAAGGAAGCTTTGTTTTGTAAAGGTTAGGTTCCCTCAGAGGCAGATAAACTTGTTTTGATTGCAACAATATGCAATATTTAGATTTGATTAATTGATTACGAATGAGAAATCAAATAGAAAGGTGACACAGACAAAAAAAAAACGAACAACAATTTAAGTTTGAATTGCATTTACTCAAAACTTCTATAAAATACATGTAAATCAATTCAATGCTTAGATCTTCTAGAGTTTACAAATGACAAATTGCCAAATGTTTATCTGAAAATATGATCCCAAAGTGAAGCAATAAATATGTGAATATAAGGTTGAAAGACTCTGTGTATAAACAAGGAAACAATGTTTCTTACGTTTCTAAGACACGCTATGTACGTCTAGCTATGTACAAAGTAAAATTTCCTTGATTTCAATTTATCTTTTTTTTCTTTTTCCCCCTTTTTTGTGTGTGTATGGAATTCCATATACGACAGCCAACTGCTTACTGCCAACTGCCAGCTGCTTACTGCCAACTGCTACTGGTTATAGATGATATTGCGTGTTTTGTAATTTTAAATATCTTTCATACGCATGCTTGAATAAATCCTATGATAGCAGGGATATTACAATAATTACAAAAAATTGGCAGATTCAGGAATTTTTAAACGGTGAAGGCGAGGAAGGAATAAATAGGAGGAAAGAGTATTTCCTCTTGATTTTAAATACAAAACATCTAATTCCCACATTCCCTTGCAGGCAAGTAATCCAATAGCTTTTTTGACGGGGAAGAGATTAAAGGTTAATATAATGTCAGAACACTTTTTTTTAATTAATCTAATTATGAACTTTTTTTCAAAAATCCATTTTCATGATATTATTAAAAACTCGCCTTTCATATCATAAACCTTTACCACTCAAGTTAACCAGCATTTTAGACAAAAAAATCAATAGAATATATTCCTAAACAAATTAAGCAATCTGGGCATTGTTAAATGTTTATGGTAAAAACCAGAAGCTACGTGAGCTGTCAGTGATGTCTGTTTTTAATGTCAACACTATGCTACTTGATTGTAAAGTAATGTTATTAAAAATAAAAAATCCCCCACCCAAAAAAAATATTTTAAAAACCTTTTTTTTAACCCACCGCACTAATGAAAGATACCTTATATAGTGTAGATTCAAATTTGGATTGTGCAAGACTTGCCATTGGTTGAGTTGAATATTACGTATAAAGTGTTAGTCATTGCAGCAACTGACATGTACTATACTAATATGGACATTGATGGGTTGTAATCACTTCTTTCAGAAACTTATTTGGTCAGACACAGGATATGGAGCACCCTTACAATATGAATCTCCAGATGTACATGTATATAAAAGTTCTGTCAATCTGATAATAAATTCAGAATTTAGCATCCTTACTGGCATTTTCCATGTATATTTGAACAGTATATATTAACAATGAAAGTTTAAAACTTTTCTCTGTTAACCTATATATCCTATAAATTTAGGTCACACAGAGCATCCAAAACCTGACTAGTTGTACATGTACTTATCCCAAGAGGCAACATATTTCCAATACTGGTAGAACTTAAACTAACCTAAACCCAGAGGCACTTGTTTCTGTAATATTTTTCTTCCCGATAGATTAAAAATAACATTGTTATTATACTATGGAGTTAAAATCTATTACAGAAATAAGTGCCGGTGACTAGACATGCTCAAGACATTTCTGCATAGTCAATGGTAAAGTCAATGGTAAAGAAGTCACATGTAGTATGACGAACGTATACTTCTCAAGATGTATAATATGTATGCATGATGTGGCAAGGTAGAACTTCCGATTACTATGGAATATGGACCTTCATTTTAAAAAAAATTCTAATCACTCATCCAAAAAATTCTAATCACTCATCCAAAATACAGCATTCCCGAAGCACAAAGGATAGTAAGAATCAGTACTGTGCATCTTTGATCAATATTGATCAATATTGGAAATACATGTAGAGATAAATGAGAATGTTAATAGATTTTTACTGTTTTCTCATCTAGGAATTTTAGGTCACTTGCAGCATCCGAAACCATACTGCACCCATAGCATGGCTATAAATCAAATTTAAATTAAATTTCAAAATTGAATTTACAATTTAGAAAACAAGTCAGAGATATACCAAAATGTCGAATGTACCTATTTTCTATAGAATATTTTACTCACAAAACAGTAGCGCTACGTTTCGTCAAAGATTTCTCGTTTTCATTATTTAAAGTGTCTGCACAAAATGATGTTCTAACAGTATTTGTAGATTGTATTTTATGATCGACTCTTTGTTCTCTAGGGATGTTTTAAGTTATTTTGCGGGTGTTATGTTCCCGGTGCTGGCAGGGGATTTAAAACCAATTTTGGTGACAAATCCTCAATAAAGATGAGTACACAGAAAGATACAAAGGTCAAAGAGACTTGAAAAGTATCGAGCTTTGATCTATTCTATTCCTTAGTATATAATCATAGGAACAGGGTTCTCATTAACGCAAGAATCTGCGTCCTAGACGCAGCAAAATTACTTGGGACGCAAGGTTCTTAAAAACGATGCGTCCGCGGACTCATGATCGGACGCGTCCTCGTTAGCGAGAAAATTCGGGTGATTTCGAAAACGGGGAATTTAGATGTTAGGATTTGCCAAAGAAATATTTAATCGAAACCTTCCTGTAACTATCATAAAGTTTATCCAAGAAACAACTTTTCTTATACTTACTTCTCTTTTTTTAAAACAGGGATTGATCATAAGATATTTCATGTTTATTAGTCCATAGTCATAATAGTGTTGCATGCCAAACTCCGACAGCTGTAAACATACTGCAGTTTTTTTTTTAAAAACACTTTTGAATCTTGAGTGTTATCTACATGTAGAAACCATAATTACTGCTTGTATACACAATGCGGCTTGATTATCTCGTGAATTTCACCCAGTGCATACGACCGACAGGATTAGTTACGCTTCATTGCACATGACACCTGTGATTGTATACAGTCAACTTCTGGATACTAATTGATTATGCAACAGTTAATTTTAGCTTTATAAACACCAAGTTATATTTATGGCAATTGATTACGCGTGTATTTTAGAATATAGCTTGAATGCATTACCAGTTTATATACTTGAATATGTTTATACTGCGTAAACAAACTGATAAAATGATAAAGATAATTTTCATTGATGTTTGGATGGAAGGATACTGCAATAATTTAGTTGGGACTCAACATAATTTTTCTGGGACGCATCAAATTTAGCTGGGACGCAACCTTCTCAGAAACCTTGAGTCCTGGGACTCAAGTTAGAAAAATCCTAGTGAGAACCCTGATAGGAAGTCACATAGCATCAACTCCAAATACCCAATTTCACAATTCATTATTTCGCTTCATTTTTCAAAATAATTTTAACGAAATGTATGGAGATAACGAACAGTATTCAAGCTCAAAAGTCCATTCAAGAATACAAATTTTGGAGCAGAGCAAACACGGACCTCTAAAACATCAGAGATGGGATCAGGTGCCATGGAGGAGTGAGCATCCCCTGCCGACCGGTACACCCACCGTGTTCTCCTTGTCATGATCGGGAAATAACGGAAAAATCCATCGACAATTCAGTGTGTAAATAATGACCTAACAATTAGTGTGAAAAACGTCAGTCAGCATTTGACTTAATGATAAATTGTATTTGCTGACAAGGTCATTGTATCGACCATAGAACGAAATGACGAAACGAGACTGCTGATATTCTTGTTTCATCAACTTGTTTGTCAATAACTTACCTCGTTTTAGAAATTGTTCATACGTAGAGCATGCTCTTGCGTATCGAATCATCTGAGAGATATAAACCCCGCATGCAGGTGACAAAGGTATATTCCTGCATAAGTAAGGAAAGTTGACGACTGAAAAGTTAAAGTCATCACGTTTATCATAAAGCTGAGTTGTTAGATTACCATTAACGTCTTTTTCTAGTAAAATATCCAAGTATGAAACAGATGTGTCAGACACTGTGGGACCTTTTATTTCCAGCTCACTGGGATTAATCGTATCGACATACGAATGGAAATAACCATTGTTAATTGACAATACGTCGTCGATATATCTAAATGTCGAGTTCAAGTAATAGTTATGACATCATTTGAACATTTCATTGCCCTTAACCGTCTGACCCTAGTGTCATGACCTTCAGTCAATATAGTGATACACCTTAAAGTCAATTGCAAGAAGACGTATCTGCTCTACGGTCACAGTAACAATTAGAAATGACTGCGGATGGAGAGAGAGATAAGCAGATTTGTAGAAGACGAAAACTGTTCCTTCCTTCTAGGGGAAATATATTTCTAACAAAAACTGTATCAAAGGGCATCTGTAGTATTGAATTGCATGTACTTATGTCAATCCTGAATTTACAAACCTGACTGATGGGTTTACCTGCAGTAATGTCTGAGTTATAGCAATTTTCCAACATCAGTTTTATTCTGTAATAATATTCCATTGTATTGATTGTCGCAATTTGTAATGGAACACCAAAAATAAAACTAGATGTGTTTAATTGATAAAGAATAATAGGAAATCAAAGAGCTCACGAACGTTAATAATAAAATGATCAAAGTGTAAAATTAGCAGATAGTATTAATGCGTGTCAAAAACAGTATTCTATATTTGGACAGAATCAAATAAACTAAAATAAATTAGATTTATATGCAAGTCTTACACAATTGCAGATGGATTGTCAAGAAATACCATGACATTATTTTAAAAAGCTGACATACGCAATTTGTACAGGGACAATTATAGCTTATATGTAATTGTACCCGCTCTATCTAAGGAAAGTTCGGGTATATTATTGCTATCCTTGTCCGTCCGTTCATCCGTCCGTCTGTCACACTTTCTTCTTCCTCAAACTACTCTTACATTTTCAGCAGTAGCCAACTCATCTTTTGGGATATGATTGGTGGTGCCTTGAACATGCATGTGCAGAAAGATTTTGAAACACTAGGGTCCAAATGGGAGTCAAAAAACAGGTTTTATAATATGATTGAGTGTCCTGTAGCTGTACAATAAGGTTTCTGAATTTCGATTTTCACCCTGGGGGCAATTGGGGGTAAAAAAAAAAATGACGTTTTTCTATTTTTCTACAAACATCTGGTTCCCTGAACTCGATCCTCTTATTTTTTTTTTCAGTAGCCAGCTCATCTTTTGGAACATAATTGGGAGTGTCCTGTAGATGTGCAATAAGGTTTCGGAATTTTAATTTTCAACCTGGGGGCCAAATGGGAGTCAAAAAATCGTGTTTATTTTCTACATAAACCTGGTTCCTTAAACTTCTCTTGCATTCTTCGCAGTAGCCAAATCATATTTTGGAATTTGACTGGGAGTGTCCTACAGATATATATGAAATAAGGATTTAGATTTTCATTTTTTCACCCTGGGGGCGATTGAGTATCATTCATATACAGGAGGAAGATTTGCTAAATTGCAAATAATCCAGGGGAAGTTTTGTCGCACAGCAACTATTCTCCCGGGGAATTTCTACAAGGGGGAACCTTTGCTATAGAACACAGCGGATATAACGACATTTCTGTTGACATTATTGCAGAAGACTACTCCGTATTTCAGGTTGTTTGTTTGTTTTAATAAAATAATTATTATTTTGAAGACCGCCACTAACTTTTTCTTTACAACAGATTCACCTATAAGTGACACCTGTAATTTTACTTGGTTTATCAAAATCTATCCAAAAACTTTTAATACAGCATGCTTTCCGAGACAAGATTTTGTATTAAAATTAATTACTAATTAATTATAGTTATTTGTTTAAGGTATTAATGTTAGGACGAGTCACGACAATCTGCATTGGAGAAAATACTCCGTAACTACATCATGTTTTCTGACAAAGTCGTTGCTCTATGATGTATTTATCAAAATGTAAAAAGAAAAAAATAATTATCATGGACGTAATTACCAGCGACCTTACTAAAATTCAACAGAGACTTGCACAAAGTGTTGATCAATATAGCGTGCAATCGTGAAATTTCATTGATTTCCAGTGAATCGGTATCAACTAGACTAATACCATCGCAATCTTTGATTTGCATAGATCACTGGAATTCACGGTCTTATTGATTGATATCAGATGCTGGGGATTTGAATTTAGACAGGTTTTAATAGCGATACAAATGAGAAACACCTGTGGAGCGGAAAACAAACAGCATGATTGCAGAGATATAAGCAAGGTAAGAATTTTTTTCATTTCATTACAAATATATTCTACAATTCAGTGAAGTTTTTTATTTTGAAGAAAAGAAAATATATGATTTATCATATAATTTATATAAATTATGATCATGCTAAATTTTTGGGGGAAATGAGTTAATTTTATTGATATGAAATTGAAAAAAAAATGTGGGAGGGGTATTAAAGTAAACGACACTGCTTTAAGTGTTTCTGACCATAAATTTATAAGACTTGTCCCATTAATTCAGTGTCATTTATGTATGTAAATTCAATGTTCGAAAATCTCGGATTCAGCGGTAGATACCTGTTTCACCTTTGGATACCATTAGCTTAAAGTGTTGTAGTCTGTAACTTTAAGTGTATTTTAATAGAGAAAATACTTGCAATATAAGTACTTTCCCCTTCTCTGCAAAAGTAAAATTAAAAAATTAAAACCTCAGATTTCATTGTAAACAAGGAACTGAAATAAACTCACTTTGTTGAGCTCTTGCAAAATATGGAAATAAAAAACAAATGCTTGAATATAATTTACACAAAAACATTTAGACATGAGTAGAACTAAAAAACAGATTTTATGCACTTGACACAAAAACGTGATTGTTTCAGCAAGTATCTTCTATTTTGTTAAACAAGTGACAACGGATATTAAACTATAACTTAATCTTTTACATCTTTACATCGTCAATAACTTGAAAAATCTAAAGGTACTGTGATTTCTGAGCTATAGTTAATAATGAGGACCTTAAATCACTTATTATAAGAGGGCCAAAATTAAGGGAACCCCGATCTTTCCACTGGCGTCATAATCTCATCAGTATAAAGGATTACACCAGACGATAGGCCAAATATGAAAAAGAAAACCTTGACACTTTGTCAGAATGGATAAAATTTATCAGATGGATGTTGAAATTGTGCATTAGCCGATTGAGGGACAATCTGAAAATCATTTATCCTTCTGTCTTCGACAATGCAGAAGTGAAACAAGAATTAGATAGATTAAACGATCAGTATGTACTGATCCCCACTGAAAAAGCAGGCAACAACATTGTCTTTGTTTGAAAGACTTATTATTTGAATTATATTTTAGAGGAACTAAGATTTAATTCTGCAATTGGTAATCCAATTTATACCCATAGCTTCCTTTCCAAAGAGGAAATTCTTCAAACCATATGTCAGTTTTAAATATTTTTAATATTCCCAACGATCAAAATGAGTTTGAATTACCATACCTATACTAGGTTCCAAATTAAAACTCCATCAAAACCCACACAATCAAAGATACAAATCGGATTCCAGTTAATGTTCTACCAAGCCTATTTCTTTACTCCTCACTAAAATATTTACAGCAATGAAGGAGAAACTTCAGGAGTACTGTGCAACAGTATATTAGAGAAGTGGTGTAAGTCAGATGTGGATACTCCGAGGAACTTTTAGAAGATTTGAAATCGCAAAATTTTAACAAAATAACATCAAAACATACGCTTTTTTAACACTTTATACAGCCATTCCCAACGATAAATCAAAGTCCAGGCATTTTGACATCATAGACAGCTGCTTTTTTCAATAAAAATGGAACTCGTAAATATACTTACCTTGTCATTGGTCATTTACAAAATTATTTTGTTAAAAAACATTCTGACTTTACACACAAATACTCTGAAGTTGATATTAAAAATATGCTTGCGTTTCTGATTGACAATATCTATGTAGTATTTGGAGATAAGGCCTTTCAACAATATGTTGGAATTCAAAAGGGTACCAATTGCGCCCCCTAATTAGCAGACCTATTTTTGTATTCATATGAAGCGGAATTTATTCAAAAACGTCTACGTGAGAAGGAGAAAACACTTGCTGCTGCCTTCAACTCGACATTTAGATATATCGATTATCAATTAACAATAGTTACTTCCATTCATATGTAGACTCGATATATCACAATTATCTTGAAATAAAAGATTCCACAGAGTCTGACACATCTGTTTCATATTTGGATATTTCTAGAAAAAGATTTTAATGGTAACTTAATAACAAAGCTTTATGATAAACGCAATGACATCAATGTTTCAATCGTCAACCTCCTTTACTTATGTAGCAATATACCCTTATCACCTGCATATGGGGTTTTTGTCTCCCAGTTGATTCGCTACGCAAGAGTATGCTCTACATATGAACAATTTCTAAACCGAGGCAAGCTATTGACAAACAAGTTGATGAAACAAGATATCAACAGTCTCGTTTGAAGTCATCATTTTGCAAGTTATATGGTCGATACAATGACCTTGTCAGCAAATACAACCTATAAATAAGTCAAATGCTGACTGGCATTTTTTCATACTAATTGTTAGGCCATTATTTACACACTGAATTGTCTACAGATTTTCCCTTTTTTTCCCGATCATGACAAGGAGCACACGGTGGGTGTCACTCCTTTATTTCACCTGATCCCACCTCTGATGTTTTTAGAAGTCTGTGTTTGCTCTGCTCCCGATTTGTATTGTTTAAATGGACTTTGAGCTTGAATGCTGTTCGTAATCTTCATATTTCATACAGTAATATGCTTCACTCTATGACTACTAGCTAGTAATACCAGTACTTGGAAATAAATATGCAATGTCTGCTGATTACTTAAAAATGCACGTTGACTAAAGTCCGGAAGCGATGTCGTAATATGTTTCCATACCTTTATAGTTTACTCTGAATAAGTTTTAAAGTATTTTAATAGAAATACAAAACTATTTGGAAATTAAAAGTCATCTCAACTTACACTCTGTTCTCCCTGGCTACAATTACTATGGCATATTGTTTCAAACTCAACATACCGTAGATGAATTATAAGATGAGCGTAGAAAAAGTAATTACATGTATCTAATTGATGATACACTATTTAATAAAAATAATAGACACTGCTGAATAGTAGTCAACTTTCAAATTTATCACTGTTTTAAAAAATACACATTTTATCCGGATAAAATATAGCAAGCTTAGACATCTGAAAATTAATATAGCTATATACACTGCTCAGGGTACGATCAATTTTTTAACCGAGGCAGACTACTGACAGATAAGTCGATGTAACAGGGATTACAACGAACATGTTTGAAGTGATTTTGTAAATTTGTGTATTTTGTCGTTATAATGACCTTGTAAGCAAATATACCTTGGGTTGTATTTGGCTGACTTGTTTCATATCATGCAAATTATACTTTTAGGCCTTTGTTTTTATGCTAAATCTGACTAGGGAATATTCCGTCTACCTGATCAATACCTAGGGCTCACGGCGGGTGATGACGGTTGATGCTTATTTCCCTAGGCACCTGATCCCACCTTTGAAATTTCCGGGGTTCGTTTTTTTATGCCATGATTTTTTTTGGAGATGATCACTGTTCGTTAATTCACCTTTTCATTTAATTTTAGGAGATGGGGTACTTTTTACTTATTTTGCAAAATTATGGAGTTATGATGTACTGGTTATGATCGTTCATTACTCGAATAAGACACTCGATAAACCGAGAATAACTTATAAACACGTCCCCATGTCACTTCGTAAAGCAATTCCTTAGAGATCTGTTGAAATTACAGTCTTCAAAAAAGGTAAGGTTATGAATATTTTATTATTACTTTGCTAAGCTGCATTATCATCACACTTTGTTATTAAGCTTTAATCTTATCATTAGCTTCTGCATGGTGACATCTCTTGGTTGCGAAGTTCACATGCTACAGTCCCTGAAACGTTCTACTTTCCCATTTTTCCGTTCGCTCACCGTTCGTTCACCGTTCGTTCAGCGTGCGTTCACCGTTCGTTCACCGTGCGTTCACCGTTCGCTCTCCGTTCACAGTTTTGCGTTCACCGTTCACCGTGCGCTCGCGTTCACCGTTCACAAAGCGTTCAGCGTTCGCTCTTCGTTCCGTTCACTTTGCGTTCACCTTGCGTTCAGCGTTCACCTATCGTTCAGTTGTCATTGCCATTCGGAACTCCCAAGTGAAAGGACTTATCTTTTTGTAGGTAAGGAGTTACAGATTTTTTAATTTAATACTAACATATCGTGTTTGAAGAATCATTATTTCATGGGGGAAAAATCTAAGATATATATTTTTATTATTCTAACTTAGCTATTAGGTTATTTATTAAATTACTCTGGAAAAAAAATGTTGTTATAAGCACATCCTGTACCTATGTAGAACGATGCTGAAATATTAAATTTAACTAAGGCCAATGTGCAAATACTTCAAGCACTGCAACATTTTGATGTTTTGTTAAAGACGACAAATCGTTAATGGAGATATAATTATCCAAGTCAAATAATTACGCAGCAAAATTACGAAAATATTTATTTCTAACGCGTTTTTTTAATTCAATTACTACAGAAAATATGATAGAACTAGTTCTTAGAGTTATACATAGTACTGCGGATATCCTGTAAATTTATTATCTTTGGAGCGAATTAAATTGATAGTGTGTTTAAAGGAAATATTTATTTAAAATGTAATGCACTACAGAATATTCGCTACTATAATACATGTATGTAAAGTCTATAGTTATAGAGAAGAAATCTTTCTTCACCGTAACTTTATATGTTTGCTATTCGATATAATTAATACCCCCCCCCCCTTTTCCCCTAAATCTGTTACTTAGTCAGTACTGTATTTCCAGAAAATTTTAATTAACCTGTTAAAAAAAAGTTAAGGTCTTTTTTAGAACAAAAATTTCAGTCTCAAAGCAAACATGCATCTAAAAAAAGTCACAAAACAATAGTAGTTCAAAATGTACACGTGTCGGCGGTGGTATTTGAAATTGGCAGAGAGTATGTTTCAAATTCAAGTGTTAATGCCCAATATATTTTATTCACTAATTATTCAAATGTTGGTATCAAATCTAGAAATGATAAAAATAAATGTTATAAACTTGTTGGAAATACTCGCACTTCGTCTTCGATGTGACGAAACTTTCACACCTGCACAGTGTCGAATGATTTTGATTGACAGGACAAGCACGTGGACTTCGTGTGAACTTGAAGCAGGAAAATTTAAAAAGAGTAATACTGTCAAACAGATGGATATGATTTGTTGATAAAAAAAAGAGTTACTTTCACTGTCTAATATATTTAGAAAAAAAATATCAGAGTTATTGTTTGATATAGGTGCAAACATTTAGTGAAGCCTGAAAGGAAGGGGGGGGGGGGCTGAAACGGAATCTCTCTCTCTCTCTCTCTCTCTCTCATTTGTCTGTTTGATAAAAATTATAACAGCATATTACTTAAATATCAAGTTATGAAAATTGAATTTATAACAAATAATATGAATATGTATCTTTGTATTATCTTGTCTGAGTATAATCACAGCCATCTACAGATACATGTAGAATTCGGCTCAATAAATCATCATGAAAAATAGAAATGACACATAATATATTATTGTATCAAACATTTAAAATACGAGCGTATAAATGCAAAACGTCCACTGACCTTTGTAATTAATTTTTTTTATTACTTTACATGAAATCGCCTTGACACGGAGATACATATATAAATGGATGTTACAATCGCTTTAATTCATTCTATAAGTCAGAAGTTTTCTCTGATTTGTTATCAATTAAGAATAAACATTTTTATTTTCCAACTAAAAAAATATCTTTTATACTTCAGCGTTCGGCAACAATTGCAATGTTTTAATGCGTTAAAAATCGTGTGATTAAAAACTTAATGTGCATGAATCGTCTTTCTTAGGACAATTTTGGAGAATTTATTTTATTTACTTATTTATTCATTCATTTATTGGTTAACTTATTTATTATTTTTTTTGGCACCTGACATTATAATACAATAAAATAGTTTCAATGCAAGGAAAAGATCAGAGGCATTCCGAATATATCGTTCATCTTGCGTTCACCGTTCGTTCACCGTTCACTTTGCGTTCGCGTTTGCGCTCCGTTCGCGTTCTGCGTTCGCTCACCGTTCACCGTTCACACATCGTTCACCAAGTTGCGTTCAGCGTTCACACATCGTTCACTCACCGTTCGCTCTGCGTTCGTTCAGCGTTCGTTCACCGTTCGTTCAGCGTTCGCTCACCGTTCAAGTGGGAAAGTAGAACGTTTCAGGGACTGTAGTAGGTCAATATAGCTCCAAAATTCAGCAAAGTTATCCAAATGGCGATTTCAGAATACCCCCCCCCCTACATTTCATACCTAAGACTGAAGAGAACATTTTCCGTAGTTCTCATCAAGTTTTGATGAAAAAAAATATTTGGATGAAACATATTATTAAATATTTATAAAATGTTTTAGCTAACAGAAAACATCAACCCTAGATACAAGAAAACACGAAAGAAATGTAACGTTAATCACAAAACAGATGAATATTTAACCCTTAAAATTCTGAAATCGTTTTGATAGATTAATTTAATGGCATCATTGATAGTTTCTAACGAATGATTTCAATATAGGTCCTGTATTAAAGGTAGGTAGATAGATATGATAACCTAGGTCACAAAAGAACACAAACTTTAAATTCTATAGACTAAACTGGAATTTTTAATTTTTTTGCATTTGTAGAAGACAGAAAGTATACATTTTTCTTACAAAAAAATATATTTTCAACAAAGAATTGTATTATTTATACAAGCATGGAAAACATGAAAGATTATATGGTTTCATGACAATAGAATGTCGGAACGTAGTTCACTGTACTTTGTTGACTTTTTGTGAAATTACAATTTTTCATTTAATTAGCACCTGCTAGCTTCTTTTTAATGCATTATTTTTCATATTTCACTTCTGCGATTTGAATTTATGAAATATATTGGCTAAGAATATATTTGGCTAACAAAGATGCAGTTTACTGTGCATACCGTCAGTTTGTGAGAGTTTCTTGAACTTTTATGTTTCAAAAAACATTAAATATTGAGATAACGAACAGTATTCAAGCTCAAAGTCCATTTAGCAAATACAAATCGGGAGTAGAGCAAACACGGACCTCCAAAACATCAGAGGTGGGATCAGGTGCCATGGAGGAGTGAGCATCCCCTGCCGACCGGTCACATCCTTGTCATCATCAGGAAAATACGGACAAAATCTGTAGACAATTCAGTGTGTAAATAATGTCATAACAATTAGTATGACTTAATATGACTTGACTTAATGATAGGTTGTATTTGCTGACAAATCGACCATTAAACTTGCAAAATGATGACTTCAAAGGAGACTGTTGATATACTTGTTTCATAAACTTATTTGTCAATAGCTTGCTTCGTTTTAGAAGTTGTTCATATGTAGAGCATGCTCTTGTGTAGCGAATCAACTGGGAGACAAAAACCCCATATGCAGATGAAAAGGGTATATTGCTACATAAGTAAGGGAAGTTGACGATTGAAAAATTGAAGTCATCACGTTTATCATAAAGTTTTGTTGTTAGGTTACCATTAAAGTCTTTTTCTAATAAAATATCCAAATATGAAACATATGTGTCAGACTCTGTAGTATCTTTTATTTCAAGCTGTCTGAGATATATCGAGTCGACATATGAATGGAAGTAACCTTTTTTTAATTGATAATACGTCGCCAATATATCTAAATATCGAACTGAAGGCTACGGGAAGTGTTTTCTTCTTCTCATGTAGAAGTTTTTGAATAAATTCTGCTTCATATGAATACAAAGATAGGACTGCTAACAAGGTGTACAGAACTTCAAAATAAAAGACACATGCGACTGAATAAAAACACTTTAAATTTTGAAACTTTCAATTTTTCTTATATTAAAAACAAAACCAGAAATAAATTAGAATCTAAGAGGGGAACGGTTTTCCAAAAATAAAAGAATTCCGCTCATAGAAAAGAACATTCCTTTACTCTGCGAAATGAAATGTTCTTTCTTCTTGAATAGCACTTGTGGATTGAAAATTCATTTCTCTGGTCTGTGTTTGAGGAAACTCAAGATATTGCAAACCTAATAAACACGTTTTATTTCTTATTTTATTTGTCTTCTTAACCTCAATGAATCAAATTAAGTTTTCGCTATCCACCTTTGGATACTGATAAATATAGGGCCTATGGCGGCACCGGACACCTCGTCGAAAGACATCTCGTCCTTTGCGACACCTCATCGAAAGTCAACTGATCGAAAGTAAAACTCACCGACGTGACAAGTCATATAAAGACAACTTGTGGATGCCCACAGCTCGTCGATATAAAATTGAAATGAAACTTTTCAGATCAATTTTGTTGTACTTAAGTCATTGTCTTTTTTCATACTCAGTCATGGCCGGGGTACTGATTTTACCTTTATTTCACCTCAACGGAATACAAACCATTAAGCATATAATGGCCTCGTTTACATGTGCGATAGGAAAAATGTCTAAAATTATAAAGATTTACATATTGTATACAATCGTGTGTACGTTCGGTTAACGAGTCTAAAAGGGAAACTACCTACAGTACCTGGAGGAGCTTGCTCATAACATGAAATATGGAGATAACGAACAGTAACCAATCTCAAAAGTCCATTGAAACAATGCAAACTATGAGCAGAGCAAACACGGACCTCTAAAAATCTTTTTAAAAACATCAGAGATGGGATCAGGTGCTAAGGAGGAGTAAGCATCCCCTGTCGGCCGGTCATACCCACCATGTGCTCATTGTCACGGTCGGGCAAACGGAAAAATCTGAATAACATAACATACCAAAATTCCAGAAACGTATTCTTTGTATGAATAAAAAAAATATTTTAAAAAATCAATGCGTTTTCTATAAATTGTCTAATCAATGTTTGTTTGTTTTTTTTCCGACGATTTGTCTTTTGATGATTTGTCGTAGACCCAGCTTATAGATCTTACAACAGGGGTCATTATATACTGCTTCATACTTAGATGTATTCCGTAACAATATATTGTACATGGACATAATCAGTACATATTACAAAATCGTCTATTATTATTTTAACTCGTTTCAAAATTTAAAAACAGCTTTCTTTTTGCGAGTGTGTGTGTCCCAGATTATCTGTACATTAAATTTTAGTCCCCTACCAGATTACTTGCTGGTAGGTGACTAGTATTGCTAATGCAAAACTCTCAGAATGCTTGTTATTTCTGTTCTCCATTCTTGTAAACTAAAAAATATATATATAATGATAGATGGAAGAAACGTCCAAACGAAGTAAATATGTCAAGATAAACCTCTAAATTCGAAACAAAGATATATCTTAAAGAAAAAGATACCCCCTTCTAGAATACTTTGAGATATGGCTCTTTTTGTCAAGTAAGATCTTGACACCTGTCGTTTCTTTGAACTCTATCTTACTATTTTTTGTCAAATCATATCGTGTTCATTGATACAAAACAGTCTAAAACTACCTTAAAGAAAATGTATCTAATAATATGTTAGCAGCATTTTGATATGACAAATCTTATTGATCAGGGGATTGGCTTTGTGAATCTTCTTTTAAACTTACTGCATGCTCTTTTTATCTTTTTTTTTTTTTTTTACCAAATATGTCAATAATTTGCCTTTAGCAGCTCCATGGGGCTTTGTTTGTATGAGAATTTACACAAATATAACACAACAATGTATGTAAATCCAAGTAAAATAATCCAGCTAATGAAATCGATACGGCTGATATTGATAAAGAAACCATTCTACGTGATAGAATTCTGAGACCTTATTTTACGGCTTATTCATTATAGAAATCCTATCATTCATGCAAGTCTAATTTCATTAATTCTTGAAATCAATAACAGTACTGTTTGAAATATAAAATCGCAGAATATTCGCAAATTTCCTCGTAAAACAGAATATCAATAGGCGCCTAGCAGTACATGTGCATCAATAAACAGAATACATGCATGAGTATGTCCCTAGTAATACATGTAGATATTATTTTTAATTTATTGCTGATTTTCAAGGACAAAGCAACAGTCCATAAAAAATACGATGACACTTTATTTGCAATAAACAGTTTTTGATATCATATTTTCCACTAAAAAAGAATTTGGTCACTGTTAATTCCCAATATTGTTCTCCTAAAGCTCGAATCAGTGTTTTGTATATAGCAATGAAAAATAAGTTACTTACAAGGAGAGTGAAACAACACCGCTAATATCAAAACTACACACATTACATCAAATCCACGCTCATTAATATCAAATCAAGACTCATTATACCAAAAAAAAAAATCACTCATCTTATCAAAACAAATATCATTATATAAAACAACATTAATCACTTTCATACAACATTCATTATATCAAAACAACGCTCATTATTTTTAAACAACATTCATTCTATAAAACAACACTTATTATATCAAAACAACACTCTTTACATTAAAATAATTATTATTATATTGAAAACACACCCATTATAATGAAACACACTCATTATAATGAAACAACACTCACTATATCAAAGCAACACTCATTATATCAAAGCCACATTTATTTAGTTACATATCAAAACAACAATTATTTTATCGACAAAAACACATTATATCAAAACAACATTCATTATATGAAAACAATACTCTATTATATCGAAACAACATTCATTTTTTGTCAAATCAACAATCGTCATATAATAAACATTATTTGTATAAACCATTTTTTACAGTGTAGTATTTTAGGCTACGATCCATGAGCCTCTAGGAAATGATCTTTGTCCTCGCGATTAATTCCTGGAGGTCGTTTCCCTAGCCTTAATACCAATTAACTGAGCACACACGCGCTCTACTTAAAAAAAGTTAGAATTACTTGCCGAATAACAATCATCGATTTTGACAAAATGACTGATGAATTTTTTTTTTTTTTTAAATTTATTTCCACCAGATATAAACATTATCATATCTGATGATCGTGTTGTTGGACTTCATGTCGTTCAATTTATAATCAAAAATCGCTTTCATGTAAATGATTTCAAATACTTAAACTTTGAGGTTCGTAGAAGAAACAACATGTGAAATACATGTATTAATATTTTTATTCCTTTATGCACATTTAAACATTACGGACCTCTTTTTCCTATAGGACGAATGATAACTCTTACAATGTTGTTTTTCATAGCCTTGCAATGACACATGAAATACGAAGATAAGCTCAGAAGTCCATTGAAAAAAAAAAATTGAAAGCAGAGCAAACAAGGACCCCCTAAAACATCAAATAAATGTCCCATTTCTTTCAATTGCAACCTTAGGTTAATAAAGAGATATAATTTTTTTTTTTTTTTTTTTTTTTTTTTTTTTTTTTGCGACAGTAACTATACATCATATGTTATTAAAGAAAATGGCGAAACAATGCGAGCAAAATGCCTAAAGTGCAACAAACATGAAGGTGAAAAATTATATATATGTATCTCAATTATAACAAATGATATCTCATATTATTCAAGGTACTCTGAAGTCTTTGAAAGGGTCTTGTAAAAAGTTGACATTTGTACCCTATAAAAGTACAAAAATAAATAAATCTTTAGAGAAATCGAATTTTCTTGAATCTAACCTTTGCTTATTAGCAGGATGTGAAATTAGAAGTGATCTGTGATGTCTTACAATGATAGCACAAGTCTTTTTTTTTTACACTATGTACTAATAACTGAAGTAAATGGAAGAACTAAGATACTGAATAAGTATTAAAAAACATGAAATTTTCTCTGAATGCCTGGATACCTAAACTTTTTTATCGTAAAATATATCTAATGATCAATTTTCAATTAGAAAATACATAGCTAGTGCTTTTATTCGCGTTTCCTGCACACACATTTGAGATTTGGTTATTTTTCCTTATACATGTATAATATGATTAACTATAATAAGTAAATTTGAAGAAATACTGTGGGTAAATTTACACAACTTTAAATTGTGAATTCAGAGACATTTTATGAGCATTTTTAAATACCTAACTGCTGATTTTATTAATCTGAGTATCTGACTACTTTAAATGCCAGTATTCACCAGGAGTTGTGTAGCGTAGTGGTTAGCGTGTTAGTCTCAAAGGAAAATGATATTTAGAATTTTTTGTTACGGTTCGAACCCCACGAATGCCACATAATGTTTTAATAACAGAATCATTTTTGCTGAGAAAATTTTCCTCAGAAAAGTTTTTTTTTTTATAATTTCATAAATTTTAATCATGAAAACTTTATTCTAAATACAAAATTCACAAATTGAATATGATTTTTTAATATATGAAGCTATAGGCATTCTGCACCCCTTGTTCACCATCTCCTTTATGTAGCATTTCCTATCCCAGTGGATTTAGTTTATGTATGTTGAGTGGGTAAGGTTTTAATGTCCATTTTGAGTCAAGAAATTTCAATGCACGAATCTGACATTTACAGAGGAAAAGAAATGAAAAGTGATCAAAAGCTTAATTAAACATGAACAATCTGAAGTATGTGTTTAACATGTACACATGGTCTATAGAAAAATGATCGTAGTAATATTGTTGCTTTTATGGGAAAATTCAAACATGTGTATAAAGGATAACGCAACAGGACATTTCAATTGAAGCAATGAGCAGTTGGTAGTGTTGTAAACAGTCTAAAATTAGCGGCTTTCGTATATGAATTCCATAAAAAATCATTTTTTTTTCTGTTTGTTTAAATTGTTAAAATCCTTTATTGTTATAGTGATCGCTGGGACTATAAGAATTCAATTTTTTGGTTAATTAAAAAAATTCAGACAGCTTGCAATTTCCTCATCAAAGCCCTCAAAAGTTATTATGGTTTAAAAAACAAATACGATCATTGAAAAGGGTAGCTCAGCAGGATTTAGTGCAATTGAAAACTAGTTAAGGAAATTGCAACTTAGAAAAGTTCAATAAACTAAATAGAGATATATATGTCATTTTCTTCCAGGGAAATGTCAATTCGTGTACTGTGTTGGAATGTCAATACTTCATTAGAAGAAAAATCATCGTATAAATAGAGAGCATATAACAGCTTTACTAATTAAAGGAGCAAAGGATTCCACAAGATGCAGGGAGGTAAGTATTTGGCTATTTATTTGAACACCTATACATGGAAGACCTATCAAAATCAACTAATCTGATAAAATAGCAAAAAAAAAAAAAAAAAATCGAAATGCTATTGCAAAAATATTTTAGACACTTAGAAATTCATTTTACTTTCTGATTCTTTTCTTAATTTTATTTTCAATATTATGTATACCTCCCCTTTTTTAACGCCAAATGCAATCTTTTCTTTTTTCTTTCTTTTTTTTAAATTTTTAATTATTTTTTGGGGGTGGGGTGGGGGGTCAAACAGTTTTAACAATGTGAGCATAAAGACTCTTAATTCCGTCTCGTCCTTAATTAACTTAATTGGTAAACATTCATTTAAAAAATATTTCTCTCAAGAGCATAATTTTTTGCGTATTTTTAATTGGGCATCGTTCAAATATCATTCGCGTCTTCCTGCAATCAATCTTTTAACAAAAATATTTTTATGATAAACGTGATGACTTCAACTTTTGTCAACTTCCCTTATTTATGTAGCAATATATCATTATCACCTGCAAATGGAATTTATGTCATCCAGTTGAATCAATAAGCAAGAGCATGCTCTACGTACGAACAATTTCTAAAACGAGACAGGCTATTGACAAGTAAGTTGATGAAACAAGGATATCAATGATCTCGTTTATGGTCAATATTTTGCAAATACTATAGTGATCTTATTTGCAAATACAATCTGTCATTATGTTGACTAACGTCTTTCGTACTAATTGTTAGGTCATTATTTTCACGATGAATTGTCTACGGATTTTTCTGTTTACAAGATAGTGACAGGTCTTAGTTTGACCGGTTGACTGGGGATGTTTATTGGTCATAGGAACCTGAACCAACCTCTGTTTTCATTGGTCCATGTTGACTCTTCTCACAATTCGTATTGTTTAAATGGAGTTTTGTCCATGTTTACTATTCCTTATCTTCATAAGTTCATATCTATTTCATTAACACTTCATCTGTACGATATTGCCATCTTCCATATTTTAAAATAAGCAACAGAAATCTTTATGAATTCGCGTGCCAGTGAAAATGAGTAACTAAATTTCTTGACAATAACTTTCTTTTTTTAAAGTGAAAGAATATTTTAAAAGCGCATTAAATAACATAAATTGTACATTCATAGATATGCCTTACTTATTGCGTGCAAAATAAGTCTCCAAAACTAAAGTTACACTCTCTGTTAATGTGATAATTTCATTAAAATACAGGTATTTTGTGTGTTAAAAAGTTAAAGTGGACAATTCGTAGTATGTTTTCTAATTCTTTTTCCTATTTATTTTTCTTTTCTATTGAAATAGAATTAAAATATATTAGGTGTTCTAATCAAGTACTATCAATATTACTTACTCCGTTTTGGTCTTCTTTTATAAACGTATATAAACTCGCTCACACTAACACTCCCAAAAACAAATTATGCAAAATCCAAAACAGCAATATTAGTAATTTTTTTTATATAATTTGGTTCAAATATAAAGTTTTCACGGTATGTTATTCCACTAATCGAATGTATATCTCATTGAAGCTTAAAGAAAGCGTTGTTGCATCTTTTGAAGTTCTAATTAGAAAATAATGAAGGGGGGGGGGGTCAGAAAGACTAAAAATTCAGAAAAACATGCATTTACCCAATTATCATATAAAACCTAAGCGTGCCCCCCTTTTTTTGAAAGAGGGATAGGGCTTCTTTAAGGATGATTCTATTGCCTAAGGCTGAGGCATTCTGTAGGACGTTTTGAGAAGTTTTGTCTGTGTGACTGGCGGCAGATCCCTGCATGAATATGAACTTTCTACATCCTTCAAATACTTCAGAATTAGAGCACCAATTTCATTTGTACTTAATTCTTATATTAAGGTCAATAACTAGTTAATTGACCCATATTAAAAAATGAAATATAGATAAGAAGTTTTATTTGAAGTCAAGGGTTGCAATGCCTGCCCTCATAAAATCCAGTTTGACAAAGGTAAATAAGAATTATCGGCCTTGATAGGCTGCTGCTTATGTGAGAAATGTTTTGCACAATGTATACCACTTACACTTTGTCATTTTAAACGCCAAAGTTTGTGAAGAGATATGAATATTACTTATCTTAGAAAAAATTGTGTATTTCTAGTAATAAAATAATGAAATTTATGTAAAAATGAATAACCTGTTTCACTGGATGGATTTTATAGATCTGAATTTTTCGATGTCGAGTTAAGACCATTAGATCCAAGAGCTAAATAAATCACCAAATCTTTTTTATAGAGTTTTTCACCTCTGACGGTTTAATAGATATGTTTTATACTTTATGTTCCC
Organism: Saccostrea echinata; assembly: GCF_033153115.1. Lineage (NCBI taxonomy): Eukaryota > Metazoa > Mollusca > Bivalvia > Ostreida > Ostreidae > Saccostrea > Saccostrea echinata. Next base: position 9,999,705 of record NW_026889772.1, on the reverse strand, counting down.
AGTGTACTATCATGTAAGGTTTGATCGAAATAAACTGAGCTTGAACTTGAGATTTAGATAAAGTATCCAAAGCTGTATTTTCGATTGAAATAATCGGTTTTCTGGTCAGATTAATGCAAAAACCGTTAAATGTTTGAGTAAATTAATTTTATTGATAAAATGCCATACTAATACTCCCTTCATTGATTTCAGTTGTCATGACATTGATCTATTTATTATTTTTATACCATGCCTTGAAAATGAAGAGATTATATGATTGCATGTCAGCAACTCTATTTGCTTGCTAATTCTTTTATATGTGTTTGTTTGCAGAAAAAGACCTCATACGATTTTATTATATTTTTAACAAAAATTAACTTCACACAATAGGTGTATTATAATGCATGTTAGTTTTAACCTTGATCCTAGGTGATATCTTTGTAGCTTTTGAGTAAAAAAATCTGAAAGTCCGCCAGAGAGAATAACAAAAGTTATTTGTTTCAATGAGTGCCATGTCCTGGAAGTCTTGTACATGTTTATCATGAGCCTAGTTGCTACCAGTACTGTTAAGTTAAAATTCTTGATCACACCTCTCTTTGGGGCCACAATAAAAGATGATAGCTTTTTTTTTTGCTTATTTTGAGAAACATTGTAATCCAATGCTATATCCAAAAGGTCAGTGTGATGAAAATATCTTTAAATACTATCGGGGAAAGGAAGAAGTGTTCCACTTATCCATTAGATAACTTTTTCTTTCGATATTTCACGTAGACCAAACTTTTAAAGAAAGTACAGAATTGTCCAAAATTAACAAAATGAATTTATAAAAGATACCCGGTGATTAATTTCTACACAAAATAAAAAATCGATTACCTATTATTCATATGTTCAATTAATGATTGCATATTTATGCAAACAAGAAAAATATTTCGTCACATCGATTGCCGTGGAAAATATGACAGAATTATTTCTGTTTGAAATAAGTGGTGTGTTGCAACCAATCTGTGTAATTATTGTTGAAAAGACCCAAACCTTTAAATCAAAGAATATGTGTGTGGTGTTTGAAAATATCTTTGTGACCAAGTAAATATGTTTCATTTACTGTCAGGGGGTATAACCTACAAAAAAGGAGGGAAAACAAATAAACCCATTAATAAGTTGCTTAACAATTATGAACATATTTGGCATTGATATAAACTAAAAATTCATATACGAAGATAAATGGCCAATCCCATATCGACCGCATGTTAGCTGAATTTGGTCGATATCAGGAACAGAAGCTTCTTTATGTTTTCAATCGCTGCGGCTAGGATCAAATCATATCTATATTTTTATGATGTAGCATCGATCTTTTAAAGATTCATACAACTACCCCTTATTATATGCATGTAAAACCATTGCCTGAAAGAATTTATTCCGGCATTGATAGGCAAGCTTTGTTGAAAAATATTCTTTTTTGTTTTTTACCCATTATATTGATTTGGTTTCGAAACTGAAGTATAGTGGGAAAGCTAAAACCAATCGATAATTTTTCTTTTGCAATAAAAATCAAAAGTACTGATCTAGGACTCCTGAATACTTAATTCTCTTAGATCTCCGTCCTTCAAGTGATTGATTGATGAAACCAAGGATACTTCACAATTTGACAGAACTAAGCTTTGAAGCCATTGTGAATATTTTTTAAAGCATCCTAAAGTATTTATAGCTTTTGTTCTAAGAATTGGTAGAATGTATGAAAGAAAAAAATGTATTCGTTTTACCTATTCAAAAACCAAGAGTTATTTCTGATAATGATTCAGACATAAATTATATATTTCGAAAGCATTCAAAACTTAGAACCTGCTGATCTCTACCGTTATGGATTTTGATATTTCATCATGGAAATTCTTGAAAAAAAATAAAAATATTTAATATTTGAAATGATTTTATACATTAATTTTCGTGCTGATGATTGTCATAAACGATGTATCAGTATATTATTTAAACAACTGTAATAACGGATATCTAAGGTTCAATTCCAGTTTCTCAAATTTATTGTGATTTAAATCCAGGCTTTTTGACATCAAAGACAGCTACTTTTTCAAAAAAACTTGAACCTGTAAATGTACTTACCATGTTATTGGTCATTTGCAAAATTATTTTGTTAAAAAAAACTTTCTGATTGTACACAAAAGTACTCCGAAGTTAATATTTAAAAGATGCTTGAATTTCTGACTGACAATATCTTTGTAGTTTTTGGAGATCAACAATCTGTCGGAATTCCCATTGGTAACCAATTGCACCCCTTTATTAGCAGACCTATTTATATATTCATATGAAGCAGAATTTATTCAAAAACGTTTTGGGATATATCGAATCGACATATGAATGGAAGGAATGATTGTTAATTGACTGATTGATTGATTGTATGCTGTTTTACGTCTCGTTCTAGAATTTTTCACCCATATAGACACGTCCCCATACACCGGTGAAGGGTTTCAAATTTAGACCTTTACCTGGCACTCAAGGCCATAGAGCAGTGAAAGGTTCTTTATCGTGCAAACGCCTATTCTGACAAGGGGCCTCGGTTTTTAAGGTCTCAACCGAAGGACCCGCAACTTTCACTCAAAAGTGCCGAGCGCTTGGCGAAGGAACAGTTGCTACCTATTTTTTGTCGACTTGGGTCAGTCGCGGACTTGATTCGAACATACGACCTTCCGATCAAGAAGCGAGCGCTCTACCGACCGAGCTACCGTGACGGCGATTGTTAATTGATATAACGTCGTTGATATATCTGAATGTTGGATTGAAGGCCATAGGAAGTGTTTTCTTCTTCTCATATAGAATTTTTTGAATCATAGAAATATAAAGACGGGTCGGTTAATGAAGGAACACAATTAGTACCCTTCGAAATTTGTTGGACGACCTGGTCTCCGAAGATTTACATAAATATTATAAAAACTCAAGCATCTTTTTTAATATCAACGTCAGAGTACTTTTGTGTAGAATCAGAGTGGATTTTAACAAGGTAATTTTGTTGATGACCAACCACAAAATACGAAAATTTCCGAGTTCCATTGTTGTTGAAGCAGCAGTTGCCTATGATACCAAAAAGCTTAATTCTTTATTTATCGTGAGAAATAGTTGTATAAAGTGTGGAAAAGTCGTACATTTTGATGTTATTAACTTTAGAAAAAAATGGTGATCCACTAATATTGTAGAGTGATGAAAACTAAAATGAAATATAACTCTTCTGTTTATCATGTCAGTCAACATTCGTAGGAGTGTCTTTGTGCACATATTAGTTGCGAACAAAATTATTTCATCCTTAAAACACAGGCTGCTGTTGCATTAAAATTATCTCACGATTTCTAGCCAATGTTTCAGGAAAATGAAATGTCGATGTTTTCAGAAAAATTAAACTCTAAAATGAAATTAAGTATATAAATTCTTCAACCAACAATAACATGCAAATAAGAAGTTTTGGTATGCAATTAAGAAAAATAAGAAATTTTAAAAGTTATTGTCATTGCCATTGTGATAAATTACAATTTGATTAACAAAAATTGTAAGCTAATAAATATTCTATTACCAAAGGTCAAAATAGAAAATATTCGATTCAGAAGAATAGTTAGGCTCTGTCTTTAAGCTTTACTATAGTAACTAAAATTTGGTACAGGACTTATTTAACAATGGATGGAGCAACATCTAGTGTTAACATTGTATGTAATGTTTGTTTTTTTTTTTATTAATATTACTTTACAAATAAAAGCAAAGGAAGTTCATGCTAAACGTGCAGCCAAATTGATGTAACTTTCTACAAGAGAATCTTACAACTGGCAAATGTTTGTGCAATTGAAGTTGAGTGATAGCAAACACATTAAAGAAAAACAATATTTCATTTTTCTTATTTTATTCAAACATGAATACCAAGAATTAGCAATGCTTATGAACACATTCAACAGATGGATCACCTCTATATAATGAGACCGGGAGTCCTATAGAAATCACATCTTCTGTCTGTCTGTCCGTCGACACTTTTGTTGTGAGGGGATAATTCAAACAATTTTTAACGTATTGTTTTCGAATTTTGTACTTTACTATAAGAGGAAGAACTCTACTATAAGTATAAGAAACCTTATAGACTCTGAGGTCTTGTCTCTATATGTATGTATGTGTAAATGTATATCTATTGACAATTCTCATCGTAACATTTCCAAGTTTTATACAGACTCACTTAACTATAAGAGGAAGACTTCTATATAATTCAGGCTCGTATCCCTTTGTAAATTTGTCTGTATGTAAACCTCAATCTGAATCCATCGATAAAGAATAACTCAAAGAATTAAGAGTCTTCATAGCGTATTTCAAACTTATTCAAACTTATAAAGAAAGAGTATATAAAAGAAAGGATATATATATATATATATAGAGAGAGAGAGAGAGAGAGAGATAGATAGATAGATAAAGCACATTTTACAACAACTCTTAAACTAACATAACTGCCCTAAGTGAAGAAATATTAATATAGAAAGCACAAAGAAATTCACTTTTATAAGGATACCCACTTCCGCCCCAGCCCGGGGTTGAACTCTCGACCTACGGAATCTGTCTCCTAGCAGTACAGGAACAGCGCGCTAGACATCTGGGCAAGTCAAAAAACTTGCTTTCGATTCCGATGGAATTCTCGCAGCGCTGTCCTACACTACAGGGTCATTGAGAATGGAAGTGAGATACAGTTATTTGGACATTAGTTTTATTAGAGGATCGTTACCAATACATGTTGTAATGAAATTAATTTTATTTATAAAGCACATTTTACAACAACTCTTAAACTTACATAACTGCCCTAAGTGAAGAAATATTAATATAGAAAGCATATATATAAATTACCTTGATCAATAAATAAATTTTACTATATATATATCGCAATTATATGAGTAATTGTCACCTTTCTTGTATGCTATATTTTATTGATAACATAACTATACTAAGTACAGTTTCAGTAAAGGTTATCAAAGGAAAAGTTGTCTCTTTCCTTAATTTTGTTTTGTTTTGATTTGTTTTCGTATTTTTGTTTGTTTGGTTGGTTTTTTTTTTTTTTTTTTTTTTTTTTTTTTTTTTTTTTTTTTAACAGTATTGTTTTTAAAGCAAAGATGATAATGATAACTTTTTTAATGGGTATTCTCCTTAACTTGCATGCTGCTGTTTGTTGAAGAAATACTGCTTTAAGTTAATATTTTCTTGTTCATATGTCAAAAACTACAAAAAGTTAGAAGGTTATTCATGTGTTTTTCATTTGCAATTGTTTTTAGAATGTTAGATCTATGTTCTGCAAATTATGTGTTTTATTTCCTGGCTCTTATTTGAGTTAACGTCCTGTGAATTATGAAAGATACGAAAAAAGGGATACTTTATTACTTATTCTAACTGTAAACAGTAAGCAATATCACTGAAACTTTAATTGAAGTCGATACTTATTCTGATGAATAGAATTTTTTGATCAAGATAAGTAATTGATCAAGGTAATTTAAACTAGACCCTGACGGTGGTTTGCAAACATATATGATTGACTTTTCTTCAGCTGAAACACGAACCGTTTATCCCTTTGCACATGATAGCAAACGATTATTAAGCTAAAAGCACGGTTAGATCGATGAAACCTAACAAACAAAATAAGCTACTTATTTTTGCTGTTCACGAAGGATGTATATTTGATGCTTAAGGTAAGGTTCATTTCCTGGGAAAAAATAATTGTTAAAACTCACTTTTGTGGAATTCGATTCTTTGATTTTGCAATGATAGTAATTAACAATAAAAGTTATTCTTTGAATGAAAAATAAACAAAGATGTGAAGTTTTGTCATTTTCCTGTCGTAACATTGACAAAGGTTTATTGTAATGATGTGACTTATTTATCAGCTAGGAATTATTTAACAAGGTCTATCAAAGTAATTATCTGTATTGTAAATGTTTGCAATGATAATATTGTCTTCATTACCGAAGACTATTTGCGCATTGATAATAGCTATGAAATATTCAAAATTTGAGCATGGAGTTCACGTTCAATTACCATTTGTAATGGGTCTATTGCCTATGTTAAATGGCACTTTACACTATAAAAATGGTTTCTGTGTTCACTACCAGCAACATCGATTTTAAAAACTTAAATAAATAGATAAGCGCTTCAATAATTGTCATCATCGACTGAAATTTTTATAACGGTACACATGATTCATTCCAATTTCCGGCAAGTAACATTGCTTACTTTATAAAGTACACTTTATAAGGATGGTTTAGCATATGAGAGAGAAAAAAGGATTCAAAAAGAGTTTTGTCATATTTTTCTTTTGAACAAAACGAGAATGACAGTGGATTTAGTTTAGGTAAGTTCAAATCTTGTTTTGCATTTGTCAAACTTTTTTTGGATGTTTCGAAAGTGTCGATCTTTTAAGAAAAATGCTATGATGTGTATGTTTGCCTTTTTTCTTCTTGTTAAATAACATATTTTTAAACCTGTTTAATTCAATGATTCAATTAATTTATATTATACCAAAAGAGGTTAAGTGATCCATATATCTCGTATTTAAATGAGGCTATGGAATAATTTTCTATGTTTCAAGAAATATGATAATAGAATGATGTTTCAAACCTACCATAGCTGTTCCGGTTACATGTATCTACAAAGATATTTTTACCTGAGATTACGTTTCTGATCTTTAAATAATTTTCTATTTTTGCTGAATGTTTTTCGATCATGATTTTAATGGTGATTGTTCTTTAGGCTCTAAATTACTGTAGATCACAAAATTTCACGACACCTATTATTTTTGCGTGATAGTTATTTGGTATTTTGGGGCAAGACAAAATTTTTACGAATTTTATTATTGTATTTAATCTTTAATAATAAAATATACGCGAGAATAAAATTTTTACGACTAGTCAAAACCACGTAAAAATAAAGTTCTCACGAATAAAAATTAATTTACTGTATGGTAACACTATTATATATTCGCATCATTTCAACATTTTTCCTTTTGTCTTCCTATCATGGTGACATCTATTTTTAGATGTTAATGTCTACCAAATTAGAGTTTTTGTTTAAAGTTAATGTTTCAAATATATTTCTAAGGATGATTTTTATGTTTTTAACCACGACCTCAATGAAAACAGAGTTTAACATTTTGGTAAAATGCTTACATCAAAATCAAATGAACTATTTGGAAATGGTTTGTGATTAACAGTTAATATGTTGCTGGATCAAAGTTATAATACTCCGAATGAATTGTGATTTGACGCCTGAGTTCAAGTTATCTTTGAAATTGAAATGAAAAAAACAACCAAAGCCCTTTACTATGTAGATGTATCAATATCAATGATATTTAAAATGTTATGTTGTTTCTGGACAGAGTTATCCAAGAAAAAAATCACTTGGTTTAAATATTCATAAAATTGTTCTGTGTGATTTAAAATGCATTCATTTTTTCTTATAATTATAGCAATATTGTTCTTTTTTAAAGCTATATATTGCGTATCTGAGCTAAAAAATAAAAATATAAAATTGAGTGTAGATAAACATTATATAAGTAATTTACGTTCAAATTAAAATTTTCACAGACTTCGAACTTGATAACCTCATGTTTTCATACTTAAATTGATTCTAAACTGTGTTTGTTAATTAAATGCAGGGTCGGTAAATAAATTGGTTATTGTTTCCAATATCTTTGAATTGTATAATTTACAGTAAAATCTTATCTTTATATAATGTAATAAAAAAATAGAAAGATCTTTTTAATTTTAATTTGTCTGAACTTATAAAAAATACACCATATATGACTTTAATGCTATATATATATATATATATATATATATATTATATATATATATATATATATATATATATATATATATATATATATATATATATATGCTTGATAAAATCTTTTTCATAAATACCAAGCAGGAATTTTACTGGGCCATTCTACAGCGTATAAGCTTCTAGAAATATACCACTCTATTGTAAAAAAGTATTGATGTGGGTAAATTTTGCTGTATGGTGTAATTGTGATTTATCCAAGACATCTGATAAAGTCAGGCAAAAAGGCCTAATTTACAAACTAAAATTGCATTGAATTAATGGTACATGATATAATATAACATAATATGCTAGATTGGTTTGATAGTTCTTTATGCAACAGAACACAAATTATGTGTAGAATTTTTTTTCCTCTGTAGAACATGTAAAAGCTGGTGTTCCTCAGGGCTCAGTATTCGGTCCATTGTTATTTTTTATTGTATATAAATGATGTGGCTGAAAATATAATATCTATTTGTAGATTATATGCTGATGATAATTCTTTGCAACAATGTTCAGATTAATCTTATTGAGCAAAATCTTTATCATGATCTTTGAATACTATTTAAATGGTGGAAGAAATGGTTGTTGAAATTTAACCCTCAGAAAACCAAAGTTGCATTTTTTCATTTAAAAATGTGCAAAAATTTCTTAATTTCTTAATTTATTATTTTGAGAATTGCCAACTAGAATATGTCACAGAATATAAACATCTTGGAATACTGCTGTCTTCAAACTTAGGATGGTCTGATCACATTGATATCAAAGAAAGCTTACAAAAAAGTTGGGTTACTACAAAAGCTAAATTTTACTGTGTCAAGGTATATTCTATTCCAGATGTATTATATATTTTATTGGGCCACAACTAAAAAATGTTCTTGAAGTTTGGGTTGGATGCACAAAGGCAGACATCGAAAATCTTGAAAAAGGTCAATTATTTCCAGCACGTATAGTTACTGGGCTTACAATTACATGTATTGCTTCGAGAAATTCAATGTATTTTGAAACAGGTTGGAAAACTTTGGAACACAGAAGAAATAGAGCTAAACTAATAACAATGTATAAAATGCACAATAATTTAGTACCTTCTTATATCCAAAATATAGTAACTGATGCAAGAGGCAATATTTGAAGTTACACAACTAGGAATTCTGAGACTATTACTAGAGTATTTGTCAAAATGCAGATTAGAATTATTTAATAATTCATTTATTCCTGATACTTCCAGAAGGTGGAATGCCTTAGTTTTAAAACAAAGAACAAGGGAGGCAATTTCTATCAAAATTTTCAAGAATTGTCTGCACAATATGGTAAAACCTCCAAAATATTTTTCATACGGAAAAAGGTTTTTTTGAATATAATTCACACAAGATTGAGAAACAATTGTATTTTAAACTCTGACTTATCCCGTTGTAATTTAATAGCCAGTCCTAATTGTTCATGTGGTTTATAAAAAGATGCATACCATGTGTTTTTTGCTTGTTAAAAAGTATGCAAATGCAGGACATTCCTTAATAAATAAGCTATTATCATTTAATAATCTGCACGTTATAGATGTACATTTGATGCTATGGAGGATGATTCTTTCACTAATGTACAAAATGCTGAACTTTCCAAGATTATTCATACTTTTCCTCATAAATGTGGTCGTTTTTCATTCAAAAAAAAAGGAAACTTAATCTACAATAAGTAATAAAGCAATTATATATGTTTTAAGATTTCTGGTTCGGAGGTTCTTGAGAAGAAGAGTTTTAGTTTTAAAGAGTTTTTCCTATATATTACCATATTCAAATTTGATCACCTATTGTGACCCCACCCTACAGCTAAGGGTCAAGACTTGAGCAAACTTGAATTTACACTGTGTAATAATGCTTTTACATTTGTTTCAATTTTTCTGGCCTATTGGTTCTAGGGAAGAAGATTTTTTAAAAAATGCCATGAAATTTTCACTAATTTTTTTATTATTTCCCCTTGAAAGAGGTTGTGGCCCTTCCAATTTGAACAATTTTGAATAGTCTTTACCCAAGAATGCTTTGTGGCGAGTTGTATTGCAATTGGACTAATGGTTCTAGACAAAAGAATAAAAATGTGAAGTTACGAAGACAACGGACAAATTTTGATCAGAAAAGCTCGCTTGAGCCTTCGGCTCAGGTGAGCTAAAATGCAATCGAAGAATATTTTGATTTTTTTTTCAGTACCCTGCAACAAAATTTCAAAGAAAGAAGTGGTCATGCATGCCAAACTAGAAAGACACATTTGTTTTAATTACATGACGACACACTTTGCACTGTTTTTGTACCAAGCATTAAAACTTCAAAAGCATCGAATGATTGTTTGAGTACAAAATATGCTTGGTGCTTCAATATTTGCTTTTATATAGGTTCTCTCATCGACAATTTACAGCAATTTATTTTCCCTACATAGCTACTTTTTAGACTGACGTATTTCAGGAAAATCATTAACTTAAAATGGTGGATTGCACATTCCGATAAAACAGGGGCTTTATAACTTCCGGTTTGATGGATAATACTCCTCCAAACAAGCAACATTGGAAATAACCAATCTATAATGCTTGTTTTCAGCGTCATAGTAACTCTTAACATCTAAGGGTCATATCTGTGGGTACATGACATTTTCTTTTAATATGATTATGCCTTTAATTTTTCCATCTGGTTTCGTTATCAGGCATTTTATTAAACAAATTACCAGGAAAATATTTTAAAATCATTTTTTCAATTTACATTCTTCTTCACGCTAAAAAAAATAATTCTTTAACACAGTGAACAATCTATGTTGCGGTTTCAACTGTGTCAAGATATGGATATTCAATATAGAGAGAGATTATGGCATCTTATGTTAGAGGCATCAGCATCAATTCGATTTTCAGTATCAAAGAAAAATATGGGAAATCTATTAAATGCTCGATATCTTTATTGAATATAATAAATAAGTGAGGTATACACAGCTTACAATAAGCATTGAAAAAAAAAATAGATGTTAAATAAAACTAAACAAAGAAAAACCCTCACATTTGAGATGGGTGAAATAAGTGACATATCTAAAGGAATAACAGTACGTTACATTGATAAAAATTAAGAGCTTTTCTTTTAAGGAACACGAAACAATGAGTCGGAGATTTTGAAGTCAGCCATCAACGAAGCTTACGGGATGGACTTTGTAAACGCCAAGCGGGTCCTCAAGACCAAATACAAGCGAAAAAACAAAGATGGGCTTACCCTAGCGGATCGGATCCGGATGAACCGTTACGGAAGCGGAGTAAGTAAATAGTTCATCCATATAACATTGCTCTCGCTTTTCGTTAGGAACTGTGTACATGTTGGCTATATCAAATTTTCGTGTAAGGAAGCCTACCTAGGAACTACCAGTGGTGGAACTGGTGACAGTAAAACTTGGTTATATTCGCTGATTAACTTAATCGTAGATGTATTGGCATAAACACTAACAAGTAATTCTTTCATTTATTTTGTTTTCCTAATTCGCCGTTCCTGTAAAATTTATCTTGAAATCAAGCTCTGGAACCCTTTATCATCTGAGAATCAACTTTAAAAAGTACTTCACCAAAGATGGGCGAACAAGTCGAGCAAATTGCCTCCGGTGCAATAAATACGAAGGTGAAAAATTAAATCTCAATAACAAAAAAAATTGTCTTTGATATTTTATCTAACATTATTGTGTTCTTTATGTAAAATCTCCACAATTTGCAAAAATCTCAGAAAGATTGAAATTATTCGTCTATGAAATAGCACACACATACACGCACCAAAGAGAACAATTTTTTCATACTATAACAATTTTTTCTCTTATAAATGAGTCTTTGTTCCATTTTTTTAAGTTTATCCTCAAAGTATGTGTAAAATAATGCATTTTTGGTTAACAAAAACATGGAGCAAAGACCAACTATACTTTAAAATTACACTTTTATAACATAGCATTTGTATCTTTCCGAGAAATATTTGAAGTCCATTAAGTCTAGGGCCATATCACAAACATGATCTAAATGCCAATATTTGTCAGGAGCGTTGTGGTTTACGTGTTAGCCTCAAAGAAAAAATGATCCTCAGGATTTTTATTGCTTAGGTTCGAAACTCAAGAATACCACATTCTTTCTTTATAAGAGAATATTTTTTCCGAGAAAATTTTCCGCTGAAAAATTTTGTCGTAATTTCTTAAATTTAAATAAGAACTTTACTATCAATACTAAATTCACAAATTGAATATGATTTTTATACATTTGAAGCTATAGGCATTCTGCACGCGTTGTTCTCCCATCTTCTTTATTTAAAATAAATCCAGAATTCCCTATCATATCTTTGTGACATATCTATCATATTGTACTACACATATGCTACAAATCGCCACCCACCCACCCCTCAAAAAATCACACAATTTTATATCTAACAGTTTGTTGAACTACCCATCTGCTTATCCCCCGCCCCAAATCCAACCAAAGGTTATCGGATTAAGTTGATACCTCTGCTAGTAAAGGGCTGAGAAACTATTTTGTGTCCTGTGTTAAATCTCGTAGACATCTGCTTCAGAGAAATTTTTAAAGTCAAAGTGACTAACGTCCCTTAATTTATAACACAGGATTATATTTTAAAAACTACTTTAGAAAATGTATGTGATCATTTTTTTCATAAAATTACTTATGTTGGCCCAAAGGCTCTCACGCCTCTTGCTTAAGAAAATATCTTATTTACATATCAAATAAATATTAGCACTTAAACATTACATTATCAATACATTATAAGACTTTATGTATTGACACAACGTTGAAAGGGAATATTTAATCAAGGAAGGAATGACAATGATTTCACTGTCTGCGTACATACAAAACCAAATTGTTTGTCTGAGACTATAACTTCACTGATAAAATAAAAGTAAACTTGTTTGTTAGTCTACTTCTATATATAACTTCAATGATAGAGTCTATGAAAGTTGAATTGTTTGGTAGTTTATTTCTCTACTTCTGCGTACGTGTAACTTCAATGATAGAATTATGGTGGAATTGGTGTTGGTCTACTTCTGTAATTTTATTGATAGAATTATTTAAAGTTGAATTTTTTGGTAGTCTATTTCACTAAATCTAAAACTTCAGTGATAGAATTGAAGTTCGACTGATTGGTAGTTTATTTCTCTGTCTCTGTAACTACAACGATAGAGTTGTATCTGAATTGCATGGTTGGTAGTCTGTATCTTCAATTATAGAATTATAGTGAATTGTTTGGTAGTCTATTTCTTAACTTCTAAAACTTCAGCAGTAGAATTACATCTGATTTGGTTAGTAGTCTACGTGTGTTACTGATAGAATTATAGTTGAATTAGTTGTAGTGTACTTCGAAAACTTAATTGATTGAATTATATAGATGAATTGGTTGTAGTGTACTTCGGAAACTAGATTGATTGCATTATAGTGAAATTGGATGCGGTGTAGTTTGGAAACTTAATTCATTAAATTATATAATTGAATTGGTTGTAGTGTACTTAGGAAACTTAATTGATTGAATTATATAGATGAAATGGTTGCAGGATAGTTAGGAAATTTAATTGATTGAATTATAGTTGAATTCTTTCGTATTCTATATCTGTAACTTATTTGATAGAATTAAACCCCAATTGATTGTCATCTGTATCTGTAACTTATTTGATAGAATCATAGTTGAATAAGTTGTAGTTTTCTTATACGACTTCAATGATAGAAATATAATTAAATTGGTTGCTAACCTTCTGTAATTTCACTGATAGAAATATAGTTGAATTGGTTGCTAGCCTTCTTCTGAAATTTCACTGATAGAAATATAGTGGAATTGGTTGCTAGCCTTCTTCTGAAATTTCACTGATAGAAATATAGTGGAATTGGTTGCTAGCCTTCTTCTGAAATTTCACTGATAGAAATATAGTGGAATTGGTTGCTAGCCTTCTTCTGAAATTTCACTGATAGAAATATAGTGGAATTGGTTGCTAGCCTTCTTCTGAAATTTCACTGATAGAAATATAGTGGAATTGGTTGCTAGCCTTCTTCTGTAATTTCACTGATAGAAATATAGTGGAATTGGTTCGTTTGCTACCTCTGCACTAACAACATAACTTATGATGAAACTAAGAGTCTTTCATACAAATATCATGGACTATCGGAAGTTATCTTAACTAATGAATAATGTTATTATCAGTACCTCCTACAATAATAAAAAATTGCTAAAAATAAGAATTAGAGTAAAGCAAAATATAATTATTTATCTCTTTGATTTTCAACTACATTGGATTCAGTATATACGCACAATAATAGCATCAGCAGCATAAAAATAAATCTGAAATGAAAAAAAGTATCCCCCAACTGAATAATTAAAACCTTGACTTACCATGAAAAAGGTGAATATGATTAACAGTGATCAATATCAAAAAATCTATAAACAATACAATTCCCCCGGAAATTCCAGAGGTGGGATTAGGTGCCTAGGAGGAGTAAGCATCCCCTGTCCCGCCGTGGGCACACCCGCCGTGAGCCTTATGTATTGATCAGGTAGATGGAACATTCCGTAGTCAAATTCAGTATGAAAACAAAGGCCTAACATTTAGTATAAAACAAGTCAACCAAAATACGATCCATTTATAGGATATATATTTTGTTAACAAGGTCATTCTAACAACCATAGAACTTGCGAAATGCTGACATTAAACAAGGCTGTTGAAATCCCTGTAACATCAACTTATCTGTCAGTAGCCTGCCTCAATTTAAAAATTGATGGTACTCGTAGCAGGCTTTTGAATATCGAATAAGCTGGGAGACGTAAACACAATATTCAGGTGAAAGCAAAATATATCTACATAAATAAGGAAAGTTGACGATGAGAAAGTTGAAGTCATCTCGTTTGTCATACAATTTAGTTGTTAGTGTGCCCTTATCGTCTATAGTCAGTAAAACATCCAAATATGAAACAGATTTGGCAGACTCTGTGGTGTCTTTTATTTCAAGTTTACTGGGATATATCGAGTCGATATATGAATGGAAGTTATATACGTCGTCGATATATCTTAATGTCGAAATGATATAAAAGATAAACTCTTTCATCCCTCTGCTAATTCACAAATACTTAGCATAGTAGTAGTTCTCGGGTAATAAAGGTATTATTTCTTTTTGCACAAAGATAAATTAAGGCAAAATATTTCATAGATTTATTTAAGATTGTCTATGCTCTCATGATAGTATCGAATTCTTGTCACAAAAACTTAACACTATCTCAGTTATATTCTTATAAACAGTCATCATGATTGTATCAGTTCTTGTCATTTATACATGTACTATTAGTCACATTTTTTATAGTGACCGGGTACGGGATGATACCTGCAAGCATGCTATCGAAGTCATCTTATAACTAAGATATATCTTAGGAGATATCCTAGTCCTAAGTCAGGGCATTATAACAATTCTAACTTAAGATTTCTCCTAAAGTTAAGACATTGCAAGACCCTTTATAATATGAACATTGCAGACTCCAAACTGTGCATTTTTTCATTTATTTTAAACTAGAAGTCGGGGGGGGGGGGCGCAAAGTGGCTCTTCTTATTACTTTTTTCTTGAAATTTTTTTTTCAAATTTTTTGTCAACCCCTTCCCTCTCTAAGATAAATATATCGAGTTTGGAATGTTTTCCTTTTTTATGTCTCTGAAGTTAATCAAGATTTTTTTTCAGTTTGTTTGTCAGTAATTATCTGGCTGCTCGACCCCACCCACAACTTTGGAAAAACACAGCTGACTGCTTCGTCTCTACCTATATTTAAATAATTGCTTTGCTGTAATGCGCCATACTATTAGATGTTTATTCTAAGCAATATCTAAATTAATGTTTGGAATTATTGTTCACAATGTCCAGAAGCATTTAAAGTTGCATTTCGGAGATGCTTCTTTGGTGGCTCATTAAATACGCTGAAATCTAAAGCTATACTGGTTATATAGTCAAAGATCACAAGTGAATGAGGATGGTAGTGCTATCAAGTAACGGGTTATTTTAACGGGATACAGTAAATGTGAAACGGTCACCATAAAACGGTTATTCATGTTCGCTGCAGTTTGTATGAAATGGAGAGAGATTTTATACCGCGTCAATAGATATCCTATAGCTTACTAGTGAGGCAGTATTTCCCTTCCTAATTACTGTCCTCTACATTATTCGCCATTTGTTAAAAAGTTGTTAATTATATAAAATTTATTTATCTAATTTGCTGTGCAAGTACATTGAAATGTGAAATGTGAAACTAAAACAAACATAACTTTTAAACGTTTTTTTTCATATTTTCTTCATTATTTTGAGAGAGAGAGGGAGGGAGACGTCCCTATAAGTCATTTATTCAATAAGAGAGAGTGTTTAGAATTGGACAATTGTTCTATGAATGCTCATCTCTAATTTAATTTCACAAGTCATTAAAAAATTATAAGTCCCCATTGTTATTTTTCTCTATTATAAAAATTGTGTGCAACGTAACAATATTTAAGAAATATCTTAAGTCAATCCTAGTTTTGACATTCCTAAGAGAGCTTCTATGTTTTTCTTAGGAATTCTTAAGTCATATCTAAGGACTATTCTTATAAAAATTTCGACCTGACTGAGCCAAATATTTCGACACTGAACTCATTAAATCGTTACACAATTGTATAGAATTTTAACCATACATGACTTAAAAAAATTCAGGTATACCGTTATAAAAATTAATCATCGCATGATTGTATCAAATACTTGTCATACATTACATAAAACACGTTAATCATTATAAGGCATCGAATTTTTGTCATACATTACTTAAGACACTTTTGTAGTTTAACTCTTATAAGCACAAATCGTTACATCTGAAACTCCATCAATCCAATATCGTTCTTTGCTCATAACTTTGTAACTTTGAATGATGGAAATCAATTTTAGTTGATCGAATATCTAGTGTCTGGTGCTGGCAAGTGTTGTTTGCCAGCAGCAGCGAATAATCAATCATGCAAGAATTAACAACAGAAAGAGAACATTTAATTTCTAAAATGCAAATATCTTGATGGCTACTGGGGCTGCCACTTATATTCATAAGGAATAAATAATAGAGGTGAAAATTAACATACAAACTAAACAATAGTTTTGAAAAGTTCATTTACCTTTTATCATCTGTTTGATTAGTTTTGTTAATTTGAGAGAGGATACGGCATACTATATATTAGTACACTCTTCCATCTATTATTTTCTGAATGCCGTTGCTCAAAAATGTAGTTTTAAATGCATTTATTCATCTTCAGGGAAATCGATGATTCGTCAGTAAAAATAGATGTTGATTATCGATGCATTCCACATGTAAACAAAGCGACAAATCTCTATTTATTATTAATCAAACTTTCTATTGATTTTTATAAAGTTTAAAATTCTTTATTAATGGCCTGGCAGTGAAGCTCGAAATCCAACTTAAACCTTGGTTTAGGTAAGACATTTTTTTTCTTTAACACTCCTTTTTTCGCAGACAAAGCTGGGGTGGGGCGGGGGGGGGGGGGGGGGCTAAGGGAAGTGATTAGTTTGATAAACCGGGAATTGAGTATTTTAAAGTTTTTGATATGTGAAACACTACTTTTAATGACGTAACATCGCTAGTTCGTTTGAAGATCCTAAGCTTTAAGACTGTTAAGCACTGTTCAAATATTTATTCGTTGTGAGACACCCTTAATTTCGTTCCTGTCGGAAGAATAGTAATAATTAACTTATAAATATTCAGCATCTGCTGAATAATACATTCAGTGTTTCCTGAAAAATATTCTGACTTGATGTACTCAGGTACTTAAGCTAAGTGTAATTTTCATTCGTTCAGCAGAGATATTGTTGATGATATAGCTACGATAATTTTACATTATATGAAACTATATAAAGAAAATATTTTACAGAAAATGCGCTTTCGTATTTATTTTAACGAAAAGTCGAAGATTGATCCCCAAAAAATCTACAGACAATACAAATATGTAAATAGGGCATATAAAACACGGATCCCCGGAAATTCCAGAGGTGGGATTATGTTTTTTGTTTTTGTTTTTTGATTTTTTTTTTTTTTATTTTTTTTATTTTTTTTTTTTTTTTTTGCTTGCTTGCTTGCTTTTTGTTTGTTTGTTTGTTTTTTGTTGCTAACAAGGTCATTATAACGACCATAGAATACTTGTATACGAAATGCTGACTTTAAACGAGGTTGTTGAAATCCCTGTTACATAAATTTATTTGTCAGTAGTCTGCCTAGGTTTAAAAATTGATTGTATTCAGACATGCTCATGAATATCGAATAAGATGGGAGACGTTAACACCACAAGCAGGTGATTGAGATATATTTCTATATCAATAAATGAAGTTGACGATGGAAAAGCTGACACGTGTGAAGTCATCTCGATTGTCATACAATTTAATTGTTAGTTAGCCCTTATCATCTACGTCAGTAAAACATCCAAATATGAAACAGATGTGGCAGACTCTGTGGTATCTTTTATTTCGAGTTCAAAGGGATATGTCGAGTCGACATACATGTTCATGTATGAATGGAAGTAACCATTGTTAATTCATAAATCTGAATGTGGAGTGGCTACAGCATGTATTTTCTTCTTCTCATGTAGAAGTTTTTGAATAAAATATAAACACAGGTCGGTTAATAAAGGAGCATAATTAGAGCCTATCACAATTCTAATAGTTTGTTGAAAGACCTGGTCTCCGATGACTATACAGAGATGTTGTCAATGAGCAACTCGAGGATTTTTTTTTATATCAACTTCAGAGAACCTGTGTGTAAAATCAGAGTACTTGTATTTAGAACCAGAGTACTTGTGTGTAGAATCAAAGTAATTTTTTACAAAGTAATATTGTTGTTGACCAATCACAAGATATGGAAATTTCCGAGTTCCGTTTTTATTGAAGAAGCAGTTGTCTATGATTTATAAAGCCTAGTTTTTAATTTATCATAAGGACTGGTCGTATAAAGAAAAGTCGTGCGTTTTTGACTTTGTATGTTATTGACTTTTGAAAAATTTGGTGATCTTAGATTTTCTAAAAGTTCTTTGGAGTGATTGAAACTG
The DNA here is from genome assembly GCF_033153115.1 of Saccostrea echinata. NCBI lineage: Eukaryota > Metazoa > Mollusca > Bivalvia > Ostreida > Ostreidae > Saccostrea > Saccostrea echinata. The sequence continues at coordinate 9,980,802 of NW_026889772.1, read as the reverse complement.
ATTTACACCACTTCTAAAATATGCTATAGCACAGTACGTCTGAAGTTTCTACTTTAAAGGAGATAATATTTTGTGAGGAGTAAAGATAGGGGCTTGGTAGAGCATTTGCTGGACTCGGCAATGTACATTGTATCTTTGTTTGTAAGGAATTTTATGAAGTTTAAGGATCTAGTATGGGTAGAGTAGATTGAATACACCTTCGTTGACTAGGATGTTAAAAGTATTAAACACTGAAATGTGATTCTGAAGAATTTCATCCTTAGAAAGTGAATTGTGAGTATAAGTTTTATATCAAGGCGTAGAATTAAAACCAAGCTCTTCTAAAATACAGTTATAATAGTGAACCTTGCAAACAAAGACGACATTGTTACAAGCCTTGTCTGCTGGGACCATAACATATATATATATATATATATATATATATATATATATATATATATATATATATATATATATATATATATATATATATTGTTCATGTACACTTTCTATTTCTTTTATCATCTCCAATATAGTGAATACGGAATGAAAGATGGTTCGCATTTTGCCTTTTAACTTTCTAATACGATTTTTAAATATTTCTAAAACACTAAATCCATTCTGGCAAAGTATTCAGGTCTTCTTCTTTATATTAACCCCGACGTCTTGAATACTCTTCGACAGAATTCATAATAGAAATGAAGTTCTATTGCCAACTGAAAGATCGGGGCCCCCTGTATTTAGTACCATTTAAGATGATTGCTTTTAGGCTGTCATTTACAACTATACGAACATCACCGGTAACGACGTGTCCAGTGGAACTTTAGTTTAAAGATCAAGAAATCTTCAGAAGATTTTATTTTAGATGTTCAATTTCAAGGCTCTGTAAGGTTCAAAAGTTTGGAAGCAACAGTTTGAGAATATCTTTATGACTTCAACTTGAAATATAGTGGAATGCAAGACTGATTTTTTTTTTATGATTAAGAATGTTACTCAAATATCCACATCACCTATTCCTTTGTTGGCAAATTTTTAATTTAAGAAATTGACGGGTTGGATCAGAATTATTATCTTCCAACACACGTGGTGGCTTAAAGACCCCGTTCTGGGCAACATCCATAATCACAAACACTAGCTTGTATTCTGCGATTGAAGAATCCAAGTATGGACTAGATTGCTTTAGCTTCTTCAAACAGTCCATTCAAACATTTCTAGGGAACCGAGTAGTTTAGTGCGAATATGATGAAGACCTATTAGTAATTGTTTACATCGTGTATACTTGGTCTATTATATCATCGATGTCAATGACTACGTCTACGTCTAGGTGTTTTATTATAAAGTCCCATCACATTAACATTGGCACATTGTGGGCTTGAAATTATTATTTATGTGATCGTTGCAACAATACGGAATTGCCTTTCCTAGTTTCCTGATCCAGTATTCTTTTCGGGTTTACGGAATGGATTACTTAAAGTGAGGCCATTAGTGGGATGAAATATTTTTTTCCAAAATTCTTTGATTGAAAGAAAAGAGTGATCAGGCGAACTGGAATGTATATAAAGATGTTGATGCCCCCCATTATTAATTTCATCCTATACCCCTAAATTCTCTTGTAGAGTGAACCCTTTGTTTCCCAAAAATAAATCAGTCTGCATTCAGTACATTCAATTCCAAAGACAACGTTTGAAGTTTTATAAGTCAATTTTTCTCCAGTTTTATGATAAAAACTCTGTTAATAAAGGTTCTTGTACCTGGTAAAACGAAGCAAATTAACTGTATAATGTAAACCATACAGTGCCCAGCTTCCGGTTTGAGCCTGCTACACTACAAATGAACGTAATAAGGAAATCTACCTACAGTGTAGTAGTTTCACTGATGTTTATAGTTAATTTTGTTGTAGTTTTACAGTTGTTTATAGTTATTTTTGTTGTCGAGTCAGTGCTCAAGAGATTGACATAAATTTACACATTTCTCCTCGAGAACAAAAACTTTCAGACAGTCCTGAAAGTAATATTTATTTTTCTCTTGTAAAATTAAAATGGTAAGTGTTTACTTTTGAGGGAATTGGTGAGAACTTTCATCGTCCTTGTTTTATGCTGGCACACTTTAACTATGTAAATGTAAGTACACAATTAATAGCTGTACAGCTGTATTAATCTTAGTATCTTATTATGATATATTCAGTTTGGTATCAATGATCTGAAGAGTATAAATTGTCTTAAGAATCATCAGAACTTCTATTACATTCGAATGTCTTTTTGTTTCTATATTTTATTTCTCGATTAATCGTTTCCTATAATATAAATATTGTACAGGGTTTTATTTCTTGTTTTCCCCCTTATTCCGTTTCTTTTCCCGTCTGCTGTCCTACGCCTCATAACAACGTCAGTATTATTATGACACTAAAAGTTGTGCAGAATGAAATTTTAAAAAAAAGACTGATTTTTTAAAAATTGTGATTTCAGTTATTTAATTGATTAAATTCATGGAGTTTTACTTTGATCTCGAATTTTTACAAATGCAAATACATATATATGCATTTGTTTATTAGAAACAAATCCTAACACGACACGAAGTGTTTCCATAGGATAAATGGGTAAACATGTCATAAAGTTAAGTTTGATTATGTACAGGATTTCTTAAATGCTGTCATTTGTTCATTATTTTTTTCATAATGAACGTCGATAAAACTTAAGTACATTTACAATTTGCTTAATTCCAGTCTGCAGATGGGGCGAATGGCGAAAGGAACGACAGCGCGTTCGCTAGTGTGGATATAGCTGACTTTGCCAGTCTAGAGGAAAACGAACGACGTTCACCTACTCCTGAGCCAACCATTTCACCCGCCCAAAATCAACGCCAATCTCCACCTAAAGTAAATATGATAAGTGCCAGACAAAGACTTTCTTTTTTACGCAAATTCTGAAATACCCTAACTTGCAACTCACGATCAATACTTTATCTTTGGTCTATTGTTACTTACCAGAACTTGCCTTTTTGTATACATACTTTTATATTTTAGTTAACTGAACTTAACAATTCTTTGAAATTTGAAGGTCATTACGATATTTTTTCAGAAACATTCACCATCCCAACAAGATATGGACGACTCGCCTAGCACCAGAGTAAGTATACTACAAAAAGAAGAAAATAGCACAGTTTGATGTAAATACTATAGTACACAGTATCACTCACCCAATGAAGCATTTATAGTAAAAGACATACATTCTGTCCACAGAAAAGGCTAACGAAACAAGGCTCTGGTCATTCGCTGTCAGCAACACCACCCCTTCCACCCATAAAATCTAATCAACCAAGAACAGATTCAAGAAATCGCCATGAGTCGCCTCTTCCACAGGAAAGTCGCAGTAAACAGCGTGAACCTCTACCTCCTATCCAACGACCACGTGATCCTCAACAGGACGACGATGAAGAAGACGATGACCCATCTCGTAGTCAGGTTTATCCTCCCAGAGATTCCCGACATTTTGACCCTGACATTGGCGTAGGGGTTCCTGTTGTTGGAATGGAGCGAAGAAAAGAACGATCTCGCACACCTCCATCAAGAAGACGCCACGAATCGAGATCTAGATCCAGATCTCCAAAGCATGATAGAGTTTCAGTTGTAGTACATTCCAATCAAGTACATCGACGACGAAGTCGATCGGACTCCAGAAAAAGACAAAGAAGTCAAAGAAGTAGATCAGATTCAAGAAGAAGGCGAAGTCGCTCCGATTCCAGAAAAAGACGAAGAAGTCGATCGGACTCCAGAAAAAGACACATGATAGTGGTAAATCATGTTCACTCAGACAGACAACGAAGTAGATCGGATTCAAGGAAAAGAAAGCGCAGTCGCTCAGATTCTCGCAAACGCAGAAGTCGTTCTAGATCGCGTGGAAGACGAAGAAGCCGATCAGATTCTAAAAGACGACACAAAAGTCGTTCAAGTTCCAAAAACAGACCAATTGTCGTGAATGTTTCACCAACTCGCAAATCTCGATCCAGATCTCGAAAAAGAAAATCTCGGTCTCGTTCACGAGATCACAGAGATAAAAAATCTCACTCTCGTTCTAAGTCACCTAAGCACAAACATTCCAGGTCAAGGTCCCGAAAAAAGTCTCACTCTCGGAGTCGTAAGTCTCGTTCGTCCAGATCATCATCGCCAGAATTAAATGTTAACATCAAGCAGGGTGAAAGTAGGGGTCGCTCGAAAAGCAGAAAGAAAAACAGATCCAAACATAGAACTCCCTCAGAAAAAAGGAAGCAGGCAAAGCCTAGAAGAGAGTCTTCTGGGTCTAGCTCTCCTGAGGTCAACAAAAGTCGAAGTAAAAGTAGAGGACGCTCAAAGAATAGAAAAGGGAAGCAGAATAAAAAGAAAAATCATAGTCCATCTGATGAAGATACTGAATCTCGATCAAGAAGTCCCAAAAAAAGAGAAAAATCTAACCAAAAGAAAAAGAAGTCTAGTCCGGAGCCATCTGATGATGAAGATGAAGAAACGCCTCCACCAAGTCCAAAACCAAAGGAAAAAGAAGTATCTAAAAAGAAAGCAAAACCAAAGAAAAAGAAACCAACTCCAGAACCATCTGATGACGAAGACGACAGTGAGGAGCCAGAATCTCCACCTCAAAAACCGAAAAATAAAAAGAAGAAACCTGCATCTCCAAAACGAAAACCGAAAGAGATTAAATGGGATCATTCTTCTGAGTCAGAAAAAGAAAATAAAACAGAAAAAGGAAAATCATTCAAAGTCCCGAAAGCAGCTGTTCCAACAAAGAGTAAACCGCCAGCACAGAAGGCAGAGAGTTCAGCAAATGTCGAGGTTAAGGCTGGATCTAAGCCCAAACCACCAGTTCCAGAAGACAGCGATGACAGTGATGATATTCCAGATGTTCTGTCCAATCCAGTACAGAGTAAAGCAGCTCCCCCGCCCGTCACCACTGCTCCCCCGAAAAGGGAGCCCAAACCGGAAACGCCTGTGCCATACTTTGATGACCCACCTAGGGCCCCATCACAAGAGGATCGAGATCTACAGAGTGCTATAGAACAGCTAGACAAGCTTACAGATTATGATCTGAAAAATTTGGCGGGAAAAGGAGATAACTCACCAGCTCCACCTGTGGATAAAACAGTTATGAACAAGATCATGGGTAACGAATTTCAGAAAAATCTTGATAGATTTTTATCAAGTTGAACACAGACGTGATACAAATTAGTTTCATCATTTCAGTCAATACACTAAGCAGATTTAGAATTTCCGTTTATAATGCGCCACCTGTATTATGTGTTGGTATAAATAGGTAAATCTCTTGAAATGCACAATTAGCTTGTCAGTATTTTTAAAAAATTTATTTTGTGGTATATGTAGTCTTCCCTCGATTTAGGATTTAAAATCGTTAGAATTTTATTATTATTATTATTATATAGGTTTTTGTCCTGGCTTCGGTTAATATGTAGTAAAAAAATGTTTGCGTACAATTTAGGACGTTACTAATAATTAGTACTAGTATAGACGCGCTTGTTTGTAATAATTATGTAAGTATACTAGTATTTGATGACTTGAATTGTATAAAGTGAACTGTATAAAGAATTTTGCTGTATAGAAAACTCTAGAAATGGCCAAGTAAGCTTTCTGTGATATTATGCATAAGGTACAAAAAAACATAAAGATAATTCTAGAAATCAGATGATATTCATCATTTAAAGGGTGTCCACTCATTGAAGGATTAGTGTAACATTGCTAATAATTAACCAAAATAAATTGAACTTATTACATCACATATTGTAGGAATAGCAATTTCAGGATATGTATGAGTGCTTATTGTTTTACGTTTTCGAGAAATTAATTGATAACTGTTGTAATTTGTTGTGACAGGTGTAGTTTTTATCATAAATATTCATACATCAACAAATAATTGATTCCGAATAATAAAAAAAATTGTTAATGTGTCTATTATGTTCTTGAAACCAAAGTTTCATCCGAGTTCTGGGACGGTTCGTTGTTGTGTATTAAGCTGCTTTCCGTAATCGATGGAATTCATTACCAACTCTTTGATCTCTAATAGTTGTTGAAAATGGAACAAAATCTGATCGACAGATAAATCTTTTCTTACACTTATGGAAAGACTAAGATTATGTTTTCCGTTTAAAGAAAGTTATATGCTATGTTGTCTATCTTTGTGTCAGAGAGAGAGAGAGAGAGAGAGAGAGGGAGAAAGAGAGAGAGAGAGAACCCATTCCTACACTGTTTTATATTTGGCACAATCTATGGATTATTCAAAAGATGCGCATTTGAATCAGATTTGTTGATACTTTAATTGCTGTTGTTGCGTGATGTCATTGTTACATATTTATCTGAAAATAAAAGCGCAGAAAAATATTACATGTTGTGTGGAGTCATTCAGTGTAATTATAAAAAAAAATTTGCTAATATATTTTATTGAAATATCAAAGTACTTATGACACATACTCAAATGTGGAAACATCGAAACTATATCGATGATGCAAACATACTCAAATGTGGAGATATCGAAACTACATCGATGGTACAAATTACTCAAATGTGGAGATATCGAAATTATATCGATGATGCCAACATACTCAAATGTGGAGATATCGACTCTATATCGATGAAGGAAACATACTCATATATGGAGATATCGAAACTCTATATCGATGATAATGCAAATGTTAGTTAAAACCTACAAATATTGTATTTGTTTGGGTGTTATCTGAATTTGAAGATAGATCGGCGTTCATCGGTTCTTCACACACTTATAGCTATAAAAATAAAAATTTCGGAAGCCTTGCTCTTCTGACTTTCTGACTGATCGCAAACGATCTGAGAAATTTTTCCGAAAAGATATAGATTTTCAGCAAACATCGTCTTGTTTCTCAAAAATTGGCATATGTGGTGCTTTCTACCCCCCCCCCCCCCACCCCTTGGCGATAGGATAGAAAAAACATAACAAATTGAATAGAAAAGCATATAAAATCACAAAACAGCAGATTCTTTCCATGGGCTGCAGTATACTCCTCATAACAACACACAGACACACACACACACACACACACACACACACACACACAAAATAGAACACCACAAAGGAAGTGTGTTTTGAAGGGGGTAAAATGCCTTTTAAAAATAATAGATTTTGTTAAAATTAATCTTATTTAGCTTTAAATCATTGTGAAATCTCGGACTTCCGTGTTCATATATGTTTACAGGACGTCAAGAGGCGTTGGGATACAAGATGTGGATTAATTATTAAAATTGTATCCAATGACTGATATAGATTTTATCGGATAAAGAGGAACCTTTAATAAAGTATGGTTATCATTTACTAATGTCTGAATAAAAACTCGCTGATAGAATTTTATACCTCAGCTTATCTACAATTTCAGAACTACTTTGTAACTAGCATCCGGCCTCATTTAAAGTGATAGTCGTGTCATGTTCTCATTTTGAATTTTCCGTGTGGCATTATAAATGCAAAACGTACAATTGCATGGGAATACGTCAAGGGCAGCATTCAATGTTAAGTATGGCCATCAAATGCTTCAATATCCGAAATGCTGTGTTTCAGGATTTAAATCCTTCTCTTGTCACATAAAAGGGGCCTGGGCACGGTTGCATTGATTACATTTTAATTTTTTATGCTTATTCAAAAAATAAAACCAGTTAAGGTCTGACGACACGTTGCCCGAATATCTTTTTCGTATTTCTTCAATTTATACTACAAATTAATCATAATTATCATTATTTTGCGAATTTTAAACTATTTTCAAAATTTCTTAGTAGATAAAGACACCACAAAATTGTGATATTGGCAATGCTAGTGATTCCAGTAGTATTATATAGTTAAATAGCATCCTCTGATATCTTGCCCAAATGCCTGGTAAGGTACCTCAATTTTTGGTGAGGAAACTTGTTTAAGTAGCAATACTTCAATGACAAATTCTTGGAAAAAATTATTTATTATTGAGTAACGTGTCGTCTGACCTTAAATGAATTGGATTTATATGAATATTCTTAGAATTCAATGACAACGGCATCCTTCTTTACATCACTTCAAACATCTGTTTTTGTAAACAGGGTACGAGCTCTGTTTTTGATAATGTTTACGTTTCACCGGGTGCATTCAATTTGTTAAACTCTGCACACATCACTGAACAAGGAATGACTATACTGGTGAGTTGGTTTTGCCTTCACACATTTCTACTCTGAATTTTCTGGATTATAGTTTTAATATTTTTCATTAATACACAATAAAAATTTCTACTTTTCTTTAGTATTAAGGATAAAGTTTACTTTGTGAAAGTGCAAGGATGTGTCAATCAAACGCGTCCCGGAATTTAACTTCAATTCTGTGTCCACGCCCCTTTAAGCTGAGTGGTGTGTGTGTGCCATATAACCAATTTTCTCTGTTACATTGAAGAAATGACTGAGAATGATTATATTGTTTCGCCGCCTACCTCCAATTAAATTTTCAAAAGTTATCATATTCCAATTATTTTTTGAATTTATATAGATATTCATATCAATTTTCATAAAGAACGAGAGCGCTTTTGATTGGCATTCGGCAGGAATCTGGGCGCACTTGAAAAGTGAAAATTTCAATGATCTATCACACGAAATTTTAGCATTCTTTTGATCATTTGGGTTCCTGTGAAATAGGAAAGGGAAATATTTTCCCGAAATTGTATTCAGGCCCCAAGACCATAAACTGAGAACAGACTTAAGTCAAAAATTCAAATCAATACAACTTTTGAAATAATTTTGAGAACGAAACAAAATTTCCATCATATGCTTAAATTGGAATATTATAAATACCTGCAAAGTTTTAAGTATGTATGTTATATAAATCACAAGGTATTCAAAATCAAAATTTTGACTTAAGTCTGTTCTCAGTTTATGGTCTCGAGGCCTGATTTGCTAAAAAAAAAAAAAATAACTTGAAAATAGACTAGATGATTCATTTGGTACAAATTGTCACATCTTTTAACACGTTTTTCTAAAAATTTGCTATCTCTGGGTCATCTCTCCATGATTTTCAAACGTTATTTGTATGCATTATAATTTAAAAAAAAACAATCATTTGTAGAAAAAAAAATGGAGAGAAAACCCAGAGACCATCAAAAATGAACTTTTCCCCAAAAAAAATTCCAATGTACAAATGCGGTGCTTCATTGTCGTTTTAAAAGACAAGTTGTATGTGTAGCGATGATAGCTCAGTAATATGCGTGTCCCTTCCAGTGCAATGGAGTCGAAAAAAAATTTTTGATTCGATCCTCGCATGCAGCGTTAATATTTTTTAATGCAAACAAACAATTCTTTTGTCAATTTAATTTTTTGTACTGATTTATTTTAAAATGGATAAATTCTGGTTCTGTTGCATCGAGAGCGAAAGCAATTCTTCCAACCTACTAATACTTTAATATATACATGTACTTGTAATGGCATTTAACTATACCCTTATACCCTTGTAGGTGTTTATTATTTATGTGAAGCATTACTATGTTCAAGTTTGATTATTAAGATAAGCGGACTTAAATATTACAATTTGACATGTTATTTCAAACTAAATATAACATTTTGCCTATGAGCGTAGCTTTGTAAAGCCTGTCCAGCTGTGGTCACACTCTCTACCATCGACTCATACATTCCCCTCTGTCGTTGGCTCGCGTATATCACAGTGATAAGCACGAGAAATAGTGCGTTTCTTTTAATTCAATATAATTAAATGTTTGAGCTAATTATAGTCCTTAAAGATAGATATTTACTAAATAGATCTAATACTATTAGTTTAATGTCACAGTTGATATTTAATTAAATATTTTGTTAATAAATTATACTTGATTAACGGGCATTGCTAATCAAAATAGCGCCGTTTGTTTGAATGAGTGCCATCTGTGTATGTTTGGTTTTATCACGTGATATTTCTATTTTTAGCTTACAAACTGACCAGGTATACGAATACGACCAGTGTACCAATGACAGACCACTATTTGATAATTAATATACATGTATACTAACTTCGTGCACTACATAAGCGCTTACCCCGCCAAATAAAATAACTATTAGATTTCTACCTTTACGGTGTAAGAGGTACAACCCTTCATGTGATATTTCTATTTTTAGCTTACAAACTGACCAGGTATACGAATACGACCAGTGTACCAATGACAGACCACTATTTGATAATTAATATGCATGTATACTAACTTCGTGCACTACATAAGCGCTTACCCCACCAAATAAAATAACTATTAGATTTCTACCTTTACGGTGTAAGAGGTACAACCCTTCATGTTACTTTTGAAGTCATCGACTTTCACGATGCCTTGATAATTATGTTTCATATTTTATAATACTGGATATCTGGTAAGATTTATTTCTAATGATGTAAATACTTATTAAACCAATTTCGATAATACGTAATTTATCTTTATTGGCAGCGACGTAAATTCTCACGTTGTGTAATTTGTAACTTTGTTTAATGTGCAGTATTTGTCTCTTGTTAATGTGTGTGTGTTGTGAATGTGTTTTCTCTGTTTTCTAGGTTTCATTTCTTTTGTTACCCTAATTAAAACATCATAAACCCGAATCCAGCGTTATATTCTTTAACGATGACCCTGTGACATTAATTTGAAATAATCCTTGATATGTTATGTTGTTGTTTTTTTTTACGTTATGTCAAAAATCTTGACGCGAGCCCATTGCAGAGGTGTCTGAGAGAAACGAACGACAACTCTGCATGGGAGATTGCTGTGGTCAGCCAACCAAATCGTGGACACTTCAACTATAAATGTTTTGTACACGATTCCTGCAGATCACACGCCAAACACGCCCATCTTCTTTGAATTATTTATCAAAGAAAGAAAAATAACACTAAATTTTAAGGTTAAACTTAAGAAATTCAATATAGATATCAATGAAAAACGCGAACATTTTTAAAACACTCCACAGGCACTTGGGGTCTGGACCCCCCCCCCCTTTTCCATTTTTTTTCTTTTTAAATATGGAGTCGATTCACCTTTTTCCTATTTTTGTATTCTAATATGCACTATATGTTATCAATAATGTAACTCTTTTGTCTCTATATGCTGTTTTTAAATATACCGTTTTCGACTGATACATAACAAGAATAGATATGGGTTACCCCATATCCAAGATATTCGACTTTTAATTTATTCGAATTTTCATTGTGCTCAGGTGATTTCTAATTTTAAAAAAAAACTATTTAATGATAAAACGTCAGAGATACTCAAGCTGTAGAAAGTCAACTATACAATGGCCATAAATAACCTAAAATGACATAATATTTAGGCTACTGGTTTTCAACATCTTTTGTTGAATAAAATATGCATGTACTAAGGAAACTGCATGTACATACATGTATATAACGTTACATGCGACTAGTGACTTTTATTATCAGAACCTTGCAGATGCCTATAGAAATAGTTTTGATTTCACATAGAACATAGACTAAATATAATTAACCGTATAATTTTAAAGATGTATTTAACAGCTCACTCATTTTCAGGAATATTAATCCAAATAGCATGTTACAGGCCTGTAGCAACGTTTTCAAAGTGAAGGGGGGGGGGGGGGGGGCTCCGAAAAAATCCCGCGTACTATGGGCCTGTGCTACATGTGTACCATCTAACTTTCCAATGATAGAGTCTTCTGTAAAAATTCGAAACAAGTCCAAGCAAAGATCAGAGATAGCCCAATTTTTAAAATAGCAAAACTATAGATCTATCAAGGATAGATTTTAATTTATTTTTTTAATTTTGTGCTATTAAAGTACTATCACACAAAGTATAGACAGATGTTAAAGATGGGTCAACAAGAGTAATCAATGAACTCGTCTAGAGATGCCTTGACGGCCGTTGTTAAACGCAAAGGAAAGCGCGAGATCGGTTGCGGCTGTGGAGCATCACTGAACATTCCTTCGTCATAGAATAAAATCCGACATTTAACACTTTATATAGATTTTGAATATAGAGACGTTTTGAAGATAAACTTCATTTTTGTTTCTAGAAATGTTTTTATTTACAAAAATAGTATATTTTCGTGTTTTTAAACTGAGTAGATCAATGACCTAGCACCGTTTTAGGTAACTCAGCCCCTCTAGCCCAGTCTAGGGCTTGAGTAAAAACCTGCACTTGTTATGAAACTGGTGTATAGTTCTTCTTCATGTCCGTAGCAAATACTGATACCCAGTCTACATAATCTATAAGCGTCACTAGCGAACGGTGCACATACCTGTGCTTGCAAATAGACTAGGTTTACACACGTGCGAAGATCCTTTTAGACGAGCTCGGCAAATCACGTTGCTTTGCCGAGAAGTTACGATTGCAGGTGTTTAACCACATAATAACCATTCCGTTATTTAAAAAAAGAGAAACACACACACACACACACAGTTAATGATTAATATTCTCACTCAAAAGAAAATATACGGCAATTAACGAACAATAATCATGACAGTTATATAATTGGTGAAAAGATTTATCACTATCAGTCGAAGGATGACCTATATATATATATATATTTATTATTCCAAATCGGGGCCCTTTTGAGCATATTACATACATGATTATTAAACAGAACATATAAATATAATAATTATTCACAAAATGTGATAATAGTAATATTCAGCATTTTCTTAACACATATACTTAGTCAATTTACTCTTGGTTCATAAGTTGATATAATTGCTAACATGTACAATTTGAAATACACATTGTAAAGTGTAAACAAGTACCACCGTGTACCATAATGCAAAAAAGCCAGAGATATACATATACAAAAATATAAAGTGAATAGATATATTCCACTAAATTGCAAAAGATACCACGGGACAGTGCATTGGTACTTTATAAGTCACCATGTTTGCTTATCTTATGACCAAACTAACATTTATTGAGTGTTAAAAGTATACAATTTTTAAATTCTATATACATGTAGAAGACACATTATATTTCTCCCTTGATCAATTCACAAAGGGATTTAAGAACATCATAATTTTCACAATTCAATATCCATATTAATTTGTTCATGTTATCAAGAAGTAAAATTTGTTTACAATGTTGTTGTATACTTACTATGGCATGTCAAATGTTGCAATATTCGATCTTTTCCATTTGTATTGTATAATTTTCTATTTGTATTGTATAATTTTCCATTTGTATTGTAAAAGTTTCCATTTGTATTCTATAATTTTTCATTTGTATTCTATAATTTTTCATTTGCATTGTAAAATTTTTTATTTGTATTCTATATTTTTCATTTGTATTCAATAATTCTTCATTTGTATTGTAAAATTTTTTATTTGTATTGTATAATTTTTTATTTGCATTGTATAATCTTTATTTGTATTGTATAATTTTCAATTTGTATTCTTTAATTTTTCCTTTGTATTGTATAATTTTTATTTGTATTGTATAATTTTCCATTTGTATTGTATAATTTTCCATTTGTATTGTATAATTTCTCATTTGTATTGTAAAATTATAGAATACAAATAGAAATTTATAGAATACAAATGGAAAATTATACAATACAAATGGAAAATTATACAATACAAATGGAAAATTATACAATACAAATAAAAATTATACAATACAAATGAAAAATTATACAACATAAATGAAAAATTATTGAATACAAATGGAAAATTATACAATGCAAATAAAAATTATACAATACAAATGAAAAAATATACAATACAAATGAAATATTATAGAATACAAATAAAAATTTTACAATACAAATGAAAAATTATAGAATACAAATGGAAAATTAAAGAATACAAATAAACATTATACAATACAAATGGAAAATTATAGAATATAAATGGAGAATTATAGAATATAAATGGAAAATTATACAATACAAATGGAAAAGATCGAATATTGCAACGTTTGACATGCCATAACTTTCATACATATTTTGCCCAAGTAAATTATATTTTGGGCATTCAAAGAGTAAATGAATTTCATCTCCAACTTGGTGAGAAGAACAATTTGTACAAATTCTTAGTTGTCTGGGAATCCCTAAGTAACGACCTCGTTCTATTGGTAAATTATGTGCTGATGTCCGCAACCTTGCAAGTACTTTGCGTTGTTCAGGTGATAACAGTGCTAGGTAATTTTCAAAAACCAAATTAGTTTTAAATTTTATGTAAGTTTCAAGTTTTCCTTTTTGTAAATTTCTCATATTGTACCATTCATTTGTGTAATGATTATATAATAATTCTTTGCATATTTTCTTGAAATATAAGGGTTTATTTATGGTAATAATATGGTTTAATCCAGCAATTTGAAGAAATTTACATACTATACCATACCATGACTGCGATTTACATGTACTGGCATTAAGCTTACTTTGAAGGTATGCTGCATTCAATAATGGGAAAGAGGTCCCAAGATTTTCTAGTCTATTCACATAGTTCATTATATTTTTTACAACATCAAGGTGTAATGGAAATCTACCAAGTTCTGACAAAGTTGCAAAATTTGAGCACTTTCTATGAAGACCTAAGATAAATTTACAAAATTTCATATGGAGATTTTCACACTTTAGTTTGGAGTAAAAATCATGCAAAGATATAGTGTTACGGTTAAACAAAGATGGGCGATTTAAGATTCCCCAAATCTCACTGCCATAGAGTAATATTGGTTTGATAGTGTGATCAAAGACATGAAGAGATGTTCTAATGCTTGGTTGTAATGATAAAAAGTCTTTCTGCAATTTAAAGTATGCTTTCATTGCCTTTTTGTACAAATCATCTTGAGCACTAGAGAAATTTCCAGCTGCATTAAAATATATTCCTAAATACCTATAAGAAGACACACATTCTATTTCTTTACTTTCAAAAATAAAATTATGTTTAAGAGTTCTTCCCGCTTTATTGAAGATTAAAACCTTACTTTTATTAGTATTAACTTTTAGACACCAATCAGAACAGAATTTTTGCAATTTATCAAGATTACTTTGTAAGCCAGTTGATGAATGTGACAGTAATATTACATCATCTGCATACATTAGACAATGTACTTTTTTACCATTCAGTATTATTGGGTCATTTGCATCTTTAAGATACTCTGGTAAATCATTTATAAATATCTTAAACAAATTGGGACTGAGATTGTCACCTTGTTTTACACCAAGTTTTATTGTGAAAAAAATCTGTGTGGTGATTTTTTATTTTAATGCATGACTTGCTATTATTGTACATACTTTTAATAAGCATATAAAAATTTGTTCCAACACACAACTTAAGCAATTTATATTTTATACCTGAGTGAATTACAGTGTCAAATGCTTTTCTAAAATCTATAAAGCACGTGTATAAGCGACCATCTCTGTTCTGACAGTATGTTTCAATTATGTTTCTAAGAATGAACATATGATCTGATATATATTTTCGTGAAAAAGACTGAGGAGGCAGCGAGCGTAGGAATATGAAAACTTTTTATTTCCTTTTCTGGGGGAAAAGTGATTTTCTTAAAATCTTTTTACGTTAATTTTGTTTTCTTTAACGTATTAAATATACATCATTATTCTTAACATTTGTTGTAATTCTGTATCTACTGATCATGAATGGAACTATTTTCTTCGGAGCAATTGTGTGAAGAGTACCTGACTTTAGTAATATATCTTGAATAGATAATATGCACTGATCGAATATATTAAAAAGAGAGAAGGCTTGCAACTCTTTTCTCATCGTCTGCCTCACCTCGCTTAAACTTCGCCTGATTATTTATCGAAAGAATAAGAAAACATGGAATATGCATACATCAATAAATTCGTTATACATTCTTCTTTCTTTTCATATTTCCATTTAATTTTTATGTGCCCCCGATTTGTAAATATTTCGATTAAATCATCCGCATCTAGGGTAAATTTTGTTGATGTGCACCAGCTGGGACGGAAGTGCAATAACGGTAACTCTAACTTTATAAATGTTCTGCATTAAAAAAAATTCCAGGCTTTGTAATAACAATATTGTGGAATTTGGTTGTCTAGGTCGTCTATTTAAAGTATAATCTTCATCCATTGAAATTTGCTAGTTAAAGTTATCTTGTTATTCACAGAACTTACCGTTACATGTTATATGAAGAGAAAATTCGGGATGTATTCCTTCTCGCATTTAATGTTCCGAATTACATTACATGTAATGATGATACCCGAAAATACCGGGCACTTCCGTCCCAGCTGGTGCACATCAACAAAATGTGCACTGGATTAGAATATTAGAATACAAAAATAGGAAAAGGGTGAATCGACTCCATATTTAAAAAGAAAAAAAAATGGAAAAGGGGGGGTCCAGACCCCAAGTGCCTGTGAAACACTCCCCTTCCGTGAAACAAGAAAAATCCTTTTTATAGGTTTGATAAATTATTTAGCAAATTCATACCACAGCTTTTGTTGTTTTGGGGGGGGGGGGGTGATACGTTTACAGACCAAAATACAACGAAAATGGTTATTTTATGACCAATTTCAAAAGAAATCGAACTACAAACTTTTATAAAGTTAATTTTACATAAATTTATCAAATTGAAAGATTAAGAGGTCATTTATCCAAATCCTTGAGTACTCAGGATTTTAAAATCCGGTTACGTTTTTCAAGTCCAATAAATTATTTCAATAAAAAAAAAATACACCCCTCATTGTAAAGACTGTATTTATCAGCAATTAATTACTTAACAATTGTATTAATTTAGCAGTTAATATGTCAAATATGTTGAATTATGTAATTATGGGTGTATAAAATGTAGGCGGGAATCAGGAGTAAGCGTTCGCAGTTCTTCGTAAACACTGAACAACAAAACAACTGAAAATGTTGGAAAACATTTTTAACATTATAAAACCCAACAAATATTTTCTTTCTCAAGACACAACATTTATACAAGAAAATAAAATAAATAATACAAATATTAATCAAATGCATAGAAATTTTTGCGACTGCGAAAAAATGAAATCCCTAACCAATGTAATCTTTTTATAAACAGCTCTGCTGCTTGTTACAATCAATTGTCATTTCTTCTTTCCGTTGATTCTAGTGTCTTTATTCAGTAATTCTGTCTCTTTTATTCCATGATTTAGTCCGTTCTGATCTGTAATAATTCTGCAATTAAGATTATAAAGATTATATTATTATAAATTTAAAAAAAAAAAAAAAAAAAAAAAAAACCCTAAAAACATGATCTTTAGCTCACCTGAGCCAAAGGCTCAAATGAGCTTTTCTGATGGAAGTTTCCAGCGTTCGTCTCTTGTCTGTCGTCTGTAAACTTTTCAAATTTTTCGACTTCTCGTAAATCACTGGGCCTGTTTCAACCAAACTTAGCACAAAGCATCCTTGGGTGAAGAGGATTTCTTCAAAAATATTCTTCTCAAGAACAACAAAGCCAAGATGTTGTATTTATATGGAGGCATCTTCAGGTAGTGTAGATTCAACTTCAAGTTTGTTCAAATCATGACCCCCGGGGGGATAGGGTGGGGCCACAATAGGCGATCAAAGTTTTACATGAGAATATATAGGGAAAAAATCTTTAAAAGTCTTCTCAAAAACAGCAGAGTCCTGATTATTCATCTTTTTATGGAAGGGTCCTCAGGTAGTGTGAACTCAAATTTGTTCAAATCATGACCCCCGGGGCTAGTTGGGGGTCACAATAGCAATCAAGTTTTACGTAGGAATATATAGAAAAATTCTTTAAATCTTTTCCTCAAGAACATAAAATTAAGTCATTATTAGTCATATTAAAATGGAAGCAACCTCAGGTAGTGTGGATTCAAGCTGACTCTTAGGGGTAGGACCACGATAGAAAATCAAACTTTTACATAGGAATATATATAAGTTATAGAAAATCTATAAAAAATCTCTTTTAAAGTCATGATTAGTCACATGAATATGGATGCATCCTCTGGACTAGCGTATATTTTTTTTTCAGATCATGACTCCCAAGATGGGGCTATTTATATATTTAAACTTTTCAGAACTGAACTGATTTCTGTTTTTCTCTAACCAAAGTGCTCAGGTGAGAAGCAATGTGGCCCACGGGCCTCTTGTTTATACCGATTTTCAAAACAAGTATTAATTGCCTATCTTTCCTTATATCAAAGGGGAAAGCTGCCTTTATATCAAAGGGGAAAACTGTCCTTATATCAAAGGGGAAAACTGCCATTACATCAGAGGGGAAGACTGTTGTTATATCAGAGGGGAAAACTTCCCTTATTTCAGAAGGGGAAACTGGAGGGGGGGGGGGGCTGCCCTTATATCAGATGGGGGAATCTCGTTATATCAAAGGGAAAAACTGTCGTTATATCAGAGGGGCAAAATGGTTGTTATACTAGAGGGGAAAACTACCGTTATATCAGAGGGGGACAACTGTTGTTATATCAGAGGGGGAAACCGCCTTTATATCGGAAGGAGAAAACTGCCGTTATATCAGAGGGGGGAAACTGCTCTTATAAAAGAGGCAAAAAACTGCCATTGTATCAGAAGGGGGACAACTGCCATTATATCAGAGGGAGGAAACCGCTGTTATATCAGAGGGGTAAAACTTCTCTTACATCAGAGGGAGAAAACTGCCGTTATATCAGAGGGGGGAACTGCCGTTATATCAGAGGTGGACAACTGCCGTTATATCAGAGGGGGAAAAACCGCCGTTAAATCAGAAGGAGTAAACTGCCGTTATATCAAAGAGGGACAACTGCCGTCACATCAGAGGGGGGAAAACCGCCGTTTTATCATGGGGGAGGGGGGATGCTTTAAAATATCAGATGGGAAAACTGCCCTTAAATCACGGGGGGGGGGGGGGGACTTCCATTATATCAGAAGGGAAAACTGCCGTTATATCAAGGTAAGTTCAAATCACATGTACTTGTTTCTGTTAAAAAAAATGTTAACACGTTGTATATTACATAATAACACAAGGTATCTAATTAATTATAGAATTACCGAATTACATGGAGTACCCCCTCCCCAGAATCGCAGTCATTTACACTTTCAGAGAAAATGCATTGGCAAGCTATTCATAACCATTCTTTTCTACGATAATTTATGTACACAACCATATATAGCATGTGTGTTTTTATTTTCTTTCAGGTCCGTAGTGTCAATACTCCGCTGTTCAGTTTATTCCGTTTAACAAATAGGCACTCCGTTTTGAGGCCGTAAACGGAGATGAAAGAAAATTAAAATATTAAGCATGCCATATAATTATGGTTGTTAGATAATTTATCGCGTTTTCTCTGAAAATGTAAATGACTGCGATTCGGGGGGGGGGGGGGGGGGGGTAAGAATTAGACGTTGAAATGCCTCTGCTATCCTCGACAAGCGGAGGGCCACGTTGTTGGAAGAGTGGAATAATACTCCCATGAGAAGGATACTCCAGCACAGGAGAATACGGGCGCTACAGATGCTCGAAGGAGGCATCACGTGAAGAAAGGGGGAGGGGTTACCGTCTAATGTGCTTCAATTATTCATGAATTATCGTATAAAATCTAATAAGATCTTGGTTATTTCCTGATAAAAGATGTACATGTATTGAAATGTTATATAACAATATTGGGGGGGGGGGGGGATAAAATGACATTAAGATTAAATCATCTCATATGTTTACCCCTTTCACTATTAAGGACTAATGACCCTCTGCTCTTAATTTCACGAAATTTTTTTTTTAACTTCCCAACATTTTATCTTGATTTTGATCAAGAGCTATAGCATCAGATTCAAATGAAAAAAATAGTACTGATTTTTATGTCAGATCATAATATGAAGAAATTTTAAAACAGAGAATAGGAAGAGTAATAATTTATTATCACAACATAAAATTAAAAATATGCGGTGTATATGAAAATAATATTTATTGTCATACCTATTAAATTCATATTAGAAAACATAATAAAGAGTTGCTTCCTAAGTCAGAATATCTCAATGTTATATGTGATTGTAAGAAAACAATTCATCTGTTAGCAAGAGTTATCTTTCTTATAAAAATATTTAAATTCTTGTGGGAAAAAATGTAATACTAATAAAAATGCTACGTTTGGTACTTGATACATTAAACCATTTTTAAAATGATCCTTAAAAATGTATTTATTAACTTATTCAATTTGTAGGGGTTTTAAAACTGGATTTAAATGTTTTTGTCAAATATAATAAAACTGAAAAGTATAGGCAAAGGAAATAGAAGTACAATGTTTCCAACACATATTTGGTTTAATCAAATTGATTACTCAAAGGTCTCGATAATTAAACTCTGATAAAGGGAACCGTGAGTAATATTAGTATTTTTACTTGGAAAGTTATCTCTCCTATCAGAGGGTCGCTGTCCCTGAAGAATCATTTGTGTGTGATGTCACAGGTGCTTGCCCCCCCCCCCCCCTTCGCAGGCCGTTTCGACCTTTTTTTCTTATAAATTATCAATGTCATATTTTTTATGATATAATCCATACCGTCAATTCGAAAAAAAACAAACATTATATAAAAAAAATCTACCCCACACTATACATAAATCTATATATAGTGTGGGGTTGATACAAAATGTTTTCCATTTGATGGTATGGATTATATATCACAAAATGTCATTGAAAGATAATTTATGAGAAAAAAGTCGAACCGGCCCACGGGTCTATATACCGGGAGGGGGTCTTTCCTCAAGCACAAGTGTGCAATATAAAATACTTAAGCTTAAAAACAAGCACCTGTCGTATACATATGCGTTTCCTTATTATTACATGTATGTCGTGCAGCAAAATGTGCGTATCATATAAATTAGTGCCGAAGGAGGCCTACTTTTGACTGACAGTTGATTAATAATGAACACTTATGATCTCAGTACCATGCGGTTATTGTCACAAAATGAAGCTTTAAAATAGGCAAAAACGCAATACTCGACCCATATTGTTCTAAACAAACACGTCTGGAACATTCTCTCTAGAAGGTTCCTCTTACCAATGACAGCTCAAGTTAGAGCATACATGAATTTTATTACTAGATCATATATTTTAATCAAAAGGCCAATTTTAATCCCACCTACCTTGACATGCTATTTTTTGGTATGTACTGGCCCAGTAGGTTCCTTTTCCGATTTATGTGCGCTGTTTATAAGATGTTCGGCGATTTTGCGCGTGTGTTCTCCCGAGTGTTTGTTCTGCTCGGCCTCTTGCTTGGTACGACCTTTCCCGCTTTTGCCGTGGACATACTTGTCCTGCTCTATATTGTATTTGTCAAACTCGTCCATATATTTCTCGTCTTCTTGCGACATGTTTACCTTCTACAATGTTCACACGTGGCAATGACCAAATATTAGAGTTATCTTTCGTGGAGCACTCAGAGAGGTAAAATAAGGGTTATTCTATTTGAACATGCAGCATAAACGTTTTTCTCTAGGAACATACATGCCAACTTCTGAAAATTCTCATGGGAGATTTTGCGCGTGACTGCAATTTTCAAAGCTATAAATTCGTGACATTTTGTCGTGAAAATAAATCTTTATCCATTTTTTTAAAATTTATAATATTGATATCACTTATCAATACAGCTTAAGGATATTAAATTCACAAACAAATTTTTTCTTTCCAAAATTCAAACATCTTTGCTAAAATAGGTGCCTCTCTCAGTAAAGGAGTGATATCTGTTTGGTTAAATATTATGTTTGACCAAGACACATAATTTGGTGAAAATAAAGAATAGGGGATTTAGAATATATCTACCTGTTTCAATATACATTGCTGATTCTTTATTTTGTCACATTTTTTTAAAAGTAGCTTTGAGTTTCGGTATTTTGCAGTTTGTATTCATTTTGATTCCCAGTTTTCTCATGGCCGTAGGAACCGGGGGGGGGGGGGCATGGGGGACCGTGCCCCCCCCCCCAATAATCTTGCCGATATATAGAATACTATAGAAAACATAGCTACTATATATGCTTGTGCCCCCTCAATAATATGATGAAATTTTTTTTTTTTTGCTTGTCAAGGAATTTTTGGTAGTTGATAGTGCCCCCAACTGAAAATGTATGGTTGCCCCCCCCCCCCCCGACTGAAATTGCTTTCTACGGGCCTGTTTCTATAAAAAGCTAATTTTCCAGAGTCTGATTCACTTTTATCTATTTCAGTTGTTCGTGTATCTTGGTTTTGGTAATGCTCTTGTAGTTTGTTTTTCAGGTTTGTGTGAGAAATATACAAAGTAGTGATATTCAATTTTTGTAGTAATGAAGACAGTTTTCTTTTATATTTTAGATACAAGTTTTTTTTCTTCTTTAAATGCAGATATTATAATCATGTTTGCAATCCATTTCTTTCAGTCTCTTAAAGATGAAAAAGCCAATATATTAACGTTGGAATTACTGACTTTAAAAAAATAGTACTTGGGACTAATACGCTTCCGTACTTTTCATTAACATTAAAATACAATTACTCGAAGATTCGGGGGCATATAGCTTTTGCTCTGTCCGTCCGTGTTTTCTATTAATCTGTTTGTCTCTTTGTCCCTTAAAACTTTAACCTTGCCCATAACTTTTGATTAGTTGGGTCTATGGCTTTCATATGACTTTCATATTTCACATGTGTACTCCTTGTGACAAAACCAACATATTTGACCTCTTGACCTTGGAGTTTGACCCACTTTTGCAAAAAAAAAAAAAAAGGCCAAACTTTAACCTAGGCCCTAACTTTTAAACAGTCGATGCTAGGGCTTTCATACTTCACTTGCATTCCTTGCGATAAGACCTTTCCTTGGGTACAAATACTTTTGACCTTGAAGTTTGACCTACTTTTGAAAAACTTTAACCTTGGTCATAAATTTTGAACGGTTGGAGCCAGGGTTTTCATATTTTACAGGTGTATTCCTTGTGAAAAGACCTTTCTTTAGGTATAAATATTTTCGATCTCTTGACCTTCACCTTGGAGTTTGACTTGCATTTGAGAAACTTTAACCTTTACCATGAGCTGTCATAAAGGGGCATCACTGTTTCACAAACACACCTTGTTTAAACTACGTATTTCAGCGAATTTGGATTTTTATTATAATCAGTGTATTTAGACAGACATAGAAAAACACACAAAATACACCATCCTGATTCCTGAAAGCAAGCCCCTATGACTCACCCACACTCACAAGGGCATTGCTATATCCCCTCCAACTTCGATTTGAGAGGATATATATAGTAACGTCGTTGTGAGGGGATAAAAAGCAAGGTTCTTGTCTGGACATAACTTTATAACTCGGTTGACATCAAAATTATATCCAGACAAGAATACACCTCTCCTTTTAAAATTATGCTTGAGAAACATACCCTCTCCGTGTGGCAATATGAAATATGAACAAGAGGTCCATGTGCCACAACGTTCACCTGAGTAACTATTACCCTTCTGTTCTTTATCAGCAGATTTTTTCCCAATATATTCCTAGGTGAAATTAAGATAATATATTGGGGCCCGCCCTACCCCCAGCCCCACCCTACCCCCAGGTGTCATGATTTGAACAAACTTGAATCCGAACTACTTTTATAAATATATGATTAATCATGGCTTTGCTGTTCTGAAGAAGAAGACTTTAAAAGATTTTTCCTATATATTCTCATGTAAAACTTAGATTGGCCGTTGTGGCCCAATCCTACCCCTGGGGGTCATGATTTGAACAAATTAGAATCTACACTACCTGAAGACACTTCAGTATAAATATAACTAACAATTGCTTTGCTGTTCTTGAGAAGAAGAATTTTAAAGATTTTTCCTATGTATTACTATGAAAAACTTTGATCACCCATAGTGGCCCCACCCTACCCTGGGGGTCATGATTTGGACATACTTGAATCTACACTCCTTGTGGATGATTCCGTCTAAATATGACGTGGCCTTGCTGTTCTTGAGAAGAAGAATTTAAAGATTTTTTCCACATATTCCTATGTAAACCTTTGATTGCCAATAGTGGCACCACCCTACCACCAGCGGTTATGATTTGAAGAATCAACAGGGGTCACCTACCACCTAGGGGAATGTCTATTGTACCAAGTTTGATGTCTGTCAAGCAAAGGGTTCTCAAAATATTGAGCAGATAATTATCTTCCTATTTCTAAAGTAGTTTGACCCTTGACCTTGTGACCTTACAATCTTCAGTGGTCATCTACTCCTTAAGGGATTAACCAGTGTATCAAGTTTGATGTTGCTCAAGCAAAGGGTTCTCAAGATACTGAGTGGTCAATATCTTCCTTTGTCCAGTTTGATCCTTGAACCTTGTGGCCTAAAAATCAATAGGGATCATCTACTCTTAAGGGGAACCAGTGGACCAAGTATGATGTCTGTCAAGCAAAGTTCTCTAGATATTGAAGAGCAATATCTTCCTATGTATAGTGTAGTTTGACTCTTGACCTTGTGATCTTAAAACCAAAAGGGGTCATCTCATCTTCAGGAGGAACCTGTGTATTTAAGTTTGGTGTTTGTAAAGTGAAAGGTTCTCAAGATACTGAGCAGACACCACCCGTGAAAAGCAATACCACACCCCCAACCCTTTGGGGGGGGGGGGGGCAAAAATTGTTTGTGTGTGGTTTATAAAAACTTTAATCTAGAATGCTAACATTAAACAGAGTAACAATCAAAAATCACAGACATGATTTTGGCAATGTCTATCATATGATTTATTTTAACAGCAGAAAACATTTTCAGTTGTTTAAAATAACAATATTGGACGATTCTCAATTCATATTTAAAAAATAAATCCTGATAACAGATGTATAGGATATCATAGGTGAAAGTATCACAGTAATTTACAACATAACACTCCAACAACCTTAACTAAACCATTCCTAAACAACAAATATTTATAAGCATTGCAGCAAATCAAGACAAATCTCTACCTAGAAAGGTTTCTGAAACTTAATTTTTTTATTCCTGGTTACAAAATTGCATTAAGTGCTAATTTCAATGCACAAACTAGGAGTATAACAAAAGGATTGCACTCAGGGTGATTATACAATTGTGCAAAATGCATTAAATGATTAGTGATTCATTATGAAAGCAAATCACATAAAAGTGGTTCACTTTAAAATAATACAGATGTATAGTACCCTTCTGGAAATTACCAGTCAGAATTTTACCAATATTCCAAAATAAATGACCAAACATACCCTGTTCAACAGAATACATAAAAAAAAAAGAAGAGTTTCAATAAAAATCAATCTCTCGAAGAGTAAATTACACAGTGACATATAAGTGTTTACAAATGTAAGCATTAATATCACGGAAAAAAAGGATGAATATGTACAAAAATGAAAAAGAGACTTATTTTTAGAGGAGACAAGAAATATACATGTATGCCTCTTTAAGATACAAAAATAAAAAATGTCCAAATTAAATAAGTATCTTGTGAAATCTTATTTTAGGTACGTGTATTTTTGTACATTGTATAGCTTACAGTTTAGCTTACATGTAATTCAATCAAAATATATGTTTAACTGAAAAAAAATTTGAAACAAATTCAAGTTATAAAAAGTTTTTAAGACAAAAAAAAATATGATTGAAATGCTTTACATTCATATATTAAATATACCATGTACGTTTTAAACAAATCAAAATGTTCTTATAAATACAGGTTAAAAAAATACACATTTTAATTGTGTTCATGTAAAAAGTGAATCTAATAAATGAAGAAGAACACAACAGTATAAAAAAAAACTGAGCAAAGCATCTGGAGTAATAAGTTAATATCTAGCAAGTGAAAATAAATTATGCAATATTTTAATTAAAACATGGACGGAAAAATAAAATATCAGTCAAACAAAAAGAAGGTCAATCCAATTTTTTACCCAGATTAACAGTTATAAGAGTACACATGAGCTGGATTTGTTCTGGCCTCGGATGGCATCAGAGGTTTGAGCTCGTGCTTTACTTGGTGGTTTATGAGATGACCGATTAGATTTTGCCGAGGCTGGTTTCTCCTTTTTCTTTAATACTGCTTTGGGTTTCTTTTCCTTAGCTTCTTTTTTGGATTTCTTTTTCTCCTCATCAGATGAAGAAGATGACGAGGAAGATGTAGACGATTCAGATGAAGTGTCATCTATAATTTTTGAAAATTATCAAATTCAGTTCTTCCTTAAACCACTTAAGATAAATAATATATATTCCATCTTATTCATATTTGAAGTTTTGAAATGTTTAAGATCTAAGAAAGCTTGCTTAAAGATAATCTGATTGTTTTGGTAAAAAGTTAAATAAGGTACAAAGTACATGTGTGTTTCTAACTTTAGTTACACAGACTGAGTTTCTAGTCATTAACTTGAAGGTCAATATCAATCTCTCTATGTCAGTTCTCGTTCCTTGTCACTCCAGCTGAGCAGTCTGACAGTGAATAAGAG
Organism: Saccostrea echinata; assembly: GCF_033153115.1. Lineage (NCBI taxonomy): Eukaryota > Metazoa > Mollusca > Bivalvia > Ostreida > Ostreidae > Saccostrea > Saccostrea echinata. Next base: position 9,954,453 of record NW_026889772.1, on the reverse strand, counting down.
GGACTGATCCAGTTCTAAATCCTAACAAGTCATTAAATACCAAAAGAGAAATTCCTCCTAAAATACGTACCAACTATTTACCTTTTTCCTGTGGAATAAGAGCAATACATTTCTCTGCAGCATCACTACTTGGAGCGTGGTAAATCTTCTGGATCAGTTCAATCGTGAGCTTCCTCTTCTTGTGTTTGTTTGCTTCCTCCAACATTTTCTTCATGGCTGCCTACAGTCAGACCATCACAAATTGTCAGACACAATAACTATAACTCCACATTAATATGACCCACAGTGGACAGAATCATAACAAGTCATAATCAAGAACAAAAATATCATATTGATCAAGAGATTGTCAAAATTTATTTTCTCCAAAAAAATCCAACCCATTTTTTTAAATATCTAGTTATAAAATCCTGACACAAGACAGGTGATGAGGGTGGCACTGACTTCATATAAATGTATTTTCTAGAATCCAATACCTAATTGTATGGAATCCGGATAAGGCCATGTAGTTCACTTTCACACCATGGAGCATCCACTAAAGGGTCAATGGCGCAATAATGTGTTGGCACGATAATGATGAAGCGATGGTGTGATTACGACGAAGTGATGGTGCGATAGCATGATGGAACGATAATGAACATTGCTTCATTGTCATTATACCATCATCATCGCAAAATTGTGTCATCGCTATCACGCTATTACTTCATCATGCCATCGTATCATCATAATGGCAATGTCGCACCATTACTATTATCATCGCTCTACCACATCATCGCTTGTCGTCATCCAACCATCGCTTCATCGTCATCGCACTATTAACCCAAACCTTGAAAGTGTAATGATGCAATAGTGAAATACATGGCCATATCCGGATTCCATATAATTGGGATACTCAAACCAAATTGGGATACTCAAACCAAATCGAGATACTTAAACCAAATCCAGATACTCAAACCAAACAGGGAATGAGGGATACTCAAAATAAATTGATAAACTCAAACCAAATCAGGATAAATCAGGATACTGAGAGTTAATCTTTTAATCCTCACCAGTTTCTGTTCTAGGTGCTGCGTCTTCTTCTCCAACACTGCACATTTCACCATGTACTTGACCTTCTCTGGGTCCACTTTTTTGTTGTTTGTATTGACATTGTGAGACTGACCCTTGGTTAAGGCTCCTTTAACCAGGGCATCCTTAGTGTTCACAGTTCTCTTCTCTTTTGGAGGCTTCTGTTTTCCCCATATTTGCAGCATGATAGCTCCATCTTTCAGGAATGCAATGTCCTGAGGAGAAAAATACAAATAGAAGAACCATGCCATGCTTGTAATAGTAGTCAATATTCTTTTTTTTTTAAATATGAAGTAGTGCTTTTATCCTTTTATGTTCCTTAAATGTTCTATGAAGTCAAAATCTAACCACATGTGCATTAAATAATCATTGTATGATGGTAAATTACCAAAGATTTCCACAATGGAATAAATTTAAAAGAAAGTCTATCACTCACGTCAGCTGTGCATTTTGCAAATCCATGAACTTGGTTAAATTTCCATTGGGGGTTGATGGTATTGCCCAACTTCTTGGTTTCAAATGGTTTTTGTTCATGATTGAAAATATATTTGGCATACAGATCCTGTCAAAAAATTACATCATCAAATTAATACTGATGTATATAATTCTAACAATCTGCTGAACTGTTATTCTCCAAATAATAAAACAATGGGCTGAATGTAGTTTTTCACTCCTTATATTTAGGCTTATTGCATCAAGATAAGGAACAATTGACATACATGTTTTAATTTCTTGATATTATTATTACTTCTGTTTTTCTTTTTTTCCTCATTTTTATGGTTAATGTTTGAAAATCTAACTATATGTGTTGGCACTTAACATAAAAACAGGAATTAGAGCTTACAGTGAATTTGGATGGCAGGCCCATGGCATTCTCCAGTTTCAGTTTGAAGTAGACATCTTTACCTACAAGTTCTGAGGGATCCTCAACAAACACTTCATCCTCAGATATTTCTTTACCAGATTTGTCACAGGGAACAAGTTCAATCTGGTAACACAAACAAATCAATATGAGTATAACATCTAGAAGATAACAGTATACTCAATATCAGTTATACAAATCAATATGAGTATAACATCTAGAAGATAACAGTATACTCAATATCAGTTAAATACAAATCAATATCAGTACTACATCTAGAAGATAACAGTATACTCTATATCAGTTATACAAATCAATATCAGTACTACATCTAGAAGATAACAGTATACTCTATATCAGTTATACAAATCAATATCAGTACTACATCTAGAAGATAACAGTATACTCTATATCAGTTATACAAATCAATATCAGTACTACATCTAGAAGATAACAGTATACTCTATATCAGTTATACAAATCAATATGAGTAATAAAGTCTAGAAACATACACTTAGTATCAGTTACAACTATATGCAAGTCTTAAAAACATATGCAGTGTTCTAGCAAAATAACAAATTCCATTTTCCAACATGGACTTGATAATTTAATGAATGCACATTTAGATTCTGAAACTAACTCTAAGGATAGAGATTGCCCATCTACATAAATAGGGAAAACAAAGCATGTGTGAAAGGTGCAAAATTATTACTCAGAATGGGGAACTTTTCTGACAAAGTACTTTGCACTACATATATATATTTATTCTGACAGATTTCTAATTGCTCTGAAATACTACTTAATCTTTATAACCTATTTGACACAAACATTTGTGATCTGTAACTTACATTGACTTTCCCCACTTCATAGCCACGGTAGTCAATAATATCCAACTGTTCCTTCATAGCTATCTGTACAAAAAAACAACAACAAAAAAATGTCATCACCATTTTGCTGCTGATTAAGATAAACTGAATCATGAGAAATCCTCAATCTAGAAGTCAACTAAGATTCCAAGATACACTGTGTAGAAATAAGCAAATTAATGTTCTCACCATGTATGAAGTTGACTGTAGCCAGATTTTCACACTGCCAATGTGAAATTCTGCATTGATGTCATCAACAAACGGATCCTTCTCCTAGAAAAAAAATTACTTTTTATAACATTGTGAAGTTCCCTACAAATGCAAAAAATGTCACATTTCCTGTTAATATAATGTAATAAATCTTGCTTCATTTAAAAAAAATTAAATGAACCATGGGGAATAACGATTGAATTTAATTTAATATCACTCCAATAATTCATAATACACATGAATAATATCTAAGCATTCTCAGATTATCAGACAATTTATATTCTATCACAGAGTTCTTAACCATTTACCAAGCACTAAAGAAAGAAAATCTTATCCTGACATTCAACAGAATTTTTTTTTCTTAGAAGGAGTGTAAATTCCACAGTCTGTCCCATCCAGGAAAAAAAATGTTCACTTGCAGGAAATAAATCCCACAGATCTCCCTATCCAAAAAACAAGATAACTTACTGGGGGTAAATCCCACAGATCTCCCCATCCAAGAAATAATGTGAACTTACAGGGGGTAAATCCCAGGGATCGTCCCCATCCAAGAAGTCATTATACATCTCCTGCATCACATATTTTCTGTTCATGAATTTGACCTTTGGCCAGATCCATTCATGTTTGGTCTCAACATTTGTGGCCTTGATCATGACCTCAGTCCTACCAGTCTGTTCTCCCCGTGCCTCGGGGGACACAATCATTGACTCAAACTTCATCTTTTTGTCCAGTTCCTGACTGATGGCATTGGCTTCTTCTACTGCTGGCATGATCTCTAACATGTCCTCTTGTAGCAGAGCATCATCTGTCATTAAAAGTACAGTATAATTACTACTGAAATGCACAAAAACAATTATCTCCAAAACTGTGGTTGATAATGTCTATGGATATTGAAGTTAATTACGGACCTCTAGATTTGTTTTCTCCACTCATGTCAAATCCCGATTTTTTAGCCACCTCCTCTTGAGCCATGTCAAATGTCACCTCTGGATACTTCTCTTTGGAGGAATCTCTCTGTTTAGGGTTAACAAAGACAAAGTACTGTGTGGTTCCAAAGATCAATCTATAATAGAGGGATGCACGTTAGAATTAGGATTCCTGAAAACTCTGCTGTCCCATCTTTATGAAGTGCGGTGTATGATATACTGCATAAAATGTATACTAAACAATGAACATTAATACGAACTTCTTTCACAGTGAATAATTTTCTAAGTGTTTTTAACATCAATTGTATGACTACTATTAAATTCTTGATTATATGCAAGAAAGAATGGAAAGTGTTGACTTATGTCATATCTAACTAACACAATTTCAATCCACTAAAACAAGTCAAATAGGGTATTTATTTCTAATTTGTACCTGTCGTTGTGGTTGAGGGGTTGTTTTGACACCACAGCCTTTCCATTCTGTAACAATCTGTTAGTAACATCACATGGTTCAATGGTGAACTTCCCTCCATCATTTCTGATTATGGCATGTTTAGCTGCAACACTAAATTTGAAATAACAATGTCAATTATAAATGGTATATAAATTTAACATGAAATTGATTATCAACATTAAACAAGTATTTAAATGAAAGTTTTTTATGATTCTTTAAAAATTTTTTTTTTTCCTTTATGACTCAGAAAATAGCTTAAAAAAATTTCCCCCAATTCTACACTTACCCTTTGAATTTCATATGCAGATTATAAATATAAACCATAAAATGGTTTTCCTTCTTTTTTAATCTGGGGATTAACAGTTACAATCATGGCAGAAAAAAATTATATATCCCACTTATGCAGGTTATGCATTTTTCTGCAATGTTGCAACAATTATCCCCACATTAACAAACAAAATAAGCAATAATTATTGATTAAATTAAGGTACTGCATCTCTAGCAGAATTTTCCAACAAAAAAAAAATCTCCAGTGAATCAAACTGAAGATGCTTCTCTCAATAAATATTGCAATGTTTAAAAAGCCATATGTACATACAAACATGCAACTAGACTGATTTGTCAGACATAACTAAAATATAGTTTCTAACATTATTGGTCCACTAATGAGTAAATTGGAATATCATACATCCCATGAACACGTACATGATAATATGCAGACTATATTCAGGGTTGCAAATAACCACTTGCCCAGTGGCAAATGCAAGTACATGTAAAAAATAAATTTTGTCTGTGGGTGACAAACTCTTCAGGATTTTATCGTCCACAAGGCAAGTAAAAATTTTATCCTAACTCTTCTGGAACCTGACCTTGCTTTGACTCTACTTTTAAATACACTTTTGTTTCCACTATTTCCCACCTAATTAAAGTTTTCTAGACCCTCACTCATGTCAACATTGTGAAGTAAAATGTGGAAAATTATTAAAGAGGGTCTAAATACTCAGGAAAAGGAAAAAATATGGATAACAAATACATGTACATGTACTACTTTTAAGAATTACAATACCAAACAAAGATCAAGATTTTTTTTTTTTACCAACTGGACAGAAAATTGTGGGCCCTAAAAATATCAATGTGGGCTAGTAAAATTTGTGAAGTTGGGCACCCACATGGCCATTATTTGCAACCCTGTAGTACATGTATTTAGATTCAGCTAGCTATTTTCATCAGTTTTAAATTTCATACAATGTTGGAATACACATACATATATATTTGCATGACTCCGGGAACAAAACACATACCCTAGTGATTTCTATCTGGAATACATGTATTGTAATTTTAATTAAAACTAAATTGATGATTTAGTCAATTAATGTAAATTCTGGGGGATTAAATCCAAAACTTTTAGATTGTAACATTTTTTCACAAAAGAGTAGTAGTTTGTACAAAATACTGTAGATCAGCAGATTTTCCTGACCCCTTATTTTTGCAGGAAAGTTGTTTAGTATTTATAAGCGATACAAAATTTCCACTAAGTCTAGTTGGATATACTTGTAACCTTTAATAATACAAATATACGCGAGGATGAAATTTTGCATGCAAACAATCTCAAATAATTATACATAAAAAAGTTCTTATGAATAAAAAGTAATTTACAGTAAATTATTCGATGATTTCCTACCTTGGCCCTTTCAACACAATGTCCCCTTCAAATCCCAGGCAAATTTCGGGGGCCTCCAAGAAATGGCTTATGTGTCCTGATAGCTGAGGGTCAAGGTTCAGGTTAGACAAGTGGGGGACAGTTTTTTTCTTCTCAGCAATGGCGTGGAAGTCTGCCCCACCTCCTCCACCCTGAAATATTAGACAGTTAAAGAATAAATCTGTTTGTCATCCTGAATCATTGTAATTTATAAGAAATTTTCTGTTAAAACAAAGACTTCTTTTATTCAATTAAGTAAGAAAGACAATTTATTCCATTGTTCATTCTTAAGACATTGAGTCATTGAATTCAAATAATTTCATTATTTTCCCAGCTGACATTTTCATTCAAGTACTGGTCTACCTGCACCCTTTCTGTCCCCCTCCCCTCCTTCTTTTATCAAGTACTTATCTACTCACACTTTCTGCCCCCGCCCATCTAAACTTCCTTGATCATGTACTGGTCTACTTACACCTTCCCCCTCCCTCCCCTACCTCTTTGATTATGTACTTAACTAATTAAATTGAATTGTAATGGTCTACTTACACCTTCCCCCTCCCTCCCCTACCTCTTTGATCATGTACTTAACTAATTGAATTGAATTGTAATGGTCTACTAACACCTTCCCCCTCCCTCCCCTACCTCTTTGATCATGTACTTAACTAATTGAATTGAATTGTAATGGTCTACTTACACCTTCCCCCTCCCTCCCCTACCTCTTTGATTATGTACTTAAGAGGCAGTCCACCGAAAAACCAGGCAATGGGTGGCACATCACATGTCATGGATTTTAATTATTTTTTGCATGTAGACTTATTAAAGCAAGTGTTTACACATGACAACATTAAAAAAATTTTTAGTGCTCCTCTAGTCCTATTTTTGGTAAATGCTTAATTTTAAGTGCAAAAAGGTCAACATAAGGGTAAAAAAATTACTACGTTTTTATTTTGTTTTATATGTAACAAATACTCAAAAGCTGGATGTGATGAATATTATTTATAACATAGACTCTTATCTTTTATTTTATTAATGAATAAGACTCCAATTTATATTTCTTTAGAAAAAATTATATGGTCCAAATTTGAGTTAAGCAAGTAACTTTTTGAATCCAGTATCCAATTTTCATTACGTTATAAAATCCAATACATTACAAGGACAGATTTTTTTTCTTATGTTATTATGAATACAAAGTACAAACTTTTGAATCACTCAATAAAATCAGTGGGAACAGGTATATTGAAAGAAATAAAAGGAGTCAAATTTACCTTCTTTTTTTTTTTTTTTTTATAATTTTCCCAAATGAAACCGATCCCGACCGGAATTATATAAAGAAAAAAATACTATAATTGTAATGTTAAATTTGGCTCTTTTGTTGTAATATGAGTAAAAACTTACTAGATTTATTTTTTTAACATGTTATATAGGTGGCAGGTGCCTTTATTTTGATAAATTTGTTAATTTTGCATTATTTCGATCGGATCGGGATCGGTTTTTACAGTAAATTTAGAAACATTTCCTAAATTTGGCTCTTCATTTTAATTTATCAGAAAAATATGCTTGTCTTTTATTTCTTTTCAGTCAGTTAACTGTTTTTAAATGAGTGTAACCATAGATTCAAATTTATATATTATTTAAATTACTAATGTCTTTTACATACATGAAGATTACATGTAAAACATCTGATTGAATTCTTAATAGATACTCAGTATTTAAAAAAAGTATTTGTACATGCATTATGCAACAAATGAGAGCAGACAGCTTTCTAGCTTTATTATTTATCTTATTTCCAAGTAAAATTTCTTTTTTTTCCTCAGGAATTAAAGAGTAAATTCTATCAGTGGCGAAATTAAACTTGCCTAAATACAGGAAATATTTTTATGTGTACAGTCTCGACTTTATCCAAGTTTTTTTCTTACCTGTCATCTGTAAAGCCTTTTCCTCTTTTACAAAATTTGATTTTATATAAATAAGAAAATAAGTTCTTTCATATATAGTATCATTATTCAAGAGCCGATAAATCCCAAGCAAAAAGCGGGGGGGGGGGGGGGGGGGGGGGGGGGGGGGTCATGACATCATTATTTTTAAAAATTGGTTTCATGAACGTGAAAACATTTTAGAATTGGCCAACATAGTCACATGTTTAAACTCCATATTAAATGTGAGTGTGTGATTGTTTCAATCGCCAAATTAAAAAAATAAATAAGTAAAATAAAAAAAAAACAACGAAATGTTTCACTAAACCATCTTCCGTTTTAGTGCCAAATTATAGTGGGGAGTTCAGCAGTAGTTTAACTCAATAAATATATTTTTATAACTTATTTTTCAGGGTTTTTTTTTCATTTTTAATCGTACTTCGGATTGTTTATTTTGATTTGACTGCATAGATAAATATATTTAAGTTTTTACAAATATCATGAAGTAAACATCTCAACTTCGTTGAATTAAGTGTTGCGTAAATCTAAAACATTCATCAATGATTCCAAATTTTATAAGAAATGTTCATGATAAACACTTCATTAATTATTTTTACGCATATCCTAGTATATCAGTTTAAAAAAAATAGTTCTCAGACATGTATAAAATTACTTATCAAAACGTCATCTAGCTGAGACGCCGCCCGTGTATAAAATACATTTTGATATTAAAATATTATTTAACATTTAGAATAATGCACTCTGAAGAGTAATTAAACAGAAAAAGAGAAATCATTTTTTTAAAAATCTTTTTCTTTACACTTTTACGCAAAGAATTTACAAACTTCTCTGGAAACTTGTAACTATTTCATTGTGACGCAATATTAGTCAGGTATATGACGTCACTGATACATCAACGGAAACGTGGATTCAACCTGAATAATAGAGCCAATTTTAATCTAAATATTACGTCTGGAGGCGAAAATGAATTATATTTTGAAAATAAATTATTTAGTTTTTTGTTTAATTATTTTCTTTAGTGTATCGATTCTAAATATTTCACTAGAATTCCGATAAAAAGGTGTTGAGCAGATTTACCGATGCCACGGGAGATAACTCTTGCATCGCAAAATTTCATAAAAACGTCCTTATATTTTGCCAGAAAACTACTATCAAAAGTGTTTTTCCCACCGATTTTATTTTTTAAACAAAAAGTTGAAATATTTCTAGATTTAGTTAAGTGTGAGTTATAGTCCTGTTAAAAATGTATTAGAAATTACAGTTCTTTGTTTCTGACCTACATTCAATGGTTTATATAGGGGCATTCAAAAACACAAAACACAAGGATATTTTACTAAATAAGCAATTATCAAACGAATCTTCAATTACATTATTCCTTTTGGGCTACATTGATATTGTTTTTAATAAAATATCAAATATTCCTCACATTCGATGTGCCGCATATTAATACAATACTGCCTGGTTTTTCAGTGGACTGCCTCTTAACTAATTAAATTGAATTGTAATGGTCTACTTACACCTTCCCCCTCCCTCCCCTACCTCTTTGATTATGTACTTAACTAATTAAATTGAATTGTAATGGTCTACTTACACCTTCCCCCTCCCTCCCCTACCTCTTTGATCATGTACTTAACTGATTGAATTGAATTGTAATGGTCTACTTACACCTTCCCCCTCCCTCCCCTACCTCTTTGATCATGTACTTAACTAATTGAAATGAACTGTACTGGTCTACTTACACCTTTCTGCTCAGCCTCCTTGAGTTTCTCCTCAAAGGTCTTCTTCATGTCCTCCATTTCTTGTGCATTTTTGTCAAGAATAGATTTATACTGATCTTCCAATTCTTCTTTTATCTGTTTTTTCTCTACAAAGCAACAGAAATAATATTTACCTCATACAATGGTGGCCAATATCAACTGTGAATTCAAATTACATTTTTTTGCATTCAGGTGTTCTCTGTTATCACCAAGACAGGATGTTCCTTTTAAAAAGACATTAATTTATTCTTTTATTTGATTGGAGTTTAAATTTGAAGATGATTGATATTACAGTCGAACAAATTAATAAAATTTCATAATACTCCGAGGCTTGTAATTAATTGCCTTATAAAAATCACAAAAGTTTATATTTCAAATTCTGGTTTGAAAAATGTGTCACCACATTAAATCTTTCGTTGAAACAGTTAAAAAAAAACAAAAAACCAAAACAAAACACAATGTAGTTGATACTAAATCTGCAAAGTGTATGAATTTGGATATTATTTATTAAAAGAGCCTGGCTCTTGAAGGTAATTTCCCCTTGTGTGATGTCATAGGTTTTCACATAAACTTTCATTAATTTAGTAAACAAGCAAATGTTTATGGGATTGGTTAAAAGATTTCATAATGATGATACTGGCTAAAACTGAGATACTTCTTATGGCATCGTCTTATTTTGGAAACCCCCTCCCTCCTCCTTCAGACTCTAGAAATTATGATAAAATATCAAATCTGAGATCTTTATTAAAGGATCTAAATTTACCCTCTTCTGTTAAATCTTCATCTTCTTCACCCGCCACCATCTCCAGTTTACCCGAGGCCAACATGGCCTTCAGCTTCTCATTTTCCTCCTGTAATTCTCGGATTAATTTCTCTGTAGGGTCCTCATTGACTGAGGTGGAGTTCTTGATCTGCTTGGCTCTGTCTGCGTACCTAAGGGTGGACAGGGTCTCATCATAGTTGATATCAGCGGGAGACAGAGCTGCGATCATGATGGTCTTACTGTTTCCTCCCAAGGCATTCTTCAACAGCTTGGTCAGGACAGAGTCTCGGTAAGGAACTGAAATATCAATTCTTAATCAATAACCCCAACCTCTGTGTATCTGGGTGATTCTGTACTGAATACAGTAACAAAAGTTCTGAATCAGTCAGGAAATTTAGGTACAGATTCTCCTGATATCTGCATGATGATTAAATTTAATTATGACAAGTGAAGGAATGAAACATAAGAAATGTGACAAAATGATTTGAAGAAAAATAAGAAATTATCCTGTTTACAAACATTAGATTCTCAGTTGTTTGTGTTTTTAAGACTCACCTCGAGTATTTTTTCCAGAGGATCTGTCTGCCAAAGCTGCGATCACATTACCCAGACATGACAGGGACTGATTAATGGCAGCTCCCTCCTTCAGCCTGTCCCCTGTGGCTCCGGTGCTCTCTGCTCTCTCACTAAGAACACAAGACTCGTCTTTAGAGTTTCACACACAAAGCTTGTTTACATTTTTGAACATGTAAGATTATATAACCATTTAACACATCCATAAAAAGAAATTTCAAAAAAACATAAGCGTGCCATTTCATTTTATACCAGCTATAAAAACCATTTTTGAATAACTTACTATTGGAACTCTTTAAAATGAAAAGTTATTTATTATAGCTGCTACTTTTTACATTCTGGCACAATGTTCCTCTTTTTTAAGTTAGACACTGGTTCAAACACCAATAAACTTCATTTTATCATCTTACCTGCCAGCCAAGTCGACAAGATTGGTGACCGCTGATTTTGTGGTATCCTCTCCTGCAGCATTCTGGAATTTCTGGATAAATGTGATTCCAACAATGGTGTGGGCACGACTAAAATATAGAAAAAAATGGTTTAATCAACAGTCCATCCATGATAGGTTTTAACTTTTATAAAATATTGTATCTCAGTTAATTAACATTGAAGTACTTGTCTTCAACATGTTAAATGAACAAAGCATTGTATGAGCAGAATTATTCATTTGTGATTCAATTTCATTTATTTTGTTAATAAAATTTATCAACAAAATTAAATCCAGTATGAAATTTTCACCCAGAAATTGTTAGGTTACATGTATGATTACTGAATAAATGATAAAATTAAGTCCCCTTAAAAAATCATTTTAAATCACAAATCAACAAAATTTTATCCTTTAAAATTTCTTTCTCTGCACTGAACTTTCCTTTTCTGGACTAACATCCATTTAATTAATATCACTGCACAACAAATATTGTCAAATATTGAACATGAAGATACTTTACTACGCTGAAGTAAATATAGTAGTCAAGATCAAATTAGGTTGCTGAGGTAGTAATTTCAGTATGTTTAGGATTCCTGCCATTATTGCGGTATTTTAGCTGTTACCTGCTGGTGGCATTCATGTTTGTAGAGGCCACAGTCCTATTCTGTGTGCCTTCCTCCATCCTCGCCTCAATGTCTGTGTAGCTCTGAACTGGTACAATCTTTAGACCTTCAGCTGCAATCACAAAAATTGAAATTAAACCATCTGTTAAAATTTCACATCAAACAAATCTCATATTCACTGGACTACTCTCTCTCTCTCCCTCCTTCCTCCCCCCTTTTCCAAAAATAAAAACCCATATCTTACCATAAAATCCCAGTTTTGGATGCTGTCTAACTCTCAGTCCCCCTTTCTTGGTTCGACTGTCAAGAAGGTCACGAACTTGTTCATTGTAAATTTCTAGCATGCTAAATGTGATCTGTCATAATAAATATAAAAAATATAATAATTCAGTGTACATTGAAAAAAAAATCTTTTTTTTTTAGTGTGTTACATAAATATCTATGTTCTTGATATTAATTGGTTTATTTTTTTTTGTTTAATGATTTCATATTTATTTATTTATTTATTTAATTTCATTGTTGTTGTTTTTTTTTGGTCATACTTCAAATTCTGTCTTGTCACCCTCTGCCTTCTTTGCCTCAACTTGCTTAAACACATCATCACAAAACATGGGCACAATACCTGAGTAAAACAATTAAACAAGAGGCCCATGGGCCACATCGCTCACCTGAGCACATTGGCTAGGCAAAAGCACAAATCAATCCAGTATTGAAAACATTACCGGGGGGGGGGGGAGGATGCTTCCATATCAATATGACTAAACATAGCTTTTCTGTTCTTGAGAAGAAATATTTTTTCTATATGTTCTTATGTAAAACTTTCGATCCCCCATTGTGGCTCCTCCCTATCCCAGGGGTCATCATTTGAACAAACTTGAATCTACACTACCTGAGGATGCTTCCATATCAATATGACTAAACATAGCTTTTCTGTTCTTGAGAAGAAATATTTTTTCTATATGTTCTTATGTAAAACTTTCGATCCTCCATTGTGACCCCGCCCTACCCTTGGGGGTCATCATTTGAACAAACTTGAATCTACACTACCTAAGGATGCTTCCATATCAATATGACTAAACATAACTTTTCTGTTCTTGAGAAGAAATATTTTTTTCTATGTGTTCTTATGTAAAACTTTCGATCCCCCTATTGGGCTCCACCCTACCCCCGGGGGTCATCATTTGAACAAAATTGAATTTACACTACCTGAGGATGCTTCCATATCAAAATGACTAATCATGGCTTTGCAGTTCTTCATCAGAAGAAATTTTCCTATATATATCTTTTTCAGACCTTCATCCTCCATTGTGGCCCCACCCTAACCCAGGGGTCAACATTTGAACAAACTTGAATCTACACTACCTGAGGATACTTCCACAAAAATATTATCAATCAGGCCTTTGCTGTTCTAGAGAAGTAGATTTTTAAAGATTTTTCCTATATATTTCTATGTAAAACTTTGATCCTCCATTGTGGCCCCGCCCTACCCCCCGGGGGTCATGATTTGAACAAACTTGAATCTACACTACCTGAGGATGCTTACATATAAATATGACTCATCACGGCTTTGCTGTTCTTGAGAAGATTTTTAAAGGTTTTTCCCATGTATTTCTATGTAAAACTTTTATCCTCCACTGTGGCCCCGCCCTACCCTTGAGGGTCATGATTTGGACAAACTTGAATCTACACTACCTGAGGATGCTTACATATAAATATGACCAATTAGGGGTTTGCTGTTCTTGAGAAGAAGATTTTTAAAGATTTTTCCTATATATTTCTATGTAAAACTTTGATCCTCCATTGTAGCCCCGCCCTACCCCCGGGGGTCAAGATTTGAACAAACTTGAATCTACACTACCTGAGGATGCTTACATATAAATATGACTCATCATGGCTTTGCTTTTCTTGAGAAGAAGATTTTTAAAGGTTTTTCCCATGTATTTCTATGTAAAACTTTGATCCTCCACTGTGGCCCCGCCCTACCCCCGGGGGTCATGATTTGGACAAACTTGAATCTACACTACCTGAGGATGCTTACATATAAATATGACCAATTAGGGGTTTGCTGTTCTAGAGAAGAAGATTTTTAAAGATTTTTCCTATATATTTCTATGTAAAACTTTGATCCTCCATTGTGGCCCCGCCGTACCCCCGGGGGTCAAGATTTGAACAAACTTGAATCTACACTACCTGAGGATGCTTACATATAAATATGACTCATCATGGCTTTGCTTTTCTTGAGAAGAAGATTTTTAAAGGTTTTTCCCATGTATTTCTATGTAAAACTTTGATCCTCCACTGTGGCCCCGCCCTACCCCCGGGGGTCATGATTTGGACAAACTTGAATCTACACTACCTGAGGATGCTTCCATATAAATATGACCAATTAGGGGTTTGCTGTTCTTGAGAAGATTTTTAAAGATTTTTCCTATATATTTCTATGTAAAACTTTGATCCTCCATTGTAGCCCCGCCCTACCCCCGGGGGTCATGATTTGAACAAACTTGAATCTACACTACCTGAGGATGCTTCCACATGAGTTTCATCTTCCCTGGCTTTGTGGTTCTTGAGAAGAAGATTTTTAAAAGATGCTATTAATTTTTCACTAATTCTTTATTATCTCCCCTTCATTTGAACAAACTTGAATCCCCTTCACCCAAGGATACTTTGTGGCAAGTTTGGTTGAAATTGGCCCAGTGGTTCTTGAGAAGAAGTCGAAAATGTGAAAAGTTTACAGACAGACGGACGGACAGACGGACTACAGACAAAATGTGATCAGAAAAGCTCACTTGAACCTTTGGCTCAGGTGAGCTAAAAAAGATAAGCCACAGAAAAGTTCTCTGAATTATTACCAAGGAAAAAAGGTGCTTTTTTAAGTATAAACTGTGCACTTTTTAGTTTATCCAAAAACTGCATTAAATCAGATCCTAATTATATATTTTTTAAAATCATCAAGGACATAATTTTGAATTTTTTCCTCATTAAGAATTTATTATGTCATTAATGGATATTTCTTCAAATACATTTTCTTCTCTGCAACGTGATTATCAAATAGAAAAGGGGGAAAATTGTTGGAGATATTGATGCTCCAGCTTTTTGTATTTTCTTTTAAGATTACTAGTAACTTATTCATTTACAAATATATACAAACCTTTGTTAATTCCATAACCAACAACAGACCAACTTTTTCCCGACCCAGTTTGACCATAGGCAAACAATGTGCTGTTATAGCCTTCCCAGGCATTCTGAAGAACTGCCACTCCCAAGGAATCATATACTTTTTTCTAAAAGTCATCAATATATATCAATTTCTGTATCCCTTTCAATTGAAAAAGATCAAAGATAAAAAGCTTTAATATCACTATATTTATTGAGAAAAAATGGATACCTGATCAGCAAATTTCTTTCCATTTGGGTGTGAAGTATCAGGACCATAGTATCCATTGGCGTCTTCTTTGCTTCCATCATGTGACCAAAAACTGTAGTCAAATGTAAATTTTCTGGGTTCATCATTCGCTTCGGGGTCTGTAATCTGTGTTGTGGGACCATTCATATCAATGATAAGGGTAGCATTTCGCTCCCTTTCTCTGCGATTGTAAACAGTGTTAAGGAACACATTATTCTCGATATGAACAAACTTATTACAGCTGTCAACAATCGCTTGATTTAGATATATAGCTTGATATAGCTATATAGCTTAATTAAGCTATTCAAAACAGCTTAATAAAGCAATTTGAATAGAGTTTTTTACAAAAATGTTTTTTTAAGAAATAGACAAAAAGTCCCAAGTATGTGATTATGCATATTTGTACTCTGGACTATTGAAAATTAAAGCATTCCAAATAAAAGATACTTTAAATATTGCTGCTTTTGAACACTTTTAAGCATAAAATTGATGTATTTCCATTGTTTGGTTAACTGTACACCACCTTGTGTGTGGTAATCGAGGCATGAATAAGTATGATTACTTCACATTGTGCAAATTGTGTTGAATTACCAATTATTCAGTGAATTGACCAGCTTTACAATTTCATTCATTGACAAGAAGTAACTGTGTGGTCACAAATCAATTGCTTAATTTATATAGCCCAAAAACTTTTAGAACTTTGAGTGCAAAGTTTATTGAGGTGAATAGTTTATTTCCTTTGCTTAAAAAAGGTTATTCTAAATTC
This sequence comes from Saccostrea echinata, assembly GCF_033153115.1. Classification (NCBI taxonomy): domain Eukaryota; kingdom Metazoa; phylum Mollusca; class Bivalvia; order Ostreida; family Ostreidae; genus Saccostrea; species Saccostrea echinata. The sequence goes on along the minus strand of NW_026889772.1, from coordinate 9,938,122 downwards.
TTACTTAAACTTTACATCAAATGCTATTTATAAACCTATAACAAACTTATTACAGCTGTCAATCTTACATATACTGTAGATCTACAGTGTACATGGTGTATGCAAATCTCTGTCTATCATTTAGCAATAGCTGTGCAAACAAGCAGAGAAAAATCTATATTTACTGACAATTTTCTTAAATCCCTATAACTATACAGTTACATACAGAATATGCTATAACCACCATAATGTTGCAGTGTCTGTGACAATGCAGAGTTGTGCCCCTTTTACCACAGCCTTTGGAAAAATCATCAAGACGATATTAGTGATAAAAAAACTTCCGCCAATTAAGTCTAATACCACTGCTTAAGCAAACATAATTTTCGTATAATTCTGCTGGTATGTTTAAGAGATTTAATATAACTCCAACCGGTGCGCCATATCCAAAGATGCGCGCGGTTAATCTCCCAAAGAAAAAAAAATCACAAAAGGATATGAAAGGTCGCACTCTCACAGCAACTTTAACGTTTTCCTCCGGCATGATGAGCAGACTTTCAGTAATGTTCCAAAATTTCTAAGTTCAGCTTTTAAAATTTATCTAGTGCACAATGTTGATCTTCACAACTCCATTCTTACTCAACAGCTGTTTGTAAACGTTGATTGGTTGCTATAGCACGCGTCATTCATTGTGGGGCCACCTACAGGGGTACGGGTAGAGCACCGTGACGTATCTTTAAACTTAACCTGCTTTTACGTCACCATGACAGGTTGAAAAATAGAACGATCGAATGATTATTTCAATATTCCTATTTTCGATATTCTTTGTATGCTTTTTTTCGTGTAGATAACGCATTCATAAGAAATGAGCATTGTATCTCACTAACTGTGATGAATGGGGGGGGGGTCTTTCGTTGGCGGGGTTCTTAATGGTTGTCTGAATAACTGTTACAAACCCCTTTGGATTAATTTTGAAAATCCATTTTGTGGAAAGAGCACATGTTATTTAAAAAAATAAAATGACATGATGACACTCATAATGCCCCTTCCTTTTTTTTTTTTTTTTTTTTTTTTTTTTTTTTTTTTTTTTTGGTCTGGGATCAACACTTCTTTCCTAATAACATGTAATGTATGATAGCATTAGAAAACATTAATAGGAAAAAAGTGTGACGATCCGGCCCAAGTTTAAAAAAAAATATGAAATTGGAGGTCCATGTCCCAAACAAGTGCCTGTGACTGACACTGCCAGGGCTACATTTAGTTCTGTACCATGTACACTACGAATAACTGTAATTATACCGGAGAAATGGATAAAAAACGTTGTGGTGATCGGTGTGGCATCGTTCCCCACCCCTTTAACATTACACTTCGAAGAATTAACAAAAGCTTGTAAATGAAAAAAAATGATATACTCCTAGATTTGGATTGTTCAAACAAGTGTTAATTTTCTCTGATTTCAAAAGACATTTTTACTTAATTAAGTTGATTTTTTTTATAAAAAAAAAAAATCCCTTAATTTACCTCCATGTAGATATAGATTACTTATGACGACAATAATTTACAGGTATTTCAAAATGTGTATCAGACTTCAGCTAATTATAATAACTGCTAAATGCAGAGCTCAATAACCTACTTTTTAAATATCCATATGTCACGATTGAATTCGTGCACCCACAACAATTGTGTTTGTTCTATACCCCTTCAAATTTTTGGTGCCAGTTAATAAATCTCTATATTGTATGCCAGTGAAATAAACTTATGTAATACTGTGAGGGATTTAAATGGTAAATAATGCTAAACGTCGATTATAGTGAATAAAAAGCTATAAAGATATTCAGATTCTGATGTTCAAGAGAAGTACAACTGTGTTTTTGTGTTAAGCAAAATTTAATCTACTCGGATCAAAACCGGATAACGAATGCAATGAATGACACTCTTTCTCCAAAGAAAGTGAGAAAAAATTGCACTGCTTGTGAAAGTTCAAAAGTTTAAATGTTAGGGAATTTAGAGATCACTGGAAACTACTGTATGGTAAACAATTTTTGTAATTGTTTACCTATATATACACTTAAATTAAACACCCACCCCCACTCCACCTCCTGACTGGATGGGGATCACGATCGACTTTTTTCCAAACGATTGTCCATCTGTCTTCAACAAAATCTTGTAAAAGCTCGAATTTTGGAAACATTGATATGAATAGCACCCCCTTTTAATGCTTTCTAAATAATTTTTTTTTCTATATACAAATTTTAATCCGTTACCACTTCATCTACACATAATAACACCCGTTTACTAAATATATATACAAGTATATATATATGGGTAACGAATGCTTTATAGAAATATAATTTTCATCTAGGTCGTAATTTTAATGATTTTTGAATAGAAGCATGTAGATGAAGTGGTAAGAGATTAAAATTAAAATAAAGAAAATTATAGATAAAAAAAATAATAATACAAAACATTAAAAAAGGGGGCATCCTCGACAGGTACCTGTTATCTAAATATATCACTATCACTATGCACTGAAATGTTGAAAACATGTTACAAATCCGTTACAAGATTAAAAGGACACCCTCACCCCTGTTAAATTTATTTTGACGAATTGTATGCATGGGATTGAGTGAAATTCTTGAAAAATGGACATCGTCTTAACAAAAAGATTGCAATTTCACTTGTTAACATATCTATGTGTATATAATTTTAAAATCAAGATATTAGACTAAATTTGACCCAAAGCAAAGTAAATGAAAAGCGTTACAAGATCACCCCCCCCCCCATTTTGTCTTGAATTAATCTTTTAAATTTATTTCAAGTTTGATATATCGGATTGAGTGAAATTCGTGAAAAATGGAGAGCATATTAGGGGAGAGTATCTTAACAAAAAGCCAACAATTTCACATGTTAACATTATTCTTGCGTAAATAATTTTAAAATCCAGATACTTGACTTAATTTGACCCTGCCAAATCAAAGTCAAGTATAACTTTGTACATTACTATTAAAAAAAAACTAAACTTTTCCATCTTAATTTTTAAGTTGCCAACAAGTACTCGTCACGACCTTATGTTGCCGAGGTTATATAGTGATGAGAATAGCAGGTGTGATTGGGCGGTTAGGGAAGAGGAGGAAAATACTAAACTACATTAGTATATAATTTTACTCTACCCCCTCCCCCCCCCCCCCGGAAAAAAGCAAACAAACAACTGCATTTTTACGAAACACCTACATTGTATATATGTATAACTGAGATAAAGGTATTTTATGGCTTTGACTACGGTACACGTGGACTCAATATAAAGAACTCCGGTCTCTTTATGCAACGGTTCGCATCAAGAGGATTGAATATATGCATGTACCTTAATTTGGAAGTATTAGGACAAGATCGATCACGATCATTCATTATTCATTCCAATAAAAGTTTCGAAGATATAGCACGGTGACTATGGTCTTCAGTATATGACATTGATTCAAAATCCCTACTGTATGTGAATCTACACTGGGTATATTCTGATCATGTTCATAACTCGCATGATTAGCTAGGTCATCTAATAGTAATGCAGGCACGTGGCATATTACGGGGGGGGGGGTGCTCCCCACTTTTTTTCAAACGTAACCTTTTACAGTTGATGTTGAAAAACTTTTTGTTGTAGTAAATGAAAAAACGTTTCATGTGGAAAGTTCAAAAGTTGGAAACCCCCCCCCCCCCCAACGAAATATCGATACTATGTACGTGCCTGTATAGATTTATCTGTTTAATTGAATGGGTTAATTGACGAAAATTTATGCATTAAGTATATTGTCTTCTTATATTATAATTGTTTGAACAAGTTATTATTATTTATTAGTTGTGTTCGCTCGCCCATGAAAAAACACCTTTTCCAAATTAAGTATGGCTCCGTGTAAAAATCATGCAGGGGGTGATACATGGGGGGTTTCAGAATTTTTTCAAACTTTGCATGTTGGTAGAGTATGCTAAGATACTACAAAAAATAAAATGATTTTTTATCAATTCTGTGTCTGGTTGCCATGGCAACAGTTAGACTGTTTTCGGTAAAAAATGGCTGAAATTTCCTCTAAAAATAGGCAAAAATATCAATATTTCATATGAAATTAAAAGAAAATCAGACAATAAATCACATTTTTGTTTATTTCTCATTCAAATACAGCTCAAATAGTAACTTTTCATAATTAATCAAAATATTTCCATGTCCAGTAAAATGTTCTAATTTTAAGCTGAAAAGGGGAGATAATCCATATTGACAAAAACAGCAAAATATCAATTTTTTGAGGATTTTCAGCTATCAAAAAATTAAAAAACCCTACAGCCAAACCAAAAGGCCATGCTAGTTTCATAGACACCATACCCTATAGAAAATAAAATAATTAAAACATTTTTGTGCAAATGATTATTATTTTCCCAAAATGATTGACGAGTTTCATATAAAAAATGGCAATTTCCCTTTTTTTGTCACAGTACAAAAAATATGCCCTATACACATATCATGAATATATACCAGGTATGCATGTAAGAATAAATTGACATTTCAAAAAAATTTCTCAATTTTCCAATTTGAAATACAACACAATTTTACTTTTCATTTAATCAAAATATTTTCATGACCAGTAAAATGTTCTAATTTTAAGCTGAAAAGGGAGACGATCCATATTTACAAAAACAGTATCATATCCCATTTTTGAGGGGTTTTTTTCAGCCTAAATTTTTTTTTTTAAGTCCAACAGCCAAATCAAAAGGTCACACTTGTTTTGTACACACCATACCCTATGGGTATGATACATATGGTATTATACAAAAATTGAAATTGCATTTATTTATTTTTTTTGGGGGGGGGGGGGGGGGGGTTAATATATTGATCAACAACCATCGAGGGACAATATTTACTTCCTTCTTTAGGATCGGTGAATGCATACATCTAGGCAAGCCAAACCATTATAATGACCTCAAAAACAGAAATAACTGTATAATATACAACTTGACTTTTATTTTCATGATAATATGAAAATCATTTCATGTTTCCCTCTTGGTTACACCTTTCAATATACACCACAAGAATTTTGACCGAATTTTAACTGCATGCAATTGCATGTATTAATTAAATGAATGATGTTTTTTACACATCATTACCAAGTCATCTGCTTGTTTTCCATTCAATTTTACCAGTTTACCCCACATCAAAATTATTAATTACTGGTACATGTATCAAAATCATTAATTGATAGATGTAAACAATATTTTAATAGTTTACATCTTTGTAAGATGCAACAATGCTGAACAAAATATCACTAATCTCCGATGCTTCTCTTTTGTAGTAACTGACTGTCCTTTGTTTATTTATGAGTCTCTTCTAGTGAAATATAAAACTGTAACCTAAAGGTGCTGAAGATCCATAGGAGATGAGAGTCCATGCCTGATTATCTTTATCCAAGTACCAGCATTGAATCCATTCTTTAAACTCTAATCTTTGTTATTCCTAAAATAATAGTTACATATAATTATCATTTACCACATTAAAACTCATTGTTCTACATTGATTTACAGGTATTAAAGGTTTTTTTTTTTTAATTTATAAATTACTTTACATGGAATCTCAAGTTTACATGTATGTAATGCAGTAATTTCATGTAAAATCTCAAATGGTTGCATGTGCATGGCATGTGGTCCCCCACCTTTGGAGTCTTATTAGTTGGTGGTGTTCAATGATGTTTTTCTTGCTGTCTCAAAAATACTGTCAGCTTTTCCTTCATAACCATGATGCAAACCATCTTGCGCATTCTGTGAAAATGATATAGGGTTTCATTTCAAAAGTATATAATTCAAATTACTAACTTATGAAATATGTAAAATATCTTTACCATATTTTCTATCATTTATGTCTCAGGTTTTAACCATATTACAATTTAAACTGTAACCAGTTCTGAATTCTGTAATCTTGCTACTGATTAAATTAAAACTACAAAATCAAATACCCGGTACTCTCACAGTACCTGTTATAAAACACTTTTGGGTCTTCCCTTTTCATTCTATCTCTTCAGTCAAACAAGTTCTTGATCATTTTGAAAAACAACAAGGAATATTTTTCATCTAGATTTATATGCAATATGACATACAGAGAGAGAGAGAGAGAGAGAGAGAGAGTAGGTACATGTATAAAGACAACTAAATATACCTATTTAACAACCCTATTCAGATTAAAAATGTTGTTGGGCCAGTCAAATGTAAGTCAGCAATAGCTTGACAAGACTAATAGAATTTTCAGTGATATATCTTTTACAAATTATACCATCAGTAATGTTAAAAAATGTGCATAAACAGCCTTGTCTGAAAAATTATATATATTTATTAAATAAATCAAGCTTTTTGGTGGTTTTTTATATCTTGGTTGATTTTTTTTTCCTGTCCATACTTGATTTTGTTATTTAGTTATCATTTCTGACTAGTGCCATGTTGACATGGGTAGAGCAAACAAGAGGCCAATTGGCCACAATGCTCACCTGAGTCTAATATATATTCATATGTAAAACTTTGATCCCCATTGTGGTCCTACCCTATCCCAGGGGTTCATGATTTCAACAGATTTAAATCTACACTACTTGAGGATTCTTCAATATATACATGTATCTGTATGACTAATCATGGCTTTGCTGTTCTTAAAAAGAAGAATTATCACTATCTAGTGTGAAACTTTGATCCCCCATTATGGCCCTATACTACCAGTATGTCTAATTCTTGAGAAGAAGATTTCTAAAGATTGTTACCTAGTATCTACATTTTTTAAAGTAAAATTTTGACCACCCATTAAAGCCCCATGCTACCGCCACTTTTTCACAAAAGTTTCAATCCTTTTGGCCCAGTTTTTCATGAGAAAAAGACTGATAAAGTTTTTTTTTATATATATATTTCTATATGTAAAACTTTGATTGCTTATTGCGGCCAATCCATATCCCTTGGGGTCATGATCCGAACAAACTTCCCACTACATTATGTAATAAAGCTTTCACATAAGTTTCATCTTTTCTGTTCCAGTGGTTCTTGAGAGGAAGATTTTTGAAAGATTCATTAAATTTTTACTAATCTTTAATTATCTCCCCTTGAAAGAGGGCAAGGCTCTTCATTTGAACAACATTGAATCTCCTTCATCCAAGGATGCTTTGTGGCAAATATGGTTGAAATTTGCCATGCAGTTCTGGAAGAAGATGAAAATGTGAAAAGTTTTAAACAAAGATGACAATGACACCTGGAACAACAACAGACAATTGACAAAGTGTGATCAGAAAAGCTTACTAGAGCCTTTGGCTCAGGTGAGCTAAAAAATCAAAACCTATCACATAAAGCATTTACTTCTTTTAATTAGTAAAATTTACATGTTCATTTTCAATTTGAATTACCATAAACCAGGGGCCTAAAATAAAAATTAATTTGTTTGCAGTTACCTACCCACGCACTGAAAATGAACTTGACCCAAACTTTTTTTTCAGCCATTTTGTATTATTATTTTTTTTAAGTTTCAGTTTTTCAGGATATTGAAAATGTTCTATTTTTTATCTTTGTTTTTATCAAGTGAAGCTTATTTATGTTAAGTAACCCTTGAAGTATGAATATCTCTATAAATTGTTATCTAATAAAAGTCTGAAAAAATAACTTATTTTAAAAAAAAAAAACAACTACCTATCCACTCTAAAAATTATAGGTCGGCAACTGCAAACTAAGAATTTTTTAAGCTAATGGCCCGGGCCTTCCCACTGAATCCCTTAAATCTGGCCACGTTAAATAATGGTTGTTGTATGGGACATGTATTGATTAATGATGAGAGCACAGACAATGTTTCATACTAAGTCTTATATGATGATAAAACGTTCTATTGTTAAGATGATATTCTCCTACAGACCCGTTTTAATGAAAGAATGTGTATTAGCAAGGTTATGTAGCAAAACAAACCTGGCAATAAGTATTATTTAGAGAATGAGACGGGTTCTGTATCGTAGATACAAATTTGGGGGTGTCTCCGCCCCCAGATTTGTATCTACAATACAGAACCTGTTGAGTTCTCTAAATGATTTGTGACATGATCAATCAAGAAAAAGCACTGCCCACTTTATAGCTGTGCAGCATTCAAACTTCTGCCAGTGTTTGTTTGTTCTCTCTGTAGATGAGGCCTTGATGGGGAGTATGCCTCCGCAGTAGATATATATTTCCATGGACAACGTAAGATTTAGTCAGATTAGTTTGACAACAGGGGAGATGTTGTCTTAATTGATAAGGTGGATGATTTAACCTTGCTGTAGATGGAGACTGATCCTAATTTATTTCAGGTGTCTTAAAATCTCAGTTTAACTAGATACACATGCAGGCAATACAGACAGTTCTTCAATGAACTTTGATGTCACAAATTTTTATTTTCTTATTGAAATGCGACATTAAATTTAAAAACAAAGAGAAAGAGATGTGCGGCAGTCGTCAGCGATAAGAATTTAAGATGAAATGTTAAAAAAAAAATGCTCAAAATGGACTTGAATGAGTTTGCACGAGAAGAGTGGAAAATGGGGGGGGGGGGGGACTGTGCGAAGTTCACATAATGTATGCTGCACCCGTGAATCCATTGGCTTAACTATTTTGAAGGGGACCCCAAAAAAGCAGGGAAAGCAAACAGGTTTTCAGAAATTTATTAAACATAGGATGCTTTCCATAACTGCGAATTTTCCTTTTTGTTTGGATCGAAATAACGTGTAGATTCTGTGTGGAATAATTTTTTAAAAATTGAGAAATTTTGATATTTTACATTGCTAGGGATATATTTCTCCAAATTTTATAATAAGAAAAAACTCAGCATTTACTATTTGTACTTGCTTTTGATAAATTGAATCAGATTTATTTTTAGACTGTGCTGTATTTTAGATACAGAATAGTTGGCTAATACAAGACAGTATATAGGGTTAATACAGAATGGAAATCAGCTCTGCCCTCTGTAGTCCTGTTCTGTATTGCTAATTAATACAGAATGGCAAACTTCAAAGAAAAACACTGAGCTATCGTGTCATAACTAACTCTGGTCAATGCATTTACTCTGAACAATTTGGAGATTTCTGACTGTCAACATGGCATGTAAATTTGAATCGTGTAAAAAAAAATGTTGACAAAAAGTGTTGAACTCTTACATTATATGGATTAATTTTTGGGGGTGAAAGGTATCCTTGTGACAAAAAAGGTTAACTTTGTTATTATTAACTTGACGGTTATTTTTCAATGCAATTTCATTTATTTTCTCCAAAATCATTTCAGAGTGTTTCCACCATTTTCTGCTACATTGCGGGAATATGGAAGGCATTCTAACTGTGGTCAGGGCCTGTCCCAAGACACAGTAACATTATTCTAACATATATATGTGTAAGATGTCATTTTTTTCAAAATGGACATGATATTGATATATGTAGGAACTGGCCATCCCCAACAATTTTCCCAATACATACTTTACTGTATAAAATATCAATAACCATATATAAGAAGTGAATTTAAACTAAATCCTACCTATCAAGCTGTTCAAACAGCTGTCCAAATGTACCGGTGGCGCCGGTACATTATCTTCCCTCTCCAAGTTGAGTAAGCTGACACAATCGGACTGCAACTCCTCTCTGAGGGCTTACTCTTGGCTTCTGGTGGATTAACTTAGAAGCTAAACTTCCGACATAGACCATACTGATGTCAGTAATAAGGAAAATTGCTGATACCCTTATCAACACAATCACAGTAATATTCCCAAGCTACACTTTCTCGTTTCACTGATTTTTTTCCTCTTAATTTACACGAGCTCTATGTCCAATCTGTTCTTGTAAATTCCTTTCAATCATTTTTACTCAATTCACACGGATATTTGCAATGAACATCACATGATGCATCAAAATAACTTTGCAGAGTACAGCTTTTCATGGAGGCCGCCATTTTTTTTAACTACCGCCACCTATATAAATTTCCTAAGGGAGATCACTCATACAAAGCATCTTCACAAATTCCAGATTTTTAACACCCTGTATCTTTTCAATCCTTCATTTGCACAAAAATATTAGAGTAAATTTAATTTACACTTTCCATTTTCACTGTAATTATGTGTTTAGATTTTATACATCTTCTTGGGTTTAGAAGAAATTATTTTCTGAAATATGCACTATTTACACACTATCCATACAAAATTACCCTTGGAGTACCCTATCCCTAGCTATATGAAAAAAGAAGAATTATAACAAATCCATTCGTTATCATTCATTTTAGACCCAAATGAATATATTCAACTCAGTTTTAATGAATTTGCAGATTATCGATGTAGCGCCTTTTGAGTGCGGGACGGTTCGCCCCGAAAGACCATTCGCGCTGAGACGTTTCGCCCCAAGACGGTTCGCGCCGAAGATCAATTAATCAATTATGTGGTAATTATCACTTGTTAACAGCAATTATTAATTTCTAAATAACTTTTGTACTGTGCTATATAAATCCAATCCATTGGTTCAATCAATAACCCGTGATTATTTTAATGACATGATGATTTAAAAGAAAAAAATATCTATTTTGATGTAACAGGCATAGAAATGTCACTTTTGAAATTAGTTATATGAAAAGATTTTTTTGAGAAGTATATTTTTGATAAGAACTTATCATGCTTATGTAATAGTGTTGGATTTGTTTAAAATAAAGTAACAGAACTTGCCAGAATATATTTTTTAACTTTTATTTAAATTTGTTATTCAAAACCTAGATCCACCCCTTAGTTCTCCCTTATCTGTACATACTTATATATATACCTAAGGGCATTGGTCAGGTGTTTTGGAAGTGGTTATTGTTATTTTGGTTTTTATTGGTTATTGATTTGAAAGGTCTGATTCTATTGGTTTTATTGACTGGGTTGGAGTTTTCCCGCTTTATTAAGACCATTCTTTGTTCAATGGTTGATCTGACCAGACTATATATATATTAAAAAAAAGACATTCTTGACTTTGGACAGATTTCCATTTCTGATCACCATTCATGTAGATGCTTCTATATTAACAATTTGTGGGAAAGCCTATTCCCATAGAATGGGCTTACACAATACAACACAATATATATATAATCACTCCACTGTGCAATAAATCTGATGAACCCTGACAGGAGTGTTGTGTTATATACTTCCATAGTGACACCCCTGTTACATTTTGGCGCCCACGTTGGGACACAGTGGCTTTGAGTGCAGACTGGAGACGAGTGTATGGTGTGTGGTACGTTTACGGATCCATGGAGATCGTCAGGCCGTCAGTGACGCATAAACTTACCTGTGATGACTGTGTTTATCCACCCAAGTTACAAACTTTGATCCGCGCCTAACAAGTGACATTCTGAAGGATCATCAGTGACACCGGTGTAGTGCATTTGAGACTGCATGCAATCATTTAATCTGTGATATTTATCTTTACCAGCTGGTGAGTTATATGCATGTTTATAAACTGTAGATTTTAGAACTTGGTGCACCGTTAGAGTTGAATATGTAAGTATATATATTTTTTTCTTTGTAAAGAATTTAATATTCACGATTGATCAGTGGTGTAAATTTTTTTGAATAGGCCTACATTTAGCTAGCTAGTAATATTTTTATAGTTTAAAGTTGATCATTGTCTGTCTGTTCTGTCCGTCATAACTGGGTTTGTTATTATTTTTTTATTGTGCACATATTGGTATTAGAACTTTACAATGTAAGAAGAACTACAGTGAGAGTGAGAGCATGGGTAAGTTGTGTAATTAACAGTGCACACATTTCCCTCATTCCATTCCCAGTTTTAATTAGTGGTTAATTGCTATTTCTTTCATCTGACATTTTACAGACAAGACAGTAAGACTACAACAGTTGAATTTGCTAGTTATATTGGTCGTATTCAAGTCAGTTGATCTGAGTTTGTCGTGATATTTTGTGAGGTCATTGTTGCTTCAGTGTTATCAGTGGTTTTGTAATTGTCTGGTAGTTAATCCCAAACACCCTATTACCCAAAATCCCATTACCTTTAAATTGTACATATTATTTATTGTTTACAGTAGTGTTTGTATAATTTCATTCGTATCAATTTAGATCGGGTTCGGTTTCTTATCCGCATTTCAGTCGAGTTCGGTTTTTGTTTTGCGAATTCCGTTCGAGCTCGAAATCCGTTTCATTCATAAACCGGAAGTTTACAAAACGTGATTCGGTAATTCTTGATTTTTTTGTTTTCAGCACTTAAATTTTGTTTTAAAACTTCAACAACAATCTTTGCATTCAGTTTTTGTGTTCTTGTGTTGTTATCTCAAAGATTCCTACGTCTCAGGTAAATATTTCTGCTTAAAACCTTGTGTTTATTTGATTATTTGCACTTCATTTCTTCAACATAAAATCAGCTGATTTTGATTGACAAGAAAGTTCATATTGACAAAATTATCTGTTTGTTTTCAGTATTGAAATTATTCGCTGATACTTTTGATTTGTTTTTGAATTGATTCACGCTTACCAAACTTGCTTATTACAGTGCAAAGAATTAAAAGTTATCTTTATTGCAGGTTGTAAATAGTATTTTGTGTTTCAGCCATAAGATAAAATATTTTGAGTGCATTTATTGACCGGAAGTGCAACACTTAGCGGAAGTGCATCCTACTTTCATTTTCTATTTATATTTTGACATTATTTATACTTTCCCAAAGATTATTAGTTCATTTTGAACTACCCTCCTGGAATTATTTGCAATTTTATTTCACCATGAGATAAATTACAGGTACAAACAGTTGCTTTATTTTAAATATTGTGTATTATTCTGCAGCATTGTAAATATTGTGTACTATTATTTGTGTTACCATACAATTATTCAACAATCATGTCTGAAGAAGCAGCGATGACAAAGGAGGAGGTGAAGAACATGCTTATTGCCTGGAAGGCAATGAAGTTGAAGCCTAAGGCTGATACCCCACAGGACTTCATAGACTGGATGACCTCTACATTTATTAAGGAAGAACCTACAGAGACAACTGAATCTCCAAGCACAACAGCTTCCAGTAACACAGCTCAACCTCCACCATCTTCTGGGAAGCCTATGCCTTACACTCCGTTCCCACGGATATCGACTTTCTCAGGAGATAGTAAGAGTGATGTTACTTATGATGTTTGGAAGTATGAAGTAGAATGTCTCATCAATGAATCATATCATCCAGACACTATCCATCATGCCATTAGACGTTCGTTGAAGGGAGAAGCGAGTCGTGTGATAGTGCATCTTGGACCAGGGGCATCTACTCAAAGTATCATTAAGAAACTAGATAGCATCTATGGTACTGTAGCTGAGAAAGAGGACATCCTGTCCGAGTTCTATAGTGCTAGACAAAAGGATGATGAGGAATGTGCAAGATGGAGTTGCAGATTAGAGGACATTTTAAGCAAAGCCATACAGAAAGGACTTATTGCACAGTCACAGTCCAATGAGATGCTACGGACAATGTTCTTCAAAGGATTAAGGCCATCACTGAAAGATATTTGTGGACATCTCTTTGACAAGACTCTCAACTTTGATGAGCTCAGATCAGCAGTGAGGAAAGTAGAGATGGAGCATCAACCTCAAATCAAAGAGAAGAAATCAGCAATTGCAAAAGCTGCAACACCTGCTGAACACTCTACTGATAGACTTGATGATCTTGAGGCAAAGATTAATCAACTGACCACTGCAATGCAAGGATTTAAGGATCGTCAGTACACTTACAACAGACGATTACCACAAACATTCAGTGCACCTAGACCATCCTATCAAAGAGGTAGACAAGATAGAGTTTATAGAGGAGGATACAAACAGAATCCTAGGATACCTCCACCTCAGGTCACACATGATGATGTGCAGGAATCTCAGAGATATAGGAGGAAGGAACCACCTACTTGCTATAGATGTGGACAAGTCGGACACATTGCAATTGGATGCAGGGTAATGGTGGATCACAGACGCCAGGCTTTAAACTACAACAAGTCAACCCCTGGGGACGAGGAGTTGGCTCGAGGACCAAGAGTCCCAGAACGGAAATTATAGGAAAACCAAATGAGATTACAGTTGCCATCAACGACACTCAGTGTACCGCTCTTCTAGATACTGGTGCTACCGTATCTACCATTAGCCAGTCTTTTTATGATCAGTACCTTCAAGATGTAGAGTTACATCCCATTGAAGAGGCTATTAATATAGAATGTGCTGATGGACAACTGATGCCATATAGTGGTTATGTGTGTGTCAACCTAACACCATTTGGTATTCCAACATTGGACAGACTCCAGGATTGTTTATTCCTTGTTGTTCCAAATAGCAACTACAATATGCATGTTCCTGTGCTTATTGGAACCAACATAATCCAGAGTCTTATAGATGTCACAAAGGAGGAATATGGATCCAGATTTCTTCAAGAAGCAGCTTTAACGACACCCTGGTACTTAGCCTTCCGCTGTATTGCTATTAGAGAGAAGGAATTAAGTAGGAATGGGTATTCACTAGGGTTAGTGAAAAGTGCAGAGACATCCAGAGTGATCATTCCTCCAAACAGCAACATTACCATTAATGGGTACATTGACAAGAAGATTCCTTACCACAGATGTATTGTTATGATGCATGAATCTAACAAATCCTGTATGCCAAGTGATGTTGACATTGAGGCAACTCTCCATCCTTATCTGTTTGAGGATCATCAGATAATGCCAGTAAACATCAACAACGTCACAACTAGAACCATCTCAGTTTCACCAAAGAGCATCATTTGTGAGATTCAGCCAGTAGAAATACAGGATACAGGACCAACATCTAGTGAATCTTCATCAGTGTCACCAGAATTAGAAGACATTATATCCAAAATTCACTTGCCAGAGGATATATCAGATGAAGAACAGCAAGCATTCAGAGAATTAGTGGAGTCATACCAGGATATATTTTCAACAGGTGCCACAGATATTGGAACAACAGACAAAGTGAAACACAGAATTGAACTTGCTGACTCAACACCATTTAAGCAAAAGTATCGACGAATTCCACCTGCTATGATAGATGAAGTCCGGTCACATATTAAAGAGTTGTTGGCAGCAGGAATTATTAGACCTTCACACTCACCTTTCTCCTCCAATGTCGTACTGGTCAGGAAGAGTGATGGATCTCTACGACTCTGCATAGATTATCGACAGTTGAACTCCAGAACTGTAAAAGACAACTATGCCTTGCCCAGAATTGAGGAGATACTGGACTCACTATCAGGAAACACCTATTTCAGTGTTCTCGATATGAAATCAGGATACCACCAAATAGAAATCGAAGAGCGGCATAAAGAACGAACTGCATTTACTGTGGGCCCTCTTGGATTTTATGAGTTTAATAAAATGAGTTTTGGCTTAGCTAACGCACCTGCAACTTACCAACGTCTACAAGAGCAATGCTTAGGTGATTTACATCTTAAAATTTGTTTTATATATTTAGACGACTTGATTATTTTTTCAAAATCTTTCAGGGAACATATTAACAGCTTGCAGCAAGTATTCCAGCGTATCAGAGAATATGGGCTTAAACTTTCTCCCAAGAAGTGTTCACTCTTCAAGAAGAAAGTTAGATATGTCGGACACATCGTGTCTGAAGATGGGGTGGAGCCAGACCCAGACAAGTTGTCGAAAGTCAAAAACTGGCCAGTTCCAACAAATGCAGAGGAAGTTAGGCAATTTTTAGGCTTTGCGGGTTATTACCGTAAATTTATACAGGACTTTGCAAAAATTGCCAGACCATTAATTGACATTATGGCTGTTGGAAAGAAGTCTAGAGGGAAGCAGAAACCAGACCCAAAATGGAAATGGGAACAAGAACAACAGGAGGCATTTACTTTACTTAAGGATAAGCTTACTTCACCACCTGTTCTAGGTTATCCAGATTTCACCAAACCATTTAAGTTGCACACGGATGCTTGCCAGACAGGTCTTGGTGCAGTATTATATCAAGAACAGGAAGGAAAAGATAGAGTCATTGCATACGCAAGCAGAGGATTGAGCAAGTCTGAGAAGAACTATCCAACTCACAAGCTTGAATTTTTGGCATTGAAGTGGGCGATTACTGAAAAATTTTCCGACTATCTACAAGGAAAGGAATTTACTGTCTACACTGACAACAATCCACTTACCTATGTTCTTAGTACTGCAAAATTAGATTCTACTGGACATCGTTGGATTTCTGCTTTGGCCTCCTTCAACTTCAAAATTTTATACAGACCGGGAAAATCAAACACAGATGCGGATAGACTTTCCAGACTCGACAACACAGAAACCATTGACAGCGACTCTATTAAAGCTATATGCCAAATTGGACAGCCATATGCAGAGACTTTAGCCATAGATGATGCTATTTGCCAGCTTATGCAGCCAAGTTTAGAAATAGCAGATCATTTAGACATATCAGCTATTCAAGATAAAGACCCTACTGTTTCTTTCTGGAAAACCCAAGTGGAATTAGGAACCAGACCAGATAGGGATTCTTTGAACACTGAAAATGACTTAATTTTCTACAGGAATTTTTCCAAATTCAAAGTCAAAGAAAACATCCTATTGAGAGAAGTGAAAACAGAAGATAGCACCATCCATCAATCTGTCATTCCCATGTCAACCATTCCAACTGTATTACATCACCTGCACAATAAGATGGGACATTTGGGCAGAGACAAGACTATTTCATTAGTGCGACGACGATTTTATTGGCCAAAGATGCAGAAAGATATCATCGATTGGATTGATTGTTGTGAAAGATGTATAAAGACTAAGACAAGTGACCAGAGAGCTGAATTAGTTAACATCCAAACATCCCAGCCACTGGAACTTGTATGCATGGATTTCCTAACATTAGAACCAGCAAAGGGAGGAGTACAAAACATCTTAGTCATTACAGACCATTTTACCCGTTTTGCGGTGGCAATACCTACTCGAAACCAGACAGCCAAAACAACTGCTGAAGCTATCTTCAATCATTTCATTTTACATTATGGAATTCCAGAAAAACTACATTCGGATCAAGGAACAAATTTCTGCAGCAACATCATTAAAGAATTATGTACTCTTTTAGGAATTTCCAAATCAAGAACAACCCCCTACCATCCGATGGGTAATGGTATAACAGAACGCTTTAACAGAACTCTTCTTTCCATGCTGAGAACTTTAGAAAACTCCCAAAAGCCTGATTGGAAAAGTCACATCAATTCCTTGGTTCACGCATATAATGCCACAACAAATGATTCAACAGGATTCTCGCCATTTTACTTAATGTTTGGGAGAGAGCCTAAATTACCGGTTGATATCATCTTTGGATTTCCTCAGCAGTCAGATGAAGAAAAATGCAATACTAAATACATCAACAGATTGAAAGAACGACTACAAGATGCATATAAGCTAGCTAATACAGCAATCAAGCATTCCCAACAAAGGCAGAAGGAAAACTACAACTTAAGGGCAAGAGCGGCTACTGTACAGGTCGGAGACAGAGTTTTGGTGAAAATTGTATCGTATGATGGAAAGCATAAGATCGCTGATAAGTGGGAAGATGAGCCTTATGTAGTCGTTGCTCAATCTAATAAAGACATACCTGTTTACAAAGTTCAACGAGAGGACGGTGAAGGAAGATGTAAAGTTCTACATAGAAATTTATTGCTTCCAATAGGTTCTAAATTACAGAAGTCTACACCTCCTCCATCAAAACCACCAAGATATAGAAAGAAGGCAACAAGAAGAGAATTTCCAATAGAAACAATAATTTCTAATGAGAATTTATCAGATTCAGATAGCGAATTTTCTTTTATAGGTTACCCTATAAGGCAGTCAGAAAATTCACACCAAGGAATTCCCAGTCAAGATGGTGACGACCATTCTTTGACTGAGGAATCTTCAGTTATGGATTCTGGAGAGGACGCTCTCCACCAGGATGAGCCTGGGAACCATGCTGAAGAGGATGAAGAGCATAATGATGATGTTGATGAAGTTGACGATGATATTGATGATGATATGCCTTCGCATGCTGATGATACTGTTCATCAGGAGCAAGAGCCTTCAACACAAGATACCCAAGTACCAGTACCAGCACCAAGGAGATCAACTAGAAACAAAAGTAAACCACCTTGGACAAAGGACTTTGTGATGATGAGTCAGACACAGCCAGACTGGTTACAGAGAGCCAATTTTATCAAGAGTTTGATGGAACAAGGAACTTTAGAGAGTGTTGACTCCAGTGTTTGCCAGTTAGCCTTGTTAAACCTTGTGTCTGCATCATCTAAATAATGTTTTAATTGTATATTATGTATTTTTATGCTTTATATTTCAGGATTATAGTTTCCCATTTGAATGACGTGGACGTCATTCCGCGACCGGGGGGAGATTGTAATAGTGTTGGATTTGTTTAAAATAAAGTAACAGAACTTGCCAGAATATATTTTTTAACTTTTATTTAAATTTGTTATTCAAAACCTAGATCCACCCCTTAGTTCTCCCTTATCTGTACATACTTATATATATACCTAAGGGCATTGGTCAGGTGTTTTGGAAGTGGTTATTGTTATTTTGGTTTTTATTGGTTATTGATTTGAAAGGTCTGATTCTATTGGTTTTATTGACTGGGTTGGAGTTTTCCCGCTTTATTAAGACCATTCTTTGTTCAATGGTTGATCTGACCAGACTATATATATATTAAAAAAAAGACATTCTTGACTTTGGACAGATTTCCATTTCTGATCACCATTCATGTAGATGCTTCTATATTAACAATTTGTGGGAAAGCCTATTCCCATAGAATGGGCTTACACAATACAACACAATATATATATAATCACTCCACTGTGCAATAAATCTGATGAACCCTGACAGGAGTGTTGTGTTATATACTTCCATAGTGACACCCCTGTTACACTTATATAGCATATAGCATTACTCAAAATCGCAAAGAAAATTGGAGTCAGTGTGCATCCTAGCTATTGAGCAACGGTAAAATGAACTTGACACCCGTCTCATAATTTAATTCTCCTCTTTATCTTAACATGGAGAGTCTCCAAATTATAGTTATAACACCCTAATTACAAAACTGAATCAGACAATTATGATTGATGAATAAACATAATTATATCTGCACATGGATAATTGTACATTTAATTATGGTATAAGCCTATTTTCAACAACTTTTAAAACATTAAAGGTTTTTAGTAACCTTAGAACTTTTTTTAACACAGTCAATATTAACCTTATATATAAATATTTATCTTAAAACATCGTAATATATCGTTGTAGACAATGTAGATTAAATTGGGCGCGAAACGTCTCGGCGCGAAACGTCTTTAGGGGCGAATGGTCTGGGCGCGAAACGTCAATAGGGGCGAAACGTCCCGTTACCCGCCTTTTCTGTGCTACCTGCATGATTTTTACGCGGAGCCCTACTTAATAGATTAGGAATTTATTTTTTGCCGCTTGGTATAGATAGTTTTTGCAATCTGATTAAAATCAGATCTTTGTTACGCTCCGAAATTCTGATGGTCGCTTTGTACAGCGACCATCAGAATTTCGGAGCGTCACAAAGATCTGATTTTAATCAGATTGATAGTTTTTGTAAAACGAATTTTCCCTCAATGTCATCCCCCCCCCTCCACCACGAAATAGGATTTTTGAGTTTGGACATTTTACCCTTTTTTCCTCCCTTTTTTCATTTTTTTCCCTTATATTTATATATTTTTTTCCTTTTTCTTTTTTGCTTGTCGAAGTTTTTTTAGGTTCTTTTTTTTCTGGCTGCCCCTCCCCCCTTTTTATAAAAAACGGTACAACGTGCCTGTAATGATTACATGAGAATGTTTTAATTCAGTTTCATTTAAAATTTTCATACTGACAGTCCCAGATCAGATGACTATTTCAAAGTTACACTCTCTTCCGGTAATTATATTTCTCACTCGGAGCTCCTCGGGTTTCTCGTCACACTTGTATGGAGAGTAGCGAAATCACCCGAGGATTGCCGATAGGATGTTTCGAAAGTAACTGGACGTGTTTTCTACAGAAGAATATGGTCGTGACAGATCAGAAAGTAAACCCAGCCGATGTTGTGCTAGTCGTAGAAGCGACAGCGAATCTCAGTGCTTACATTGATGTGCTAAAGAAGCAGTATATTGTTCCATCGCTAGAGTAAGATGTTTTGAAAATGAGACATTCACAAGCAAAAAAAAAAATTTAGATTTATTTTCCTAAACCATAAACCAGAGAGACACAAATAACAAAAAAGAAAATGTTACTTATGCCTCTACTTGAACAGCTGAAAAAATATTGAACTGTAAAATCCACTCTTTTTCAGAGTTTTTAATGGTGGACCTCCTGATCCAACAGATATTGGACATGATGTAAGCAGATATATGAAATATGATAATTTGTGTTCATGTCTGATATATATCTATGCCAAAACCAAACAGTCTTGATATGATGATTTTAATAAATCCTATTTTAAAGTATTCCTTTTTAGTGTCTTGTATAATGAAGACAGTTTTTTCAATCATAAATTTAGGATTAGACATGTCTTAAAATGGACTGAATCGTCCCATGGGTTGGAATGTATGATTAAGTTCTGATAATTTTTTGAAAGTGAAAGTATATTTGTCTTGTTTTGCAGTACAGCTGTTCATTGTACAATCTAGTGACCTTCTACTCAGCTGATGTCATTCCAGACACAACATCAAGATGTTCTGGTGTCACTACAAATATTCACGAGTTCATAACTTGGTTGGATGATCTTCCGTAAGATATATTAGCTACCTGCATGATGTCTGCCTAGTTAAGTCCAATGTAAACCTCAGATGCTTCCATATTCACTGTGTTCTTCATAAACATTGTACAACAGATTTATATTTTATGAGCAAAAACTGAAATATTTTAAAAATATATAACTGTAAGCATACTTTTTTTACGGCTACAATAATTCCTTAGAATCACAATTTCGGTTCAATCTGCGAATAGAAAATTATGCAGTTTTCTTGGATTGCCTTTGTATGTCTTAAATACACTTCAAGTATGCTATGACATATTTCTTTGGAAATTGTATGACCCCATATATAGCATAAATTAATCCCATGCAGAAAAGTATGTCTACATTAAGTAGAGCACTGCTGTCAGCAGATTTATGTTATTTAACAGTGAAATAACCTTGCGCCCAACCACCCAAGATGCATAAATTTTGCCCCAAGAGAGCAAACTTGCTTATATTGAAGCCCAGCTGGACCTGTTAAAATTTCCACTAATTAAAAAAATTGACAATGATAAATTTTGTCTCAAATCAACTAATTGTACCAGTAGAAAAGTGTAATAAGCCAAGTTTTAGAATTTGTCAGTATATGTAATTGGGATTGAAGTTATGCTGAATAAATCCTAGTCACACAAGAGCCACTCAACTTCAAGAACTGTGTATGATTGCAACTTGTTAGCCACATGGCTGACAATGTAAGAACTTATAAACATGGTTTTACAAATTAAATAAAAATAATTTTTGAAAAGGGCTAGTATCGGTAGATCACGGGCAGGGCTGACAACTTTTATTAGCAATCAACCCTGCATGTCTAGCTAGTTTTATGGTGATTTTCAAATGCTGCAGGATAATGTTAACTAAGAAATATTAACCAACTGGGATAGAAGTTTTCCAAAATTTAAAATAAAACCTTAATAAAGATATTTGATGTATATTTTAGATATGAATTACAAATGTTTACTGCTTTTAAAGTGATCTCTGTTTGTCCTTTACAGGTAAAGGATTGGATTATAGGTTTTTTCTCTGTCTGGCAGTCTGTACCACTTGGTTTTCCTGAATTTTATACTCCCCATAAATGAAGTTGGGGGGGGGGTTATATAGGAATCACCTTGTCCATTTCACTGTCAGTCTAGCTGTTCAGCTGCCAATTCATCTGTGCAATCCTCTCTGGGCTTTATCTTTGTAATGGAGAAAGATTCGAAGTTCATACTTGGTACAAAGATTGTTTGTGACCTGAGTGGGTGATATGACCTTAACCTAAGATCATTATGGCATTGTACCTCATACGAAGATTGCTTATGACCTGAAGATGTGTCATGACCTTGACCTAAGGTCATTTGATCAAGTTCAAGGTCAAGGGCAATTTTTTTATTCCTGTCTTGACCATATTTTGTAATGGAGAACATTAGAAGCTCATACTTATCACAAATATTGCATATGACTTGAGGGTATGTATTGACCTTGAAAAAAGGTCAGTATACATGTAGCAAGTTCAAGGTCACTAGTAGAAAAAGTGATTTAACCATCTGGTCTATAACTCTCAAATGAAGGCTATTTGGTATTTGACACTTGAGACAAGTTGACACTTGACACAAAAATTAATTAGGACTTAAAATGTATAAAATTTGTTTCTAGTTCATTACTCTCTAATGGATAAGTATTGAAACTTGAAACTTCAAACAAAGATTATTTGTGAGCTCAAAGTAGTGGTAAGTCATAACAGTGACCTAAGGTCATTGTGGCATGTTCAAGATTATTGACAAAAAAAGTGTAAAACTAATGTCAGGTCCATAATTTTCTAATGGAGAAACACTTGATGCCCCTATTTTATTCAAAGATTACTTATGACCAGGGGATGTTTTTTAACCAAGGTCATTTTGGCTAGTTCAAGGACACATTTAGGAAACTGTTAATGTGCACTTTAAGAAATTTTCAGATGCTTGCAAATATTGAGCTGAAAAAAAAATCCAAAAAAAAAAAAAATTTCAGAAGAAAATGTTGGTCTTGCAGATAAAATTCACAACAGATTGGCTTTAATGATTTTTGACAGAAATACAACCCATAATCTGTTTTGGTTTTGTATTTCTCTCAGAGTGGTTGGTTAAGGTTGCCTTCATATTTCTTATATTACAGCTCTCATTTGTTGTCTTCTGATTTTTCAGATTTATTGGTGGAGGTGGAGAGTCTTGTAGTCACATCACTGAAGGATTGAGTACAGCTCTCCATGTTTTTGATGATCTCCAGAAAGTGCGCATTGATATTGGGTATGTTTCTCCAACCACTGTGAACAAAAAATCCATTTTATTTCTCCTATTTTATGAATACATGAATTTGTAGTGTTTGTATGATGTAAAATCTAATGTGATGGTAATCCAGATACAAAATACTTACAGAAACAATTTAGGAATCTATTCACAGACACTTATTAACTGTTTTGAGTTTGAAACAAATGTGTTTTGTTTTTTTATAACTATGGCTTAAATTTTAGGTTACCTGTGCAGCGACACTGCATCCTTGTCTGTAATTCCCCTCCCTATAATCTACCCAGTCAGGAAGGGGTCCGTTATGTGGGATATATGGCAGATCAGTTAGCCAGCATGATGGCCAAGGTTTGATTTGTTATCTATATGGCTTACTAAATGTTCAACATTAAGTGATGCTTTGACCTGTTACAAATAAACATTACTCCTATAACTGCTGCAAATATCATAGACAGAAAAAGAGCCTAATTATATTCTGATAATTTGGTTATATTTGACTTGTATTTTGGTTGTATGTTGGTTATATTTGACTTGTATTTTGGTTTTATGTTGGTTATATATGACTTGTATTTTGATTATATATTGGTTATATTTGACTTGTATTTTGGTTATACTTGACAGAGGGGCATCCATTTGTCCATCATATCCCCAAGAAAAATCCCTGCTCTTCAGAAACTGTATGAGGAGGTAATATGCAGATTAATTTTGCAGATCACTGTAATTAATGAAATGCATGCTTTCATTAGGTGTAGCTTCCAAGTTTTCTAATCGTATGTTATATTATTAGTACAATTTCTTGGTTTATGTAGTAGGACCAAGTTTTGTTTATCTTAGTGCTGGCAGTCTTTGGTTCGCTGATAGCTAATGCATTTCAGTCAGTTTTAATGTATACTTGTGTATTTCTGTTTGTAGTCTAGTTCTCCTGCTGATATGTCAGCTCCAGTGAAAGACTTTACCACAGATCCACGGCATCATGTTTTACTCCATGGATTTCAACTGGAAGGTAATCTTTTTTTTATCTGACTACTTGTACAGGCATGTATGTGAGATTTTAGGTCACTTGAGTCTGTTTCATTCTGTGTGCTAAATTTTGTCGATTTTACAGAACGAGCGCACAGTCCAGCAGGAGACCACACAGCTGTCATAGACAAACTTGTAGACAGTAAGTATAGACATTTATAGCCATATACACAAACAAACCTACACACAATGAGTACAGACATGAGTACACACTTGTATGTCTCAGCACATACAAGCCAACAGAGGCCAACAATAAAAAATAATTTCAAATTGTTTGATGTACTCCAACCCGTCAAAATCACCCCCACCTATTCATTTTTTTTCAGTATTTTGAATTTTATTTTTTTTGTCCCAGGAAAGACACTTTTGTTTTTACAGCAATAAACTAATATCAAATATGTCTAACTGTCCCATGTATACATTATAATGAAAACATTAATGAATTGAAGATAGAGGGTAATACATATGTATTTATCTCAGTAGTTGTTTGAAATCATTTCATGTTGACCTCTTCATGTCAGACCTAGCTTAAGAATAAAGCTTACTGTATATACATGTACATGGATTTGAAGTCCAATGCCAAGAAATCTTGATGAAAGCATACATGTAATAAAAATTATTGAAGGTTGACAAAATGATTTAGTTTTCAATATAGTGATAGAGGTTGACAACATACTGCCAACTGAAATGCTAAGCTTTAACCTCTGCTATTGAAACTGCTAATTTTAAGCATTACTTACCACTTCGAGAGTACTCTATTTTACAGTAACTCAAAAGTATCATGTGAACATATGAAATATCTTTCAATATAAAGTTTTAAAAGTAATGTTGGTGCCTTTGTTTCTAAGAAAACCCCACCAGTCCTGCCCCTCCCAGTATTTCTGCCAGCACTGGATTTTCCCCTGCACCATCTCTCACAGATCAGATGTCTGTAGACTCCGGATTCAGGAAACCAAACACAACATCTACTGGAAATGGTAATCTAAGCATCAGTATCAAACAAATCAGAAGGAAATTGCTGTTGATTTTAATGTTTATTAGACAGGGACATTTTCATTTGCTTAAAATGCTATTTGTTGCTGTTGCAAAGTTTCAAATCCAAGTGCTACTTTTTAGGTCACCTGAGTCACTCAGGTGACCTATTGCTATCCGTTTTTGTCCGTCGTCGTCCATCGTGCGTCGTGCGTTAACATTTAAACATTTTCAGCTTCTTCTCTGAAACCGCTCAACCAATTTCAACCAATTTTGGCATATAGCATCTGTGGGTGAAGGGGGACAAAAATTGTGAATTTCATGGTCCCTGCCCCCCTGGGGCCTGAGGGGTGGGGCTAAAACCACCAAAATTAATGCAATCTTTAAAAATCTTCTTCTTTACTCCTGGACATTAAGCAGTCAAACTGTTGACATGATTGTAATTAACATTGAGCCCTCTACCTAAATTGTGAAATTCATGGCCCCGGGGTCAGGGGTTCTGGTGCTAGGGCGGGGCTATATAGATCGTATAGTGAAAGTGCATTATTTCTTTGAAAATCTTCTTCTCTACTCCTGCGTGTTATTGAAACAAATTAAATGCATAGTTATGATAAGCAAGAGTGATTCTACCAAAATTGTGAAATTCATAGCCCCAGGGTCAGGGGTTCTGGTGCTAGGGCGGGGCTATATAGATCATATAGTGAAAGTGCATTATTTCTTTGAAAATCTTCTTCTCTACTCCTGGGTATTATTGAAACAAATTAAATACATAGTTATGATAAGCAAGGATGCCTCTTCCAAAATTGTGAATTTCATGGCCCCTGGATCAGGGGTTCTGGTGTTAGGGTGGGGCTTTATTTATTATATAGTGAAAATGCATTAATGCTTTAAAAATCTTCTTCTCTGCTCCTTGGTATTATTTAAACAAATTAAGTACATTGTTATGATAAGCAAGGATGCCTCTTCCAAAATTGTGAAATTCATGGCCCCAGGGACAGGGGTTCTGGTGCTAGGGTGGGGCCATATAGATCCTATAGTGAAGGTGAATTATTTCTTTAAAACTCTTCTTCTCTTCCCCTGGGTATTATTTAAACAAACTAAGTACATTGTTATGATATGCAAGGATGCCTCTTCCAAACTTGTGAATTTCATGGCCCCAGGGTCAAGGGTTCTGGTGAAAAGGGGGGGGGGGGGGCTCTATTGATTATATAGTGAAAAAGCAAATTTTTTCTGAAAACATTCTTTTCTGCTTCTGGTTAAAAAGCAAAGAAGCTAGTGTATAGTTATGATGAGCAAGAGTGCTTCTTCCAGAGTAGTGAATTGCATGACTCCTGGGTGAGATGTGCTGGTGCAAGGGTGGGGCTCTTGATAATATAGTGAAAATGCATTATTTCTATTAAATAATCCTGTCTGCTCCTCAGTGTTAAGCAGATAAACAAAGTGATTACTTATGATGTGCAAATTTCTGGTCCCAGGGTGAGAGGCTCTGATGTTTCTCGATGGAGGGGGGGGGGGGTCTATTGATAATATAGTGAATCTGTAGTAAAAATGCATTATTTCTTTAAAAATCTTCTGTGCACATGGGCATATCAGAGGCAAAAAGAGTAAAAGTTTTAATAAGGAAGGGTATTTTTACCAGATATTTGAACATCTGGACCATTTAGTCAAGTGTTCTGGTCCTAGCTAGGGCACTATTAATTTGTAATCTACCGAGAGGAGTTATTCCCCTTTGCCATTTACTTTTGATAATTAATCACTGTAAATAATGTACTTGAAAGGTTAATAGAATAAGAGAATTATGCAAGAATTTTTATTGTATAATACAAAAAGTACTTTCATAGTTTTAATGATCAGGTAGACTTGTAAGTAATAGATAAATAAAATGAGACAAAAATAACTTGTCTTATTAAATGTTCATCAAAGATCAAGAGAGGCCAATGTAAGAGATTTCAACAAGGAATTAAGATGGTACAGAAGCAGTGATATTTTGTTAATTTAATGTATGGTGGAAGTGTTAAATGAGGAACAGATTAGAACCTAATTTATGAACTTTGAATGAATGCTAGACTAATTATTTTTTTTATCCTGATCACTCTATTTTTCTTGCTTTTGGGCAACAAAGCTTCACGTTTCAGTTCATTTTATACTCTATGGATCCTCTAAATTGTTGTAGTATACCCAGGTGACCGTTAAGGCCCTTGGGCCTCTTGTTCTTTGTAATAAGTACAAACTAGTAGAGCTACAGTCTCATTAGAGACTTCTGGTTTTGTTTCTTTCAGTTTTTTTAGGTCACCTGAGTCACTCAGGTGACCTATTGCTATCTGTTTTCGTCCATCGTCGTCCGTCGTGCGTTAACTTTTGAACATTTTTAACTTCTTCTCTAGAACCGCTCAACCAATTTGAACCAAATTTGGTATATAGCATCTATGGGTGAAGGGGAACAAAAATTGTGAATTTCATGGTCCCTGCCCCCCGGGGCCTGAGGGGTGGGGCTAAAACCACCAAAAATAATGCAATCTTTAAAAATCTTCTTCTTTACTCCTGAACATCAAGAAGTCAAACTGTTGGCATCATTGTAATAAGCATTGAGCCCTCTACCAAAATTGTGAAATTCATGGCCCCAGGGTCAGGGGTTCTGGCCCCAGGGTGGGGCTATATAGATCATATAGTGAAAGTGCATTATTTCTTTGAAAATCTTCTTCTCTGCTCCTGGGTATTGAATAAAGTTACTAAGTACATAGTTATGATGAGCAAGAGTGCCTCTTCCAAAATTGTGAAATTCATGGCCCCAGGGTTAGGGGTTCTGGTGTTAGGGCGGGACTCTATTGATTATATAGTGAAAATGCATTAATTCTTTGAAAATCTTCTTCTCTGCTCCTGGGTATTAAACAAAGTTACTAAGTACATAGTTATGATGAGCAAGAGTGCCTCTTCCAAAATTGTGAATTTCATGGCCCCAGGGTCAGGGGTTCTGGTGTTAGGGCGGGGCTCTATAGATTATATAGTGAAAAAGCATTAATTCTTTGAAAATCTTCTTCTCTGCTCCTGGGTATTAAATAAAGTAACTAAGTACATAGTTATGATGAGCAAAAAAGCCTTTTCGAAAATTGTGAATTTCATGGCCCCAGGGTCTGGGGTTCTTGTGTTAGGGCGGGGCTCTATTGATTATATAGTGAAAATGCATTAATTCTTTGAAAATCTTCTTCTCTTCTTCTGGATATTTAATAAAATAACTAAGTACATAGTTATGATGAGCAAGAGTACCTTTTCCAAAATTGTGAATTTCATGGCCCCAGGGTCAGGGGTTCTGGTGTTAGGGCGGGGCTCTATCAACTATATAGTGAAAATGCATTAATTCTTTGAAAATCTTCTCCTCTGCTCCTGGGCATTAAGGTGATAAACTAAGTACATAGTTATGATGAGGAGGTAGGCCTCTTTCAGAATTGTGAAAGCCATGGCCCCTGGGTCAGGGGTTCTGGTGTTAGGACGGGGCTCTATTGATTATATAGTGAAAATGCTTTAATTCTTTGAAAATCTTCTTCTCTGCTACTGGAGACTATTTAAACAAACTAAGTGCATGGTTATGATGCATAAGGATGCCTTTTCAAAAATTGTGAATTTCATGGCCCCAGGGTCAGGGGTTCTGGTGTTAGGGCGGGGCTCTATTGATTATATAGTGAAAATGCATTGATTCTTTGAAAATCTTCTTCTCTGCTACTGGAGATTATTTAAACACACTAAGTGCATGATTATGATAGACAAGGATGCCTCTTTCAAAATTTTTAAATATATGGCCTCAGTTTTTGGGATTCTTGGGGGGGGGGGGGGGGGGGGGCTCTATTGATTATATAGTGAAAAAGCATTAATTCTATTAATTAATCATTAACTAATCCTGTCTGCTCCTTAATGTTGAGCTGATAAATAAATTGCTTAGCTATGATGAAAATGGGAGCTTCGAACAGAATTTTTAAATCTTGTGGTCCTAGGGTCAGGGGTTCTGGCATAACGAGGGCAGGGGGGGGGGGGGGGGGCTTTTGATAATATAGTGGAAAAGTGTTAATTCTTTGAAATCCATAGTTATGATGATGAGGGTAACTCTTCCAAATTTGTAAATTTCTTGACCCTTGGTCTTGGGTTCTGGTGTTAGGGTAAGGCTTTGTTGAATCTGTAGTGAAAATGCATTGTACCTGTGAAATTCTTCTCTGCTTCTGGGCATATCGGAAGCAAACTGAGTAAAAGTTTAAATGATATGAGTAAGCGTATTTCTACCAGATTTGTAAACATCTGGACCATTCGTCTAAGCATTCTGGTCCTGGGCAGTGCTCTATTAACTTGTATTCTACTGAGAGAAGTTATTCCCCTTTTCCAATCACCTTTGATAATTAATCACTGTAAATAATGTATTTGAAAGGTTAATAGAATAAGATAATTATGCAAGAATGTTTATCGTATAATTAAAAAAGTACTTTCTTAGTTTTAATAATCAGGTAGACCTGTAAGTAATAGATAAATAAAAATGAGACAAAAATAACTTATCTTATTAAAAGTTCTTCAAAGACCATAAGAGAGGTCAATGCTAGATGTCTTAATATGGGATTAAAAATAATACAGAAGCACTAATAGTTTGTTAATAGTCTGCATGGTGATAGTGTTAAGTGGGGGACAGATTAGAACTTAATTTATGAGTTGATACTGAATACTAGACTAATTATTTTGTTGATCCTGATCTTCCTTCTTCTCTTGCTTTAGGGCAACAAAGCTTCATCTATCAGTGTATTTAACTTCTAAATTGTTGTGTTATACTCAGGTGACCGTTAAGGCCCATGGGCCTCTTGTTTAATTTTTGTTTTCTTGTTTATCTCTTTGTCAGAAAGATTGGTTGGACTGTAAAACCTTTGTTTTGTTTTGTAGCACTTAGTAACCAGGACCAAGGCAACCCCATACAGTCCATGCCATCTCCCCAGCAGCCCCTTAATCAGCCATCCCCCTCTCCTCAGATTCCCCTACAACACAGTCCAATGCCCCAGCAACCCCAGCAACAACCTCAGCCGCAACAAATCGTACCACAGCAAATGTCAAATCCAATGCCGCCACAGTCACAGTATGACCCACTAAAAATGGTGGGTTCAGAAGACAATATTTTTTTTCCTTGTTAAACTTTTTTACAGTAAAGTGGTTGGAATGCTAAAGTAGTGGAAATATTAAAGTTACTTATACATGTAGTTTTAATCTTCTGATTTGAATTGGCACGTGTTTGTATGTTTCTGGGAATGAGAACCATTCTGTTATAATTCTCTTTGCCGAGATATAAAAGTCTGAAACACTTTGTTTATCGTTTAGAATCCCATGCAATCCATGGATACTAGTATACAGAATAGAAGCACAGGTTAGTTTTTAAAAGCTGTATTTTTTTATTTTTTTTGCTTTTTTTTAAACTCATTGTTAATGATGCTTTGTATTTTATGTAATGAGTTCATTGAAAATTCTCAGCTCTGAACTATGTGTGCATGTATATTTGATTTAATTTCAAAACTGAAATTACAATGAGGAATTTACCAATGTTTTGTTCTATATACTGGTACATATAAGTGTATGATTTTGTTAGCCATGGTTACCAATCCCACAAGTCAACCAATGTTCTCGCAACCCACCCCAGACCAGCAACCAAATGCCGGAATGCCGGCCCAGCCAGGACAACCCAATCCTATGAAAGACAGAAAAATCATATGGCAGGGGATGTTAGAGTGGCAGGAGAAGATGAAAGCTGGAGGACCTCAGACCCCGAAAGTCAACAGACAGCTGCAGTGTCACTTGTCTATAGGGCAGGCTGATCCAGACATGTATGTAATATACAGTCAACTTCAGCTGATCCAGACATGTATGTAATATACAGTCAACTTTCAGCTGATCCAGACATGTATGTAATATACAGTCAACTTTAGCTGATCCAGACATGTATGTTATATACAGTCAACTTTAGCTGATCCAGACATGTATGTAATATACAGTCAACTTTAGCTGATCCAGACATGTATGTAATATACAGTCAACTTTAGCTGATCCAGACATGTATGTAATATACAGTCAACTTCAGCTGATCCAGACATGTATGTTATATACAGTCAACTTTAGCTGATCCAGACATGTATGTAATATACAGTCAACTTTAGCTGATCCAGACATGTATGTAATATACAGTCAACTTCAGCTGATCCAGACATGTACAGGGGTGTGCAATTACAAAAATTAGTTACTAGCCCGTTGGGCTAAAGGCAGTAACAAAGTTACTAGCCCGAGGTTGCCAGTCACTAGCCCATTAACTACTGCAAACAATATATGTATAAGTGTAAAAAGAGGTAAAAAAAAAAACCCATATAAGTTGAAATAAATAAAACAAATAATGGTTTGCACTTTGTTATTTTCAGGTACTTCTCCCTATTTTTATCGACTATAATTGTCACTGAAACGACTGCGATAGCAACACACAATACATATAGGTTAAAACAAATTAAAGATTATGATTTTACAACAAATTTAATTTGTACATCAATTCAGTAGATGAAAATATAAGTATACTTTCGTTTTAGATATACTAGTCCAACGGGCTAACGCAGTATAGATTTATCATAGCCCGACCTCTAAAATTGATAGCCCCGGGCGTCGGGCGATGGTAATTGCACACCCCTGATGTATGTAATATACAGTCAACTTCAGCTGATCCAGACATGTATGTAATATACAGTCAACTTTAGCTGATCCAGACATGTATGTAATATACAGTCAACTTTAGCTGATCCAGACATGTATGTAATATACAGTCAACTTTAGCTGATCCAGTGTTTCTTGTCTAGTCTTCCTTCTCAAAAGGATTAAATTTTTAAATTAATTTTGAAAATTTGCATCATAATGGGCAATTACATTTATGTTAGTCGGCAAACGCATAGAATTCCTATTACTTGAAATAACTTTTCTTTGGTTGTTCCCGGTACAATATTGAGGTTCTTACCAATCAATATTTCTTGAATATGTTTTAATGTACAGTATATTGCAACACGATTTCTTACTCTTTTTTTCAGTAATGCCATGAATTGGCCTAAAGTTCTGATTATGCAGTTGATTCCTCAATCACTACTGAACTCAACCCAACTTCAGCCTCTCTTTAAAAACTCCCGCCAGGTGGCATTCCACTTTGGCAGTCAGAATCTGGATGATCTTAGAAATCTCTACAAAGTCATGGGTACTGGTTTTGTAAGTAAATTTAACAACAGTTTTTAAATTAAATTCATTACAGTAATCAGTGTTGAAATCTGTAATTCATTGATCCAAGATTATGTGAAATAGTTTGAGCTTCAAGAAATTTCCTTCTATAAAACAGTTTTCATGAGGCAAAATATACAATGTATTTTCAATTGGTAAATGTTTAGGTTACCAACAGTATATATGTACGTGCAGGGTTGTCTCCAAGAGTTGAAATAGAAGGGGACATTAAAAAAGTAGATGGGGGTCTGGGGTTCCTCTCCTAATGGAGAGTTTAGGGGGAATACCAAAATAACCAGGGGATTACTTCATTATAGGCGGAGAAATTCCCGGGCCCCCGGGGCTTGGGGAGAACCCTTTACATGTATATTAATAGTCACAGAGAAATTTGTTTCAGAGAGCACCCTATTAAGTAATTCTTTGTAAATTATCAGTTTGCCCCCCCCCCCCCCCCCCAAAAAAAAACCTTTGAAGCTCTGTATTTATACAAACCTTGTTTTCTTTATTCCTTTCAGGCTGGTTGTGTACATTTTCCAGCAGGAAGTCAGTGTGAAGTCAGAGTGCTTCTCTTGCTATTTAGCAATAAAAGAAAAGCTTTTATAGGACTCATTCCAAATGACCAAACAGCCTTTGTCAATGGGATAAGAAATGTCATCTTCACACACAAAATGAGGGTTGGTATAAATGTAGGATAATATTGTGACGAGATTGTCTTAACCCCCACCCCCCGACCTGTCCGTTCCCATTCCCATTTTGCAAATTTTTTTTTGGAAGGACTGAGAAATTGTATTTTTCATCCATTTTTAGCTCTACTGGTCAGAGACCAGAAGAGCTTATGCGATAGTAAGGTGCCCGGTGTCCGTACGTCTGTAAATTTTTCAAAATGCTACTCCTCCTACAGTTTTGGTCTGATTTCAATATAACTTAGCACATAAGTAGACTACACTAAGATACATAATTCTGTGTATCATTTTTTGATTTCAATGAACGGTGTTGCCATGGTTACTAAAAATAGAAATTTCTGTGAAAAACTTTCAAAACGCTACTCCTCCTACAGTTTTGGTCTGATTTAAATATAACTTGGCACACAAGTAGACTATACTAAGATACATAATTCTGTGTATCGGTTTTTGGTTTCAATGAACGATATTGCCATGGTTACTAAAAATAGAAATTTCTGTGAAAAAACTTTCGAAACACTACTCCTCCTACATGTACAGTTTTGGTCCGATTTCAGTATAACTTGGCAAACAAGTAGACTACACTAAGATACATAATTCTTTATATCTTTGATTTCGATGAACATTGTTGCCATGGTTACTAAAAATAGAAATTTCCTTGAAATACCTTCAAAATGCTACTCCTCCTACAGTTTTGGTCTGATTTTAGTATTACTTAGCACACGAGTAAACTACACTAAGATACATAATTCTCTGTACCAGTTTTGGATTTCAATGAACAGTGTTGCCATGGTTACTAAAAGTAGAAATTTTCTTGAAATACTTTCAAAACGCTACTCCTCCTACACTTTTTGTCTGATTTCAGTATAATGTGGCATACAAGTAGACTACACTGAGATACATAATTGGTGATATTGGTTTTTGATTTTGTTGAATGATGTTGCCATGGTTACTTAAATTGAAATTTCTGTAAAATTGTTTTAAAAGGCTACTCCTCCTACAGTTTTAGTCTGATATGATAATAAATCTAGCCACAAAAGAGACTAAACTAAGGATCATTATTCTATTTATTGCTGTTGCAAAGTTTCAAGTCCAAATGCTACTTTTATCTTCCTTTATAAGTACAACCAGTAGAGCTACAGTCTCATCAGAGACTTCTTGTTCTGTCCATCCCACTTCTTATCTGGACTCTTATCTTTTTAATGGTGAAACATTAGAAGCTAATACTGAATGCATGACAGGTTTGACATGAAGGTGGGTCATAACCTTAGAAGATATATCCATTTTTTGGAGAAATGAAAAGGGTAAAATCCTTGCAATATGGAAACTGAATAGCATCCCAGAAAGTTTGTTTATGGTATGATGGTGTGCCAAGACCATGGGCCAAGGTCAATCTATAAAGTTCAAAGTCATGTGAATCAAAAGTCTAGAATTCTGTGGTCCGATAGTTTTAGTGCTTAGACTCTGAACGAGTTTGCACGTGACCTTCGAATGTGTCATAGCCCAGAGCAAAATTATTTGGATAAGATTGAGATAGCAATCAAAGGTTAAATCCTTTTCAGATGCATGCCATTAACCATTAGTCCATTTAAGACAGACATAGCTTAAGGAAACAACAGTGAAGTGCTCTGTATGTCATGATGAGGTTTTGAAGAACAAATAAAGATACAATCTACATTAACACAAAATAAGGATGTATTCAAAATTTCAGAAGAATTGACCTATAGGAGAGAACAATTTCCTGGAAAAAATCAACATTCATTCATTATTTTCTAGCGGATTTATGTCTACATTTTTCAAATTTGCATTTTGAACCTAAATTTTATTATTTACAATTTTAAAAATTAACCCTCAAAGTTGGCTAAAACAACATTTTTCCCATAAAAGCACCAATTTTTGCATGAATAGAAGTCCTTCGAATTCAGGGCAGGCCTACCCTTAAATAAAATCATTACGAGGACAAGAATTATTCACTTTGTGTTACTAAGAACAGGTAGTCTTGTCTGCAGTGAGCTGCAATGGATTTCTGTTGTATATACTTTTGATTAGGTAAAAAAAAATAATCAATAGTTTCTCAGGCACTGCCATATCTGGTCAAAAACTGCCACATAGATCAATTTTATTGACATATTGAAAAGGGAAATAACTCAATTTTCTATTTTTCCAAGTTGAAAAAGAAAATTGAGTTATTCCCCTTGTCATCCATGCCTAAAGATAGATGTTTTTATCATGTTTATCAAATTAGCAATAAATTTCTTGTTAATGGATATTTTTTAATTAGCTTTAAAACAAATGTTTGGAATAACATCATTTAAAGTTAAGTATATTTTATAATTAACATTAGAGAACAAAAAAAAGTAAGAATCAGTTGATATCAACATTTTGTTGAACGACTGACATGAAAAGAGCTTTTTTTGTGAGATAGTAAGGATCTTACTATAGAAGCACCCTCAGATAGTGTAGATTCAAATTTGTTCAAATTTAGGGTAGGTAGGGTGGGGTCACAATGAGCAATCAGAGTTTTACATCCGGATACATAGGAAAAAATCTTTAAAATTCTTCTGCTCAAGAAAGCAAAGCCATGATAAGTAATTAATATTGATTTGGAAGCATCCTGAGGTAGTGTAAATTCAAGTCCCCCCCCCCCCCCCCCCCCCCCCCCCCCCCCCCCCGTAAACAGTAGAGCTACATATCAATAACTGCACTACTTGGAATTTTATTTATATAAACTGGATACATCACTGACATTTTTATTATTTCTGCAGAAATGTGTTGTAAAATACATGTGCATCAAGAAGAGAAATCTTACCATAGACATTACCATTACAATGAAAAGTGTATGTAAAGGTTCCTCCAATCTCTACATACTATATGCATTGATTAGAAATAAAATTGTCTAACTATGAGAAGTGAATTACTACATGTATCAGACTTAAGTCATTGATTGAAACTGAAATCAATAAGATTTTTGTAAAGACTAAAACCAATTCCTGCCTTATAGGTCTGTGCTCCATTTGAAAGGATGTAATCCTTTAATTATTTTTTGTTGTCATAGCAACAACAACAACAGAGACAAGACCAACCACAACAAATGCAACAGCAACAACCATTTCCAGGGCAGCAGCAGCCAGGCATGCCAGCCCAACCAATGCAGAATCCTCAGGGGGCTCAGTTTGGGGTATGTCAAAATCTCCTCAACTTCAAAGAAAACCTGTCAATTTATTTATCATTTGCTAGCAGTGATAAATAGAGGATGTCAAGATAAATATAGCATCTCCCATGATTTGTAGTTGGATATGACTTTTATCCAACGAGTTGTGTGTTTTTTATCCCCGAGCCTTGGCAAGGGGATAAGAACACACAACGAGTTGGATAAAAGTCATATCCAACTACAAATCATGGGAGATTCTTTTTATCCGATGTTTAATACTTCACAACCAATGTTTTAAACTGTTTTATATAGAGGACTCCACTTTATTTTACTTCATCACGCTAACGCAAAAACCATTGTGACGTCACAACTGCACTTAACTGTGGGATATGAAAAAAATATCCAATGAGTCATATCCACGGGATAAAGGGGTAAACATGTGATAAACACTGGATTTGTTATGGAAGGTTTATTATATTAAGGTATGTCACTCGTGAAATTTGTTATATCAAGGATTTTTTGAGAAGTATATTTTGGATAAGTACTCATATAGTATGACTCAAAATCGCAGAGAAAATGGGGGGTCAGTGTGCATCTAACTGAGCTACGGTACAATTAAGTTGACCTTTTTGCACTTAAATTGTAACTCTTTGGTTAATCACTTTAACCGTTATCATATTTTATAAGATGTAACCATGGCAATAAACATAATTTTATTTTACGTAAAATAGTTTGAATAATATCTATCATTGAACAAATCATGCAAATTGATGCGCGTAAATTATCGTGTGTCCTTTTTGCACTAAAAAAGTCTCATATTTGGGGTATTAAAAATCTAAATAGGCAATAGAATATTTTCTTGTATCAAACTTTTTACGACTTAAGTGCTGATCAGTGAAAAGTATCGAGTAGTTTAAAATAATGAAAGAAAAAGTTGGGGTCAGTGATGTAAATTTTGAAATATTGGTCAAAATATGCAATTTCAAGCAAAAAAGCTGTGTAAATTTTATCTCGACTTCCTTAATATATCTTCATTTCTTGGCAATGTTTGTTGAGCGAAGGTGTAAATTTTGTTATAATAATATAAATTGAGACCTATATTTAATATTCCAGGCATATCATAACGGAAAATATTCTCTGAGTAAAAGTATGTGAGGCTAAAGTTCCAAGATATTAAATTTAATAAATGTGTAGATTTGCAGAATTTTCTGCTAAATATCCTTCCGCCACAAGAAATAGTCCCTTATAAATCTTGCTTCTTTGTGAATTTTTGAGCAGTTTTTTAATTGAATGTTGAACATTTTACATTGTTTAATTTAAATATGTTATAAAGATTGAATTGTAATAAATAGTTTTTAAGTAAGAGGTTCTGACTGAAATTTTCTAAAAGGCTGACGAGTGACATACCTTAAGGGAATAATCTGGAGTTAAAAACATTTTTAAATATTTAATTCATATAACATTTAATCTTATCTCACTTGGTTTAAATGTTACAGACCAATATGATAGATAGTTTATTTGTATTTTACAATACATGTACAGGTAAACTTCGGTATCTCGACATCGGATATGTCGACAACCTGGGATATGTCGACGTCCGTCCGCGGTCCCGGCAGTATTTACTATATAAATGATTTGCAAAAACTCTGATATGTCGACCTCAGTAATCTCGACAACCCTGGTTATCTCGACGTATATTCACAGTCCCAAGAGCAAAATTTACCTGGTATATGTTGACATCGGCAATTTTCTGCTCCACTGAACCTAACTGTTTGTCAGATAGGGTCGCTTGTCACGCACGGACAGCTTCGGGTATCTCGACGTCGTCAAAAATTTACACCTTTCACACCCATGTTTTGACTGCACGCTGCTTAATTAATTCTATAGACTGTGTTTGTAGGTGAATCCAAAGCCCCCCCCCCCGGCGTCTTTGAGACGTTAATTGCTTAATGTTCAGCTTGGGTAATATCACTGATAAATCTACACGATTCTGCTTAAATTTACAGGCGTTTATTTATGTCGAAACCTAACATAACTTTTAAAACTGAAAAAAGATAACTAAATTACAAAGAATAATAAACATATTGAATAAATTCAAACTAAAGAATTAAACGATGTTCTAATAATATTTCGTAGTTAAAATGAATTCAACAGGAAATAATCCGATTAACGACACGATTAACCGAATCATCCGTAATTCATGCATCTGTGATATCACTACGTTAGTTTAGATACACAAATCTCTTAAAAAATTAATATTAATGCACATTCTTCCTGAATGAAATAAGAAAAAAAAAATAATTACGCACTTAATATGTTTTCGTATCTCGGATGTCGACTTTAATTTATCATGTTTATACGGTTCGATCCAAGTTTATAGAGCGCATTTCGTATCCTGTTCTGACAAAAAAGCAAGTAACATGCGAATGCTGAATGGAAAACTACAAAAATTTAGAACGATTTCGATAAAGAGAAAGAACAGGTTTTATAAATAAGATTTTTAAAAATAATTTCTTAGATTTTTAATAAAAATAGAGGGATTGCTGAAATAAGTTGACCTACAGTCTCTATTGAAGTCATGTACGTATAATAAGTTTATACACGTGTATGTGTTTGGTTATGCAGTGAAATCTTGGACGTCAAGTCTCAACTCTGATATCTCGACACCTCGGATATCTCGACATTTTCCGATGGTCCCGTCGATGTCGAGATAACGAAGTTTACCTGTATATACAAACAATGTACAGTCAAACCTCGTTATCTTGAACCCAAGGGGACCAAGAAAATACTTCGAGATATAGGAGGGTTCGAGATATTAAGGCTAATATGCTTAAGGAATAAGCGATTGGGACTTCCAAATCACTTCAACATATCTTTGGTATTCGAGATATCGGTTTTTGAGATACCGAAATTCAACTGCACTTGTATTATATATATATATATTGTGTATTGCTTTAACTTCCAGGTACAGCAGATGCCACAGGTGAGCATGCAGAACCCCATGATGACCCAGCAGCAGGCCAATATGGTAGTTACAGATTTCTCTGTAGGGTTGAGAAATATATATGCAGTGAAATATTACTTGAGTATTCTATATTTATAGTAAGTAACATTTGTAATTGTTTCTTTAGCAGAAGCAAATGCAGGCAACACAGTTAGCAAAGCAACAAGAGCAACAAAAGTTACTAGGTAAGTAATAGAGGCATGATACCACATCAAATGTTTAGAAGTTTTTGCTCTAACTGTGTATAATGCATGAGCAGAATCTATGGTATCTTACACATTAGATAGAACATTGATTACAATAAGTGATAGATAAGAATTGTGCTTAGTAGTCCACCTTGTTGCAGCACAACAGAGACTACAAATACAACAACAACAGAGACAACTTCAGATGCAGCAACAAATGCAACAGCAGCAACAACAGCAACCTGGTCTCAATCAACAGCAACAACAATTGACACAGCTCCTGATGCAGCAGGTATAAAAGGAAAACATGTAAAGAGGAATTTAATTCTTGATTGTTACACAAACATTGGTGTGTAGTCTTTTATTCCTTCTCTTAGCCACAAGTAAAATATATTTAGAATTGCATTTAAGTCTCATCATTCCAGCAACAACAAGGACAGAGACAACCCCAGATGATTATTCCTCATGGGGGGAGGGGGCCAGTCCTACACCAAGGCCAGCAGCAAGTAATGGGAGGTGGACAGGTGCTCCAGGGAAACATGCCCCAGATGGCTCAGCAGGGCCCCGCCACAGGACCCCAGGGGGGTAACATGTTTGATGATCTGGATATGACCTTCTTGAGCTAACACTTAAGACTTTATGATCTTTGGATATAAATGTTTTTGGTTACCTGAACATGTGTGTTAGCTTCAAGGGGATTGTTTGCCCTGGAATCAGTGATCTGGTTCTAGTTAAAGCTTCCATGCTTATATACATGTAAAATGTGATTTAGGTATACAGGCATACCTGTACAATTTGCTAGATCAGTGAAGTTTGAGTCTTTTTATTCTGTAAATGAAAATTGTTGTAAAAAATTATTATACAAAATAAAGTGCAATACATCTTTCAATTTTTTTTTAAACTTTTTTTAGTTGTCTTACATTAAATACCACAGGCACTTGTTTCTGTATTAAATTGTTTAACCCATAGTATAACACATAATAATGTTATTATTATAGTATGGGTTAAAAAATTTATTACAGAAACAAGTGACTGTTATACATACCCTAGCCAAACATTCCATTCAATTTTCTTTTCAAATTTGGATATATTTCAGGTGTAAACACGACTCGTGAATAGCCCATATGCCATATTAGTTTTCCTTAGTGTTGTCAAATCGAACGATTTTTAGTAACCGGTTACTCGCTTACTTTTCTGATCGAGTACCCGGTTACTCGGATGATTTTTCGTTACAGTTTCTATATCTATTATTTATCTCATCCTTTAAATTACCTATCGGTAGAAATAAAACACAAATGTACTGCATGTATATGAACTTAAACGCACACACACACACACACATCTTTAAAGAATTTTGATTTTAGATGTCACTCGAAACGGGCAGTTTGTTTTTGTTAAAAAAAATAATTTTATCGACACACAAAGAAGACAACAGATTTTATAGTCGTCAATCACTATTTTTGCAATGGCTCTCGTTACATTTCAGCCCCCCCAAAATTTGTCGCGATCAAGAAGAATTTAATTGAAACTGGTTGATTTGTAGAGTTTCCAGTATATCGATGGTTTCCGAATAATGTTTTAATCTTATATGTTTAAACGTATTTGTAGTCCCACCCGTTTACGATAACTCTGATTCACATAATTTACATTTTACAGATCTCAAATCAGCTATTCTTTTAAAATACTTCCAAGCTTTATACGTTTGTGGCGGCATCTTATTAAATTATATTTCGTTGACTAGCACAGGTGTAAATGAGGTAATTATAACTCAGGTCTTCAACATTTTTATACCCCCCGGCAATCAAAGCTATCAATTATACAAACTGTGAAAACTAATCAAAACCAATCCATCCTATTTGTGAACCACTAGATCAAGTTTAACAGTAAATAAATTTAAGGAAATGTGTTATACATTTATAAGCAATATAACATTTATTTTCTACGTATTTATTATGTAAAATGTATTTTTATCCGAGTAACCGAATAGCAGTTTTACTAACCGATACTCGCATCGTTCGACGGTTAATCGGGTACTCGTTGACAACACTAGTTTTCCTTTATCCAATGTCAGCACTTAGTGTATATACAATGTATATCCTTTGCATTCATTACATCTAATTTCACACCTTGAACTTATGGCTGGCATGTTGGATTTCTTACATCGTCTTTTAGTATTTACATTTTGTGTTGTTTTACATGCATTTGCATCTGTTCATAATGCATTGAACTGTGAAATTGATGTTACTTTTTCTCCTGACATGGTGTAGTTGTGTATCTGTATACATTTTATATTTTTATCAAGACCAAGTAACAATGGCGGTGTTAGATATGTCCACTCGGATGTGATCTCTACAGTGAAATACTTTGATCCATGAAGAAGTTGTAGGCTTACATGTATATATCAAGACCAAGTAACAATGGCGGTGTTAGACATGTCCACACAGGTTTGATCTCTACAGTGAAATACTTTGATCCATGAAGAAGTTGTAGGCTTACATGTATATAGGGGCTTGAAAATTGAGACTAGTGGAGAGAAATATGGCAAACAAGAATGAATCTCTTCCTTTTACAAGTTGAGTTAAGCTTAAATACTTTTAATTTCTTGATCATATAAATAGAGCCATTCTCATCAAAACTTGGCACAAAGTATCTTTGGGGAATAAGGGGAATTATAGCTACTTCATAATTATCCTCAGCCATGAAAGAAAAATCCAGCACAAACTGCTATTTCAAATAAATTTGAGAAAGTACCCGATGAAGGTTTTTAAATATTTTTTGAAACATAACATCTAAGAAAAATACTGTAGAGTCCATCCTTTTGGTTGAGAACATGGGGATTGATTTCAATGTTGAATAAGAAACATGATCCTGTAGATTGAAATTGGAATTGTATCTAAGATAATATGGAAAATTGATTGATGAAATTGATCTGATCTCTACTTATCAATGGAGACCTGGAGCATTTGACCTTTTAATCCGACAATGAATATGAATCTACTGTGGTAGCATTCTCTTCTTTGCAAAGTTGATGAATGCAAGGTGGATGTTCTCTAGCTGTGGTTGGAGATTGACATTGCTTTAGACTACACAGACAATATTACTGTACAAAAAATATATACCACTATCATTCTAGGGAGGCAGGAAAAATGTGTGGCAAATTTTTTATGCATAGAAAGTCAAAACATAGTACTTAAAAGTATTTATTATAAATTTATGTCATAAAAGAAATACATTACTGTAAGTAGTTAGTACTGATTAAATCATATTGCTGTGTTTAAAATAATTTTTAAAAATTCTAAGACCTTTAAAAATGCACTAAAACAAATAGGACACAAAATAAACATGACAGATAAAATCACATAAATTTAACTATACCCTGTAAGCTTATTTTTTACTTACAAAATCACTCAAAAGAGATATCAAAGGATATTTAGTAAAACACATATCATACATGTATTACAATGTACAATCATGTACAAAACAAATACAGACACAGATCATATAAAATCATGTGTTTCAAAACAATAACGTAAATAAATCAATGATATTATAGAAGAATCACAGGTAAAAATCTGAATACTCTAGATATCACTCAAACACATGAACTTGTACACATGTACCAAACACTGATATGTTTTGCAAAGAGAAAGAAGGAGAAGATGTTTTTTATGATCAAGTTAAGCTTGAAATGTCCTTGTTCACAGCTTGCTAGAGTCCTTATCTAGTCAACTGGCTTGTTTCTGGGTCAACAGCTCAGCAATCTTGTCAATGAACTCAAACGTGTTCAGGTAATCTGATCTCTGGACACTAAAATTAAAAAAAAAAAGATACTTATCCTCCTAACCACTGATTACAAGAATGTTCATGGTATATGTAT
Organism: Saccostrea echinata; assembly: GCF_033153115.1. Taxonomy (NCBI): domain Eukaryota; kingdom Metazoa; phylum Mollusca; class Bivalvia; order Ostreida; family Ostreidae; genus Saccostrea; species Saccostrea echinata. Next base: position 9,894,935 of record NW_026889772.1, on the reverse strand, counting down.
GTGCTGAATATGACGGACACAATATTTCTCTCCATATTTCTTACTTGGTGCAATGAACTGTTCCATTTTTATATACTCACAGTTTGTAAATTCTCCTCGAATAAATAAAATACCGTATTTAAAGTAAAGTTTTATATTATATTATTACGCATTTTTTATTATAATTGTAGATGCACACCCTTACTGTAGAAAAAGTATTCTACAAATTATACTGCCAACTCATTTGTTCATGCCTTGACACAGATCATACTGCCTACTCAATTGTTCATACCCATGATACAGATAATACTGCCTACTCACTTGTTCATGCCTTTGACAAGATAATACTCCCTACTCAATTGTTCATACCCATGATACAGATAATACTGCCTACTCACTCGTTCATGCCTTTGACATGGATAATACTGCCTACTCACTTGTTCATGCCTTTGAGAGAGATAATACTTCCTACTGGCTTTTTCATGCCTTTGACAGAGATAATACTGTCTCTTACTTGTTCATGCTTTGACACAGATAATACTGCTTACTCACTTGTTCATGCCTTTGACACAGATAATACTGCCTACTCACTTGTTCATGCCTTTGACACAGATAATACTGCCTACTCACTTGTTCATGCCTTTGACACAGATAATACTGCCTACTCACTTGTTCATGCCTTTGACACAGATAATACTGTACGTGTACATAATTTGGCGTATTCAAAATTAAGTGCAATCAATGGATATGCAGTTGTTGGCGTAATAATGAATTAGCGCTACACAAGTCCGTGCCGTATATTGTATTTGTAAATGATTATTTAGCGGTATTCATGAATTAGCGCATCATACTGTCTGTGCCAAAGCTGCTAAAATATGAAGCCCGCTTTTTTTAAGTACACATACAGTACTTCCTACTGGCTTGTTCATGCCTTTGACAGAGATAATACTGTCTCTCACTTGTTAATGCCTTTGACACAGATAATACTGCCTACTCACTTGTTCATGCCTTTGACAGAGATAATACTTCCTACTGGCTTTTTCATGCCTTTGACAGAGATAATACTGTCTCTTACTTGTTCATGCCTTTGACAGAGACAATACTGCCTACTCACTTGTTCATGCCTTTGATACAGACAATACTTCCTACTCACTTGTTCATGTGTTTGACACAGATAATACTGCCTACTCACTTGTTCATGCCTTTGACAAGATAATACTCCCTACTCACTTGTTCATGCCTTTGACACAGATAATACTGCCTACTCACTTGTTCATGCCTTTGATACAGACAATACTTCCTACTCATTCATGCGTTTGACACAGATAATACTGCCTACTCACTTGTTCATGCTTAGACACAGATAATACTGCCTACTCACTTGTTCATGATTGACACAGATTATACTGTTACTCACTTGTTCATGCCTTTGACACAGATAATACTGCCTACTCACTTGTTCATGCCTTTGATACAGACAATACTTCCTACTCATTCATGCCTTTGACACAGATAATACTGCCTACTCACTTGTTCATGCTTTGACACAGATAATACTGCCTACTCACTTGTTCATGCCTTTGACACAGATAATACTGTTACTCACTTGTTCATGCCTTTGACACAGATAATACTGCCTACTCACTTGTTCATGCCTTTGATACAGATGGCTAAATCTTTGGTCATTATGCCTGATTCAATGGTCTCTATACATGCCCTCTCAAGGTCATCGGAGAACTTCCTCAGGGCTTCATTCTTGTCTAGTTTGGCTCTGTGGGCAAGTCCTCGGGTCCAGGCAAAAATGGAAGCTTAAATGGAAGTTTTATACATGTAATTTTATGTCTTAGTTTTGTATACGTGTTTTTATATTACAAGGATTCTTTTAATACAAGGAAACATTAAAGAAAAAGAATGGTTAATTCTGAAGTACCGTACACAATGATTGCTTTAAAGCAAATTTACAATACATATATCAATTTCCTTTTCAACTGCTGACAAATATGACATTTACATAAATTTAATATAATCATTTACATGTTTGAAAGAATAACAATAATAAACTTTATTAACAGTTAAGGTGAGTAAATTTTAAAAAATGTTGAAATCATGTACAATGTGGTTTTATATATACTTCATTATGTTGATATGTCAATGTGTGCCAACAGTCCTTATATACACTGTATATGTATCAAAATTTCAGTCTAGAAATCTTGGAATATGTTTGCCAACTTTCTTATTTCAAACGTAAGGTAATTAATCTAAGCACCCAGTTTATTTCAGAGAAACCATACATAATTACTATAAATGGATCTTTACCTATGGAATTAGTTGATGTTTCGTTTCCTTTCTGATGTTGACGGAAATGCCTGGTTACTGTTCCGTGAGCAGCCTCGGCTTCGATGGTTTTACCATCGGGACAGACCAATACACTAGTCATCATTCCTAGGGATCCAAATCCTACAAACAATAGTAAAAATTTAAAAATTACACATAAACGTGTGTGACACTATGACAATTGACACATCTACTACACATTCATAAACTTTGGTGCTGTGCTATACATTTGAGAAAATTTCTGCACAAACCTTGAGCAACAGAATCAGACTGTACATCTCCATCGTAATTCTTACATGCCCAAACAAAGCCTCCTTCTGATTTCATGGCGTATGCTACCATGTCATCAATAAGTCGATGCTCGTACCAAATCTTTTTCTCCTCATACGCCTTCTTGTAATCTCTAAATACATGCATATTTATGAAGCCAATGTGTTTACTGTAAATGACTGAGAATGCTTGAAAGTATGTTTATACATTCAATATACTCACTGATCATAAATTTCTTGAAATATGTCCTTGAATCTTCCATCATATTTCTTGAGAATGGTATTCTTTGTGCTGGAAAAAAAAAGATGCAACATTATTACCTTTGATATATTGTGTACAACTGACAGATCCAATAATGCTTACTGGTACAAAACCAAAATCTTTCAATTCTTGTCTGCTGATTTGTAAACTTCAAGTGTGACTTACAAGACTAACACACTATTAACTACAATTTGCTACTGTAGATCACTAAACTTTCGCGACACTTTATTTTCAAGAGATAGTCAACGTCTCTTTATTAGCGAGACAGAATATTCACGAAATGTGGTTATTGCTCTAGATAATCATAAGGATTACTATTATACTATAGACAAGAATAAATTTTTTTGCGAGCACACAGTCTCGCGTAATTACATTAAAATAAAGATCTCGCAAATAAAAGGTGATTTACAGAAAGAGAAATATAATTTACCTCAAATATAGTGGCCATTCCTTTTGTAGAGCAAACTGGAAAGAACTGTGGGCAAATTCTCTTATACTCTGTAACACAACAAGAACAGAGTGTTTACAGTTTAAAATTTAAACTGTCCATGAAAATACTGCTTTTTGTAGAATTGAAAACTGCCCTCAATCTCATATGCTTTGACTATTGAATAATCTTGCTACAATTGGTTTTTCAAATAATTGACTTCCACATAATGTATACAGCTTTGATTCTAAACATGATTTTAATAGATTAGTATTTTCTTTTTCATTTTCTGAATTCAGCATTTTCTATCCTTTTACTGAACATTCACTGTCAAATTCGATTTATTTATCTACAACCTTATTTTCACTGTTTTAGCCTGCTTTAATGAGAGTGAAAATAAAACTGTAGTGAAAATAATGTTGTATATTCAACTAATCTATGCTGCTTTTAATGGTGTTTAGAGGTTATTAAATGTTTCATAATGTATACATGACCTGAAAAAATAATCTACAACTCTTATCTGTTCACATTATAATAGAAAATTTCTCATTTCAGAACAGTGACACACAAAAAAAATTAAGAAAGGTGACATATCGTGATACAGTCCCAATGTTTCATGATATACCATGATACACTTTAGCTGTATCGTTACAGCCCTAGTTCTTACCTTGTCTGTGTTGTACATGGCTAGAGCTACACCTCCTGACTCTGTAAAGTCAAACACGTTGTAGTTCTGTTCCTGGCCACCATTAGCTGGTGTGAACTTGATCTCTAGTTTACCTGGTCCAGGTACAACAAAATCTGTGGCACGGTACTATAAATAGAATTCATCGTAAATATGGTGGATTTAAACAAAATAAACTTGAACAAGCACCCAAATCTTGTTCTTAACTTTTACAGGATTATCTATTTTTTTCAAATGGGTGCAAAACTGTATTTTCTTTTCTAATAAACTATACAATAATGTTTCTGACCTGGTCTCCATAAGCATGACGGCCTATAATGATGCTTTTTGTCCATCCAGGTACCAGACGGGGAATGTTGCTACAGATGATGGCCTCGCGAAAAACTGTACCTCCTAAAATATTTCTAATTGTTCCATTGGGAGACTTCCACATCTTCTTCAAATTGAATTCTGAAAATATCAAATCAATGATTTAAATATAAAACTAAATTATTTTAGTGCAGAAATATAAATTAAATCCACTCTGTAATGTAAAATGTGGTACCTTCTACTCTATAAAGTATGGTACCTACCCTCCACTCTATAAAGTATGGTACCTACCCTTCACTCTATAAAGTATGTTACCTACCCTCCACACTATAAAGTATGGTACCTACCCTCCACTCTATAAAATATGGTACCTACCCTCCACTCTATAAAGTATGGTACCTACCCTCCACTCTATAAAGTATGGTACCTACCCTTCACTCTATAAAGTATGTTACCTACCCTCCACACTATAAAGTATGGTACCTACCCTCCACTCTATAAAATATGGTACCTACCCTCCACTCTATAAAGTATGGTACCTACCCTCCACTCTATAAAGTATGGTACCTACTCTCCACTCTATAAAGTATGGTACCTACCCTTCACTCTATAAAGTATGGTACCTACCCTTCACTCTATAAAATATGGTACCTACTCTCCATTCTATAAAGTATGGTACCTACCCTTCACTCTACAAAGTATGGTACCTACCTTCCACTCTATAAAGTATGGTACCTACCCTCCACTCTATAATGTATGGTACCTACCCTCCACTATATAAAGTATGGTACCTACCCTCCACTCTATAAAGTATGGTACCTACCCTCCACTCTATAATGTATGGTACCTACTCTCCACTCTATAAAGTACGGTACCTACCCTCCACTCTATAAAGTATGGTACCTACCCTCCACTCTATAAAGTATGGTACCTACTCTCTGAAATTCTGTGCAGCGATTTTTGAGGAGTTGCGCTGACAAAAAAACAGGACTGACTGACTGACAGACAGGTCAAAAACATTATACCTCACGCAACTTGCTGCGTGGGGTATAAATATGGTACCTACCCTCCACTCTATAAAGTATGATACCTACCCTCCACTCTATAAAGTATGGTACCTACCTTCCACTCTATAAAGTATGGTACCTACCCTCCACTCTATAATGTGAAATGCGGTACCTACCATACACTTTATAATGTAAAGTGTAGTACACACCCTAAATGATGTAGAATATGGTACCTACATGTACCCTCTAAAGGTGGTACTCAACCTTCACTCTGTAATGTACATGTTATATGTGGTACCTTCCTTCCATTCTACAATGTTAAATGTGGTAGCTACGGTACCCTCCACTCTATGATGTTAAAATCAGTACATACCCTCCACTCTTTTCTCATCTGGGGTAATAGTGGCACACTTAATTCCTACATTGTACTTCTTAATAGCATTGGCAGCATCAATTGTTACTGAAAAAATGTACAGATATTTTCAACACAAATAAGGGAACCAGGTGCCCATTTTACAAAAGAATTAACTTACGACTAAGACCAAAAACTTGAGTTGATTGTAAAATTTTGAAAAATTAATGTTTCTTTTTAAAATAGCTAGCATAAAGATATCTTACTACATTCCTTTTAAAAAGATTAAAACCATTTTCAATATTACGTAAATAAAAAGTTATATTAAGCAGAATTAAATTTTGGTCTTCGTCGTAAGTTCTTTTGTAAAACGGGTCCCAGTACTATATAAATTAGTATCTCAAATACTGTTATATGTCATTAATCCAAAGATTTCAAAATGAATCTTAGGTCCAGACCTTATTAAAATTCAATTATCAACTTTCTCAAATTGTCAACTCATTTAATATGAATCCTCCAATATCTTGATGAACTTTGGGAGTCTTGATTCAAATTCCAAATGGTAAACTTTGCCTCATTCAAGTATTAAATATTTCTTACTATCATTATTATTCCCTTAAAATATCTTGCTCTATCACAGAATTACCAGGTTTAAAGCATGTAAATAAATTTATTTTAGCCAAAATTTTAAACTCAATTAGATGCAATATATCTATATATATGTACAGTCTGAAATGTTGAAATATTGACACTTCTGGTTTTTAATGCTGTATTATTTTGAGCAATATACCCCCTACTGAGGAAAATCCTTCATTGTTAAGTTGTGTATACCCTGTGGTAATATTATGTAACTACTGGGTAACAGCTGTTATATCACTCTATACCTTGGTCATCTGTAGCGTCTCGATTTTCCATTCCAAGATCATATGAATGGAGCTCTAATTCAACAAAAGGCAGGATCAGCTTTTGTTTGATCAAATCCCAAATAACCCTGCAAAATTATGGGAAAAAATTTCACATTTTTTTAAAAGCAGGGAATAAATAACAAGTGAAATGTCTTGAAAAAGAATTCATAAGTTCATTTCATGCTATAAAATACCAAGAGGAAACTGTTAAAATTTTTGTCCTTAAATGTTAAAGTGATTTTATTTTATTTTTATTTTTACTTTTTTTTCCTCTTTTACTGATCAGTTAAGCTGTGTAGAAATTCTGAATAATCTAATATTAGATCCGCCAATGATTTCCGACATGCCACATGTCATTCGATATTCCTTTTATACGTTCAGAAATGTAGATGCCCCTTCGTGTCCAAAAAAGCATATGAAAATAAATTATTTATATATACATGTCGATGTTGATTACATTTTTTCTCTCTAAATAACAGTAATAAAAGATTTAGTGACAAAAAACAGCTGTGGACAGATGCTCCGCCCACTTTGGCATGACTTACCGGGTCATTTCATCTCCTTGCATTTCGACAACTGGTCCGCCTGCAAAACAAAGTCAATTTATTATTTTTGTCATATCTCGAATTATTGTATGTATATATTTTCTTCTTTTTGGATTGTATACCTTTGATTTTCCCCATCTTTCCTGTAAAGAGACCGGTAGAGACACGCGTGCGTACAGTTTGACGTTATCGCTCGAATGAACTTTGGACGCTACGGAAAAGCCTGTGTGTCACAAATTTGAGGTTCATCAAGGGATAAACAGCTTTTGACATGTCGAGAGGGAAAAAAAATAAATGCACTTATAATATTAACAATATTGACATTTTAAAGAAATATAATTTTTTCACATGACTTAATATAACTTGGGGAGAGATATTAAAATATTAATGAAATTCAAGCACTTGTCACCGTTTCCGGATAAATGGAGACTGACGTAGGGACTGGATTTACACACATTTTTACACAGTGTTGCACGGATAATTACGCAGTCTTTTTGCAAACATTTTGATAAGATGCCGACTGCTGCTGTGTTGCTGGCAGAAGGTGCCGAAGAAATGGAAACTGTCATTTCAGTTGATGTCTTGCGTCGTGGAGGCGTATGTTTAGAATATCATTTTTTGATGTAAAGTGAAAGTAGATTCTCATGCCGGCTGTGTTGCATCTCATCTTGACCTACACGTGTTAAAGTGTTTGACGCCGACCATCAAGTTTCCGTGGTTATAATATAAACTAAAAATGCACATTGTTTAGAAAACAAATCCTTCAAAAAGTCCTTATATGATAAAGATTATTTGAAGTGAAAATAATAACTTTACTGCCTTGCTTGTGTCAAGTAAAAAAAAAAATTAAAGCTCACCTGAGTTGAAAGCTTGAATGAGCTTTTCTGATCATATTTTGTCCAAAGTCTGTTTGTTTGTAAACTTTAAATATTTTTGTTCTATATTTTCCAGAATCGCTAAGTTTCTTCTGCAAGTCACACCTTTTTATATCCCCTTCAAAAAAGGGGCCTGCCAGTTGGTCTGTATGTGAATCAGAATGTCAGTAGACCAAAGCTTGTCCGCTCAATATCTTGAGAAACCCTTGGTTTGACAGACATCAAACTTGGTACACTGTTACCCCCTGAAGAAAAGATGACCCCTTTTGATTTTCAGGTCACAAGATCAAAGATTAAGGTGAAACAACTCTAGACATGGGAAAATCTTGTCCATTCAATATCTTGAGAACTATTTGCTTGACAGACATCAAACTTGGTACATTGGTTTTCCCTGAAAGGTAGATGACCCTATAGATTGGGAGGTCACAGGGTCAAAGGTCGAGAGTCAAATTAATGACCACTCCATATCTTGAGACCCCTTTGCTTGACAGACATCAAACTTGTCACACTGGTACCCACTGAAGAAATAGTTTACCACTGTAGATTTTGAGGTCACAAGGTCAGAGGTAAACTATTCTAGACAGGAAGACATTGTTAGTTCAGTTTCTTGAGAACTATTTGCTTTACAGACATCAATTTTGGTACTTTGGTACCCTCTAAGAAGTAAATTACCCCTAATGATATTGAGGTCTTTGAGAAATTGAACTTGGTATTATGTTTGTCCGTGATAGAAGATGACCATTTGTTTTCACTATCATTACAGACATTCAAAATTTAAATTTGTTCCCTTTCTAAAGTTGCCAAATATGATGTTTCTGATCATTCTCAAACATTTCCCGAGATATCTGGTAAAGAAAGATCTTTTTTTAAAAACATTACTTCTTTCAAACTCCATTTGCAGAGTTTATATTCTTGTTAATTGTAGATTACCAAAGATTCCCAACACCTACCTTATTTTTGTGAGATTTTCATTTGGTATTTATCAGGGAGACATAATTTTTATGAATTTTAATTTTTGTTCTGTATAATTTTTACTTGTACAAAAAAAACCCAAAAATTTAAATTTTCCAAGCAGTGGTCTTGGGTAATTATGTGAAAATTAAGTTCTCGTGAATAAAAAGTTATTTACAGCACTTACGGTGACTGCTTAGTTAGTCTTCAAGGCTTATGCAAAACTATTTCTTTTTCTCCAGTTGCTTGTTTAACTGTTGGAAAAGTGTCAAATAATATTATTCAATAATTTATTTCTGCTGACAAAGTTGAAAGAAAAGCTTGTTTTCAATAATTTTTGTTTACAAAAGTTTTCAAAATCTTCATTTAGTGCATTATTCTAAATAAAGGTAGAGACATAGTTTAGATTCATATTTATTCATATCTTGGGCCCTAGGCTCAGGGTTGTGGCAGTGTTTGAAACTCACCATAAAATTAGCTAGATATGTACATACGGAACTGACTGCTGATAAAAGTTGCCAACCCTGTCAAAGATCCACTAGCGTGAAAAAAGTTGAAATTTTAACATGACCAACCGGGCATCGATACAAGGAAATTCAGTTGTCTGCAGTGAAATTAATGGTTTTGGGTGGTCGGGTGTGTGGTTATTTCGAACACTGGGATGTGATCGTAATTATTTGTGTACACTTTTACATAAAAGCAGGTGGAAATAGCTAACTTAATATTGTTTAAATTGTAGATAGATGTGAAGTTGGTAGGGTTACATGGAAGTGAGCCGGTACACTGCAGCAGAGATGTGAAAATTGTGCCGGACACCACTCTGGCAGAGGCCCAGAAGTCAGCTCCATATGATGTAGTTGTCATGCCAGGGGGAGGAAACGGAGCCAAGAATCTCGCAGCTGTGAGTGATTTGATTCATAGGATTGAGCTGAAGGCTCAAGTGAGCTATTCTGATCAAATTGTCGTCATTGTTGTTCAATGTCATTGTAAACTTTTCACAATTTCATATTCTTCTCCAGAACAAATGGACCAATTTCAACCAAACTTGGCACAAAGTATCCTTGGAGAAAGGGGCCATGGCCTCTCAAAAGAGGAGATAATGAAGAAAGGAAAAAATATGTAGGGTGTCAGAAAATTTTCTGGTGAACCACTGAGCCAAAAAAAGATGAAACTTATTTGAAAGTTTCCTGACATAATGTAGATTCATATTTGATCAAATAATTTTCTCTGGGTGTAGGTAGGGCCATAACCTGGGGATCAAAGTTTTACATAGAGAAGATAGAAATTTTCTTTAAAATCTTCTTCTCAGGAACAAAAAGACCATGATTAATGGACTAATATGCAAGCATCCCAGCAACTGCAAATTCAATTTGTTCAGATCATGGCCTCTGGGGATAGGATTGGTTCACAATACTTATAGGGATCAAAGTGTTACATTAGAATACATGTATATAAGAAAAATGTTTTTAAATCTTCCTCTATAGAACAGTAGGACCATGATTAGTAATTTTAATATTCAAGCATCCCTTGGTAACGCAGATTCAGGTTTCTTCAAATCATGGCCCCCATTGGTAAGATGGGGCCATTATATGGGATCAAAGTTTTAACATGGGAATATATATAGGAATGTATGTTTAAAAATCTTCTTTTCAAGTATAGCAGGACCAGGATTAGTAATATTTATTGGGGTTATGCAGATTCTAGCTTGTTCAAAGTATGATCACTGGGGGTAGGTTGGGGCCTCAATAGGGTATCAAAGTTTGACATGGGAATATATGATAAGTCTTTTTTCATGAACAATAGCATCATGATTAGTGATAAAATATGCAAACATTGTCAAGTCATGTAGTTTAAAGTTTTTGATCTCTGAGGGGTAGGATGGGTCCACAATAGAGAATCAAGGAAAAAATCTTGTTAAGAACACATGGTATGATTAGACATAGTAATATGCATACATCTTCAGGTAGTGTTGAAATCATGGCCCCAGGGATAGGGTGAGGTCAGTGTACTGAAGAACAGCAGGGCCAAGGTGATTCAGGTGAGCACTGTAGCCCATGATCCTCTTTTTTTTTTTTTTTTTTTTTTTAGTCTGTAGGGCTACATGTATCCTATGAAATATTACAAGGAAAATATTCTGGAAATTATTTATTTTGTCTTTTTTTTTTATTTCAGTCATCTGAGGTTAAAAGTCTCCTAGAGTCCCAAGTGAAGAACCACAAGTTAATTGCTGCAATTTGTGCAGGTAGAAGATTCTTTTCTCAGTTGATCTCTTAAGTTTGTTCTTGAGTCTGGTCTTAAATCAGAGTTGAATATGAATATGTAAATCATTTCTTATTTAAGAGACCTTTACATGCTGTATTGCAAGATTGTCTTTACCAGAGGTAAACATTGACTTTCAGATTCACTTGCCCAAATGGCAAGTGAACTCAACTTTGATTTGTTTAAATAAAAAGCTTGGTTGCACAAACTTCAGAGAGAGGAAAACATTATTTATTAATGTAAATATTTAGGAGAAGAAAATATAAACATACTGTCAAATACTAAATACTGTATATTAATTCAGTAATGTGATTTGCCTGTTCAAAATGTTGATGTGCTGGTGAAAGATTAAAAATTTTTTGGCACACTATACCAATGTCCTTGTTCACGAAAGCTGTAAACCTTTAAATAAAATTCCATTTTTATGCCCCGCCATGAATATGGCCGGGGCATATAGTGTTTGTCATGTCCGTCTTCCGTCCTTCTGTCCTTCCGTCTGTCCTTCCGTCACACTTTGCGTTTAGCTCTGTTCAAAGCTCAGTTTCAAAGAAACTATCCAAGATATTTTTATCAAACTTCATATGCTGATAGATATTGATGAGGGCTATGCAACTGCATCAACATTTTTTGACCTTGACCTTTCCTTTGACCTTGACCTCACTTTTCTTAAATTAGTGTTTAGCTCAGTTTTAAAGATACCATTCAAGATAGTGTAATGAAACTTCATATGTTGATACCTACTGATGTAAGCTATTCAACTGCATCAACATTTTTTGACCTTGACCTTTCTTTTGACCTTGACCTCACTTTTCTTAAATTAGTGTTTAGCTCAGTTTTAAAGATACCATTCAAGAAAGTGTAATCAAACTTCATATGTTGATACATACTGATGTAAGCTATTCAACTGCATCAACATTTTTTGACCTTGACCTTACTTTTGACCTTGACCTCACTTTTCTTAAATTGGTGTTTAGCTCAGTTTTAAAGATACCATTCAAGATAGTGTAATCAAACTTCATATGTTGATACATACTGATGTATGCTTTTCAATTGCATCAACATTTTTTTGACCTTGACCTTTCTTTTGACCTTGACCTCACTTTCCTTAAATTAGTGTTAAGCTCAGTTTTAATGAAACCATTCAAGATATTTTTAACAAACTTCATATCCTGATACATACATTCAAGATAGTGTAATCAAACTTCATATGTTGATACATACTGATGTAACCTTTTCAACTGCATCAACATTTTTTGACCTTGACCTTTCCTCTGACCTTGACCTCACTTTTCTTAAATTAGTGTCAAACTTCATATGCTGATACATACCAATAAGAGCTATTCAACTGCATCAATATATTTTGACCTTGACCTTTTCTTTGACCTTGACCTCACTTTTCTTAAATTAGTGTTTAGCTCATTTTTAAAGAAACCATTCATAATATTTTCATCAAACTTCATATGCTTATACATACTGATGTAACCTTTTTAACTGCATCAACATTTTTTGACCTTGACCTTTCCTCTGACCTTGACCTCACTTTTCTTAAATTAGTGTCAAACTTCATATGCTGATACATACCGATGAGAGCTATTCAACTGCATCAATGTTTTTTGACCTTTACCTTTCCTTTGACCTTGACCTCACTTTTCTCAATTTGTGTTAAAATGTTGCATTACTAATATACCCTCGGCGGGGCATTCATGTCCTATGGACATATTTCTAGTTTTTTTCAATTTTCAATATGGACCTTTTAATTTTGGTTTCTCCCCTACATACTTTGAGGTGACAGCAAAGCCATGCTGAAGTTTGACAGCTATTACAAATATACTTATCATGATCAGGATATGTCATACTAAGCTGAGTATAACTGGTGTTATGTATATTCTGTAAGGAGGCAAATAAACTATATTATATAAATATCTATATTATATAAATATCTATATTATATAAATATCTATATTATATAAATATCTGATTTCATAATAAGAATGTAAGTCATCAGACGGAGTTTTTAAATTTTTTAATTTTTCAAACTTTTTATTAAACTAGGCTATAATTATAAAAGTAAACGGATAGCAATTAAACCATATTATCAACTGTACAATTTATTTAGAATGCTGCTAAGAGATGATCTGGAAAAATAAATAATTGATTATTTATTTCATTCACAAATTATTGTAAGATAAAGATTATATGTTTCTTGAGAAATATTTACTTGCCTGAGGCAATTGGACAACTGTTAATATTGATCCCTGTAGACACAAAAATATGGGAGTGTAGTTACTTACAGTGTGGAGGTTACAATTTAAAAAATTATATCTCAGGAAAAAAAATCAGTGCTATTAACTTGCAAAATGTAGTGAATTATTTAAAAGTACTTGGAATTACTTAAACATTTTATGCAAGTACTCTAACTCAGTGTATCTCTTGAATGTGAATTTTTATTTTAATATATTTCAGCACCAATAGCTTTGGTTAGTCATAAAATAAAGCCAGGATCCAAAGTAACATCACATCCATCAGTCAAAGGAAAAATGGAGGAAGGTAGACATATAATTGCTTATATATTATTTTAAACTGTGTACTGTAAATGAGGAATTTATGCACGAGGATAATTTATGCTAAATATGTGATAAGAAAAAGAAAGATTTTGCATCGGGGGGGGGGGGGGGGGGGGGGGGGGGCTATCTCGAAATCACCTTGTCCATCTACCTCTGTCCGTCCATCTGTCTAGCTGTCTGACTGTCCTTGCAGTCTGTCTGGGCTATAACTTTGCACCAGAGAATTAATGGAAGCTCATACAAAGATTGTTTATGACCTGAGGGTGTGTCTTGACCTTGAGGCAGGGTCTTACTGGCAAGTTCAAGGTCACTGGCAGAGAAAGTATAAAATTTGTGTCTGGTTCTACAACTTACTAACAGAGAAACATTGGAAGTTCAAACCTCATAGAAAGATTGCTTATGACCGGAAAATGTGTCATGACCTTGACCCAATGTCATTTGATTAAGCTCAATGTCACTTTAGAAAAATGTTGAATTCTTGTCCTGACCATATCTTGAATTGGAGAACATTAGAGGCTCATACTTCTCAAAAATATTGTATATCACCTGAGGGTATTATTGACTTTGACCCAAGAACATTCCAGCAAGAAAAAGTTTATTAGTTGTGTCCAGAAAAATCTTGTGTTAGAAAGCTTCTTTATTTGGTGTAGATTCAAGCTTCTTCAAATTATGGCCCCCAGGGCTGGGGTGGACCACTATAAGTGAGCAAAATTTTCACTGGCATAGAGGGAAAAATCCTTAATAATCTTTTTTGCAAGAACAGAAGGGCATATTGATTCACATATGTAAATCTAATTGTAGTGAAAATTAAAACTTATTCAATTTGAAATCATTCTTCATCAGAAAGGCAACCATTTTTACTAAGCTTAGATGACTTTGTGCCTCCATATACATTATAACATTATTGAAATTGTTGAATTTTTGCAAAACTTGGTGGCTACTGTAAATAAGTTTCAGTTTTCTGCATATTTATTTCTTAGAAAGGTTACCCTGGTCCAGTAGTTGACTGAGGAGAGAGAAGTCTTTTTTTTTTTTTTTTTTTTTTTGGAAAAGGGGCGGGGGGGGGGGGGGGGGGGGGGAGAGAGAGAGAGAGAGAGGGGGTGTTAATGTATATAACTTTGAATGTTAATAATTTAATGAAACTATTCACTGAATTTTTTGGTGTTTTTTGCTCTCCAAAGGTGGCTACAAATACAGCGAGGACCGGGTTGTGACTGATGACAAATTGATCACCAGTAGAGGGCCGGGAACCACTTTTGAATTTGCTCTGAAGATTGTGGAAATTCTGCAGGGCAAAGAGAAAGCCCACTCACTTGTGGCACCTATGCTGTTGAAATTGGGATATTAATGGATTTTTCTTATTATTTGTATATTGGTTTTCTGCTTATTTTCATGCCACTTAATTGATGTTCTAAGCTTTGGTAATTAAGTTCTACTGATGCTTTTTCCCCCTAAAGTGGCATTTGGCATTCAGCATTAAAATACATAATATAATTTACATGTAGTAGTGGGATTTTTGTTTGTTTTAAATGATTAAAGGTAGAAATTTGATAGTTGTTTGATTTAATGAATAATCCATTACAGATTTATTGTTTCAAATGAATAGGATGAATATGAAAAAAACATAATTTTCACTCCCTCCCAATATTCTATACAAATTATCCCCAATGACAGTGATGGAAGAATTAATGTAACATGTATATAGTTTTTTCAAGAGTTCACATCAATTACTGGTAAGTTACACTGATATCATTATCAATGGGCTATATGTGACCTTTGCAGAGAAAAATTCAGTTTAGGAAAAAATAATCAACTTAATTGTCAATGAGAAGGCTGACTGTGTAAAACCAAAAAAAAAAATGTAGGTAGTTTAAATCCTTCTACTTGTAATCGATCGACCAATTTAAGCATATAAACAATTTTTTTTTTTTTTTTTTTTTTTTTTTTGCACAGGGGCTGTGTAAATTTTAATGTTTTGAGATTAGATATTCAAACAAATTATAACTTTTAAACTATCTAAAAACTAATTTACAGATTTTTTTATATAGAAAATTTATGTAAAAAGATGATGATAAAACCTTTTCTTGAGATGAATATTTTAAATATTTTATGTGTGTCTTGATATAAATATGAATAATTTTTAGTAATTTCCTAAGTTTTTGAAAGGAAATTTTGAGGTTTTAGATTTTTACATGTTGCTTTGCATTTTTCAATAAAAGAAATATCAAATTGGTCTGAAATTATTGAGGAGGGGACAAGACCTCATAAGGTGATCAAAATACATGTATTTATAGTATTTGGATTTAAAATAAATAAATATATTTTTATATTAATATCATCAACATTATGAATATTATCTTTTTGTATGTGTCAAAACAGAGATGAAATAATTTTCTAAGAATCCGGAAGTTATTACCTGTGGTATTCTAAAATTACCCACTTCTCTGCATTCGCTGCGGGATTGGTATTCTCATCGTGATACGACAGCATGATCATATGGAGGGAGACTCTTGTGATTTAATAGAACTTTTGGGAGTGTTTAAACATATATGTAAAACTTTTACCTTGATAAATTTAATTAGTACAAGTTATGGCAGAGTCAAGTCTTGACGATTTTTTCGCGAAGAAGGACAAAAGTAAAAAGAAAAGTAAATCAAAAATAACCCCTGGTGACATTTTGTCACAGCAGGAAAAAGAGCTAGGTTCTGTCAAGAAAGAAAAGAAAAAGAAGAAGAAAGATGGCGAACCTACACAAACGTCTGCTTCAGGAGCTGAGGGTCAAACGAAAAAGACGGTAAATACAGGAGTCTGGCCAGTCCAGGTGTTGTATAACACCTGCATATGCTGTGTTCAGATTAACATATACAGTTGTATACACACACACAAAGCAGTTGGTACTTGGTAATTTTTTGCGGAGCTGTTTATGGTTATATGAAAATTATCTTTGCTCTTAGATAGTGACTTATCCGGTTACAATAATGATGAACTAAAAAAAATTAGAAGTATAGAACAGCATGACGCAAGCTTTTTATTGATTCGTGGGTGTAATTAATATTCCGTCCACTGTCACTGGTTCTTCAGGTATCGCCCTATCTACCTGTTCACTTGAGTCCATTTGCCTTAATTCTTGTTCGCCTTGTATACTTTTCACCATATCCCATTTGCCCTGTTGTAAATATGTCGGTATTTCTGTTGAATTTTAAGTCATTTCTGTAATAAATCAAATTCTTAGAGAAAAATTCACGAAATTCAATGAAATCAAAGTAAATTATAAAAATTAGCTGACTATGTCAGATGAACAGACTTTAAAATTTTAGAGCGAACCGACTCTGGGCGAACAAGAATTAGGATGAACTACATTAAGGCTGAACACGATTTGGGATGAACAAACATACATTCAGTTCTTCCCTAGATACTGAAAGAAATCGATTAATGAACAATTTCAGTGCATAACATTACAAAAAAAAAAAAAAAATTTAAAGTTTGTCATTTCAAGTAAAACGGTTTTACTGAATTATATTCAGTTACAAGTAATTGAAAAAATGGTCAATTACAAATTACTTTCAATTACTTTGAAAAATATAATTAGTTACAATTACTTTTTTCAATTACCCCATCCCTGGTAAAACCCCAGTTAACAGGTCCAGCACAATACCCTGATAAAGGTATATAGCTTGATAGAGCTATATACCTTTATCAAGGTATTACAAATACCTTAATCAAGGTATTTTATGTAATGAAAATACAAAAAAATCTGAAAAAATTAAATTTAAATGTCGAATTATAAGTTGTGGTCAGTGTGTTCACTTGTGCATTAAAAGTACTCAGGTATCAAAAAGACAGCATAAAAGAATGTCTCCTTACATGACATGATTTTATACTGATTTCTTTGTGTTTGAGTACTTTACATGCATGAGTGAATTTACTGACAACAACTCAGAACTCGACTTTCAGTATTTTTTTTTTTTAAGGATTTTTTTTGTATTTTCATTACATGAAATACCTTGATCAATATTTGTAATACCTTGATAAAGCTATATAGCTTTATCAAGCTATATACCTTTATCAGGGTATTGTGCTGGACCTGAGTCAAGCTAGTTCTGTATTATAATTCCAAATTATTTAATATATTGTTTCCCTGATTATTTTTCATGTTCTGAGTATTTTGGTAGATAGAAATATGTAATATCCAAATTATGATAAAATTCCAGCGGAACTGTTCTGCTTGTGAAAAACAAACTTCTCAAGTACTATTGATGAGTTAGTAGAATATTTTATCATTCAACAGTTTAGCAATAGAATTTGTCCCAGTGACATATATTTACAGTGTTCAAAGTAACAAGTAGATTTCTGAAAATTTTGTAGGACATCTCAAAGTTATTGTTCCAAACAATAAATACTAATAAATGTATACTTCCTGTCAAACAAATTTTTGTGTGTCAGATCTTTCACAGTTTTCATGTACTCTGAACAAGGGTCAATGAACTCTACTTTATGCAAGCATTTTTCCAACATTCTCATGATCACATGATCATGATCACAATTTTGAATTCCAAGTTCACAAGACTATGTCCATAAATGTTACGGTTCCATCATATAAATTTATGGGAAGTAAAAACAAAAGTGCAAGGAACAGTACATGTATTAATGCACCTATCCTTAAATAAAAAAATGTGAATCTATTAGTATCTGTTATCCAAGCAATATCAGTCCTAACCTCTTATAGAATACTGGGTGATGAAAGTCTGATACAAAAAATTTAAAATAAGATAAGACTAGAACAAACCTGTGGACTGTGCAACACCTGGTTCTCAGATAAATTTTCAAAGTACCTGGTACAAATTTATGAAAATGGCACTCAGATGTATTAATTTTGCTCATTTTAAGAGTTTTCAGAATAAACGTTGTTTAAAGTTTAAATTATATATTTGTGCCCTGCAATGAATATGGCCAAGGCATATTGCATTTGTCATGTCCATCCTTCTATCCTTGTCTGTTATTCCATCACATTTTGCATTTAGCTCAGTTTTCAAAAAACTATTTGAAATATTTTTATCAAACTTCATATGCTGATACATATTGATGAAAAATATTCAACTGTCTCAGCATTTTTTGACCTTGACCTTTGCTTTGACCTTAACCTTTTCAAAAAATTGTCTTTTAATTAGCCCAGTTACAAAGAAACTACTCCAGATGTTTTTATCGAAAGTTATATGCTGATACTTTTGGTGAGAGCTATTCAATTTAATCATTTTTTTGACTTAGACCTTTCCTTTGACCTTGAACTTACTTTTTAAAATTGTGTTGAGGTCAGTTTAAAAAAAATTATTCAAAACATCTTTATGAAACCTTATATGCTGATACATGTTTGTAAGAGCTATCCAGCTTGATCAACATTTTTATGCATGCCATGAATATGGCCGGGGCATATAGTGTTTGTCCGGGGATCGAAATTAACAGGATTTTAAAAAGGGCAAGTAAAATTAGTCATGTTAGTAGACACTTGAAATTTTTTTAGTGTATGGTGATTCTCGACCTTGATTGTCTCTTATCTGTTTTCTTTTCTCGGTAATCTGTAATTTGCTTTTTTGAAACTTTATTTAAATAGAGTCATGCAAAAGCTTAGATAGGAGGCTAATTAGAGCAGCCATTTCTATCCTTTTTTTATTATATTCATTTAGAAAATCATATTCAAACAAATGCTTTACAGGTCACAAAAACGAGTTGATTATAAATTTTGAACAAAAAGGTCACAAAAACAAGTTGATTAAAAACATTGATGATCCAACATCAGATCACATTAATGAAAATAACAATACGCCTACGCATTCAGATAATGTTTCAAAGAAAAAGTAAAACTTAATTAAGAAATGGGAGCAAGAATTCCAAATTCCCATCGGGTACAAAAAGACACTACAATTTGGTGTTTTATTATGGAATGAGGGTCAAGAGACCCAACATTGCACCATATGGCCCTGACAAACACTAAAGTTAATTCTGTACTGACCCACTATAGTAGGCTCTGTATTATTATTGATTAAAATAAAGCATGAAAAGGCATTTAAGCATTCTTTTAATTTAAGCTTATAGATCTTTATTTTAGTCTGTAGATTTTATATGTACAGGCTAAAATTTGCCTGTGGTAAAAAAAAATTAATTTCTATCCCAGTTTGTCATTTCCGTCTTCTGTCCCTCCATCCTTCTGTCCTTTCATCCCATCCTTCTCTCTGTCCTTCTGTCACACTTTGCATTTAGCTCAGTTTCAAAGAAACTGTTCAAGATATTTTCATCAAACTTCATATGCTGATACATATTGATGAAAGAGCTATTCAAGTGCATCAGTATTTTTATGCCCCGCATATAGTGTTTGTCATGTCTGTCTTCCGTCTGTCCTTCCGTCACACTTTGTGTTTAGCTCTGTTCAAAGCTCAGTTTCAAAGAAACTATCCAAGATATTTTTATTAAACTTCATATGCTAATAGATATTGATGAGAGCTATGCAACTGCTTCAACCTTGACCTTTCCTTTGACCTTGACCTCACTTTTCTGAAATTTGCATTTAGCGTAGTTTCAAAGAAACTATTCAAGATATTTTTTATGTAAAGTTGTTCACTGATACCTTGTGTCCATTTTTTTTTACTTTGATCTTCCCAGTGACCATTGACTTTACTATTTATTTTGTAAAAAAAAATTAGTTTTAAAGAAATTATTTGAGATATTTTCATCAAACTTCATATACTAGTCTAATACTAATTAACATGTTGCATTTATACCCTAGGTGGGGCCATTATGTTCTATGGACATATTTCCAGTTTAATATTAAACATTATAAAGTTCATTAATCAGTAATTAACCATCTGCCGAATCCCCATAATATCTATAGAGAGATTTACTATACAGGTACTTGATGGTATGCATGATTTGATGTGATTTTTTTATGTCTTTTCAGGAAGATGATGAATGGGTTGATTTTGAACAAGAAACAGAGAAAGACTACACGGGGCTGAGAATTCAGAACCTCCAGATCAAGTGAGTAGATTTGTCACTTACATTTCAAATGCAGTACTTATTAAACATACATACAACCCAATGAATAAAGGTAAACTTGGATTAAATTTTTTTATGAAAATCATTTAAAGTAAGAAACATAAACGTGCATTAAATACATATGGTAAATTTTATTCCATCACAATTACAAAAGATTATGTTTACTCCCATTATAGTAAGGATAAATCAGATCAAGAGGACGAAGGCAATGAGAATGAAAACGATGAGGAGTGCGATGAAAATGGAGAGAGGAGAGAAGGTGCCCAGGGCCCATGGAATGTGAGTCAGGGGCAGACAACTCAACAACAACCAGCACCCCAGGCTGCAGGTAATAAGAAATGTGTCTGTGGTTCTAGTAAACTGAAACAATTGCAGTGTAATTTGTTTAAGTCACTGATAGCGCATGGAGAAGCATTATTAATGGACTCCCTGAGCCAACAATTCAGTAAGCCTATGTTGTGTCGATTTACAATGGACTTAAATGTTCTGGAAAATCAACTTATATCTCCATTATCCAGGGCATAGAATATGGTCTCAACATCACTCCAAAGCTGACCTGTAATGATATCTTATTACAACTTTCATCCTTAGCATACATGTATCTTGAGCATTAGAATCTTCAGTTGCATCTTGAGGCAACAAAAAATTGAAAAGGGGTTGAAATATAGGGAGATTTTATCTCTCACCAGAGGTATCACGTATATGTATAACACAGAGTTGTATTGTATTGTATTGTAGCTGCTCCACCACCTGTGGAGGAAAGTAAATCTGACACAACTCCAGCACGGACTGGTAAATACATCCCACCATCAATGAGGGGAGGAGCTATGAGTGCTAGTTCTACTGATTCACCAGTCAGACCCACCCCCAGGAGGAAAAAGGCGGCTCCCAATTTAAGTAGTGAGGAGGATTTCCCCACTCTGGGAGGGGGACCAACACCTGCAGAGCTCAGGTAGAACAAACAGTGCTGTTTTATCAGATGTACACTTCCTTTGATTTTACATCCCTATCTAGCTATCCTGATTGGGAAAGCTAAAATATTCTTATCCTTGTTATGCTCTGCTGGTTGAAATCCAGAAGAGCTTATGTGATGGTAAAGTGTCTGTTGTCTGTCTGTCCAGTTTCAAGTCCAGGTGCTTCTTTTCTTTTCCTTTGATACATGTACTATCCAGTAGAGCTATAGTCTCAACAGAATTCTGGTTTCTGATATAGATTTTAGCAACTGATTGATATTCCAAAATCAGTATTATAAAATGAAAGATTGGACAGGTACCACATAATTATCAAGCTTAATACATACTTCTTTTGACCTTTGCTCTATTTCTCTTTCAGTGAGCTAAGTGGCTCATCCTTTAACCGAGTGCAGTCAGGAGGGAAGACTATGGAGGACCCAAGCAAGTCCCATCAGTCCCTGTCCCTGGGGAACAAATTCTCTGCTTTACAGGACTAGTGACCAACAGGTTATTGTGAGGGATCCTTCATCATCAAACATTTCCTACGACTTTTTCCTTCAATTTCAAAAAATGGATGAGAGAGAAATTAATTGTGATCAAGTGCTTATTTGAAAACTGATAAAGAATGACAGTGAATGCTTTGTTAAATTTTGAACCATTTGTTTCTTTTAATAATCACAATTTGTTTGGACAAGTATTATTCTGCATGTCTTAGTGTGCCAAGCTATGATGGGAATGAGTGATAGCAGAAAAAGTTTATTGTTACATCTGTAGAACTAGTGATTGATATTTATGTGTGCTCTTTCTTTTTCTATGCATACAATAATGACTGAGTGATACATGTATTGTTTAAGTTTAAAGAATTAAAAAATTCGAACTTTTATTTTACTCTTACAAGTAGAAATCAAAGATTTAAACATTATGATTAAGTCAATTTTCATGTCTTCCTTTATTTTTGGCTTATTCCTCCAGAAATTGTTACCAATTCAATTGGATAAAAATTCCTTTTATACATTTAATAATGGTACGTGTACTTTTATTGTAAATGGGTGTATTGCTTAAAAGGTTATATTCATCTGTTCATCATTTACTGTACACAACATTTTATTTGTTGTGTTGAAAAATTGTTAATATCATATATTTGCAACAAGGTTGCAGACAGTAATTAAGGACATACGCAGTGTAGTTTGGAACTTTATTTTTTATTCTCTGTATTATTGAAGAGTTCCAATAATTGAAGGAGATTTTTATAATGTCTAATGATGCTGTACCTTTTGTAAAACAAATTTTGAGAAAATACTAGGGATGTCAACGAATAGTCGACTATTCGACTATCAGTCGAATGGACTGACGATCGAAAAATGAAACGACATTCGAATATTATTACAAATAAATAAATGCAACAAAAGAGTGATAACGAGATGAAATTCTCATCTCAAAATTTGAGAAACCGTCTTTTCTCAAAAAAGTCGATGATTAATTTCCTCAACAAAAAACGGTTGATTTTCCATGTACGTAAAGAAAGTACAGTAATTATAAGTTCCTCACTACTGCGACAATTATCTGTCAGTAATAGTGTCGTTTTTGTAATAAATTACCCACCAATATACTGGGCTTTGTTTGTAAAAATTAATTGGACTTGATCTTAAATCGTGTATCAATTATCTTTTGTAATTATTAAGACTGCTCAAATGTAAAGAACGAACCATAGCTGTGTCATGTTTTGACACTTCGATAATTATTAAAAGAATTCGCTTACATTTAAAACTGTTTAAGGACATCTTCATAGCCTGAGCAATCAATAATTGAATAAGCAGTATCTAACTGTTTAACAATTTTACAGGCACCTGACGTGTGGATAGTGTGATATTAATCCCCTCCCCCAATTTATTTCATAATAAACTTTGAATTAAAAAAATTTTGACTGGCAATTTTTTATACTTACTATAATAGACACTAACTGCACGTACAGACCGATTTATGAATTTGATTGACAGGGAAATCATACATTATTTTTGGAGAATTAGGTTTCTTAATTTATTTCATATAAACATGTGTTACGTTGCATTAATTTTGATGTTACCTTTTAAATAGATTTAAGTAAAGAGGTTTTTGAGTTATAATATGTCATATACTAGTGAAGTTTGAAATAAAATTTTATTTTCAGAAAATGTTCCGAATATTTGACTATCGTTCGAATAATGCAGTCGAATAATCGACTAAGGAAAATAAATATTTTGACATCCCCAGAAAATACCCAACTGAAACTGCATACTTATGTTTGGTAATTTTTTTTTTTATATCACAAGGAATTTCATCATTTGATACCTATTTAAAACCCCTGATAATGTATGATGATTTTGTCAAAGAACATCAGATGGTACTATGATTTTATATCAAGAAAATTTTAAAAATTATTAAAGGGTAAGGTATGTTGTAAGATATGTTGCGTATGACCTTAAATAGTCTTTGAATTGGAATTTTTTGTAGTTTATATCACACCTATGGTGCAACTGGTCATGTTTTTAGCATCATTTATACATATATTGTAACATCTAAGCCTTCTTTATACTATGTATTGCTGCGAGTGTTTTATGTCAACAGCTAATCAGAATTAATAAGCATATACTAGAATTTCTGATTATATGTTGCAGAGTAATTGAACGCTACAAAATGAATCCATCCCACTATGTATTCGCAGCCCCATGTGTGAAGGTAATGTGTGATAAATATAAAACACTTTTGTTACACTACATTGTTATTCATTGTGTCTTTAGGTAGACATGTTGGATGTCAGTGGCTCACAAGTCACCACTGGCAAGGCTTACTGTCCATTTTGTGTCAACAGAAAAAAAAATTTAACATTACAAATATTTCAATTTGATACTCTTATATCTGTCAACATTACACATCAAAAGACTGTATGTTGGACTTTAAATGGATTTTTTTTTTTAAATACTGATATTTTAATAACTGGGCATGCAATATTTTATGCCATATATTTCTCCTCATATTTTTGTTAATTGAAGTGTCATAAAATAAATATATCTTATAAATTTATTAGCCTAAGGGAATTATTCATGTAATAGTCTTGGTGAGTTTATGATTTAAAACTTGTTTCTTTCAATAAACTGGTTCACTTCAGATGCAAGTCATTATTATTTTTGCCCATAGTAAATTCACCTTAACCATCCATTTTATTTTTTCCAAAAAAAAGGAAAGATTTAATAATTGCAGGGTGGCTACAATTACGAATACCAGTCAAACTAATACTTTTTTCATAGCCTATTCATATTTTTACTATGAAAAATGTTCAATCAAGACTTTAAGGAAATTGTAATGAAAGTAAGGTTTTATGTTGTCTTCATTTAATGGGTTATGTAAGTAAAAACCATGCAGGTTACATGTAATTTTTTTTTCCAAAAATTCTAATAATATAATAAATATTAATTAATTGAATAAATTACTTAGATTAGGCTAGTTAGGTTGGGGGAATTTACATTTAGGATTTATAAACTTGGTGTGTTTGATACATGTATTATTGTTATACATATGTACCTACTTATGTTCATATTTCATTCCAAATTATAAATATATTCAAGATATTAAGAAAGTAGGAACAAACTAAAATAAATCACAACACGAAGTATAGGCATCCATTCACCAGACCTGCTACAGGATAATAAGATTGAAGGAATATTTTCCAATTTTATTTATGTACCTTATTTTTTATGTTAGTATTAAGACATTACAATTGATCTTAGAGTACTACAGATGCCTCAAATCAAGTACAGCATACATATACTAGAGCTTCTCCTTCTTACAGCATACATGTACTAAATCTCCTCCTCACAGCATACATGTACTAGAGCTTCTCCTTCTTACAGCATACATGTACTAAATCTCCTCCTCACAGCATACATGTACTAGAGCTTCTCCTTCTTACAGCATACATGTACTAAATCTTCTCCTCACAGCGTACATGTACTAAATCATTTCCTCACATCAAATATGTTCTAGATCTCCTCACAGTATACACATACTAAATCCTCGCCTCACAGCATACATGTACTAAATCCTCGCCTCACAGCATACATGTACTAAATCCTCTCACAGCATACATGTACTAAATCCTTGCCTCACAGCATACATGTACTAAATCCTTGCCTCACAGCATACATGTACTAAATCCTCTCACAGCAAACATGTTCTAGATCTCCTCACAGTATATGCATACTAGATCTTTTCACAGCACACATGTTCTAGATCTTCTTCTCATAGCATATATGTACTAGATCTTCTTCTCACAAAACACATGCACTAGATTTTTTTCTCACAACACACATGTACAAGATCTCCTCACAGCACACATGTACTATATTTTCTTCTCACAGCACACATATACTAGATCTTCTTCTCACAACACATATGTACTAGATCTTGGTACAGCACACATGTACTAGATCTTCTTCTTACAGCACACATGTACTAGATCTTATTCTCACAGCATACATGAAATAGATCTTCACACAGCACACATTTACTAAATCCTCTCCTCACAGCATAAATGTACTAAATCCTCTTCTCACAGCTTACATGTACTAAATCCTCTCCTTTCCTTCTCACAGTATAGTACTAAATCTTCTCCTTCTCACAGTGTACATGTACTAAATCTCTTCCTCACAGCATACATGTACTAAATCCTCTCCTTCTCACAACATACATGTACTAAATCCTCCTCTTCTCACAGTATACATGTACTAAATCCTCTCCTCACAGTTTACATGTATTAAATCTTCTCCTTACAGTATACATGTACTTAATCCTCTCCTCACAGTTTACATGTACTAAATCCTCTCCTTACAGTATACATGTACTAAATCTTCTCACAGCATACATATAATAGATCTTCTCACAGCACACATTTACTAAATCCTCTCCTCACAGCATACATGTACTAAATCCTCTCCTCACAGCTTATGTGTACTAAATCCCCTCCTTCTCACAGAATACATGTACTAAATCTTCTCCTCACAGCATACATGTACTTAATCCTCTCCTCACAACATACATGTACTAAATCCTCTCCATCTCACAGCATACATGTACTAGATCTTCTCCTTCTCACAGCATACATGTACTAGATCACCTCACAGCATACATGTACTAGATATTCTTTTCACAGAACATGTTCTAGATCTTCTCACAGCACACTCGTACTAGATCTTCTCACAGCATACATATACTAGATCTTCTCACAGCACACAAATGCTAGATCTTCTTCTCACAGCACACATGTACTAGATCTTCTAACTTTTGTAACACTGCTTTTTGTTTGCTATAGATCCTTAGAGCATAATACTATACATGTAGTAGGGTATAACTATAGTTGGGATTTGTGTTCAAGCTTTATTTCTCATGGCCCACTTTTAATAGAAAAGGAGCCTCAAAGTGTTTTAACTTGAATGAGTATAAATGGCATCAAGTATAAAACCAGTTTAATATTGGAAATACTTAGTTTAAGTTGAAATCTAATAACTAAAGAACAAATACATGTACCTGGTATTTCTTTGCCTTTATTTATTTATTTATTTATTTATTTATTTTTTTTTTTTTTCGAAAAATGTGTTATCCCCAAAAAGCTAGTACATGTAATCAAAGTAAGAAGTAATTCTTATTGTTTTTGTGTTTTATATGAAAATTTCATCTTGTAACAATTTGAGGAGAAGAAATTACAAGGCAAACATAAATAATTTTATTGTACAGCACTTTACATACATTTACATTTGATTTAAAGTAAGACATGATTAACAGTGGGTTTCCTTTGTATATAAAGTGTAACACCATCAATGCTGCATCACACAGCCAGCTGATTTATTCTGGTTTGGGTTCCTGAGAATCCGGTGTTTTTCCATTGTTCAGGTTCATAGAATCAGCTGTTTTCTCCTCAATAATCGTGGCCAGTTTGGCCTCTGTGTTAGAATCACTCTCTGCAGCTTTATCTGTAGAAAAACAAACTTCATTTTATATATTAAGGATAGATTTTTTAAATTAGATCTTTGAAAAGATACTTGTATTTACTTTCAGAAGTTTGCAAGACATTAAAATACAGCACAGAAAATGCATGGATATATATATAGAACTAAAGAAATGAATACACATATGCACAGTGTTTATTTTAGAGCATTGCATTGTGAGGTTGATTTGGGTGTAATTTAACATACATGTATATAGATTATCATGTATAAATTTCTTTCATAATTTCTGTTCCGAAAAATTTATTTCTAATATGCATAGAAAGGGTAAGGTGTTTGTAGATCTGACATATTAATTTAAGCATAAGAATGTTTTAACTTACCTCCATCTGTCTTTTCCTGCTGGTCTTTGGGATCCACAATGGTGACCTTGACCTCACTAGGTGGTGGGGTTGGTGGTTTGGGTGGGGGAAATATCACATTTTTATCAGCAATAATGTCCTAAAAAAATCAATGATTATTTTAAAAATGTCCCCAATATTGAAATGAACCATCCGTGAGAATATAATTACTACAATCTACTGCTCCATATTGGGATTCCTCACCTTAATGGCGACTTTAATTTTCTCCTTGATGGCATCAGTTTGTTCTAGGTCTTGTACAACTGACCAGGAACCTTGAGGACTGATGGTCACTGGGAATGAACAAGGCAGGCCTTCAGGGACATCATACCATCCTAAAACACAGGGATAAAATTATATAATCTAGCCACTGATTTTCATCAGCTTGACTTGATCACAATAAGTCAGAAGTAATGTAATGTGATATATGGAGGAATATGCAAAACACCAAAGATACAATCTGATGCCCGATTTCTCCTATTTTAAAGAAACAAAGTTCTGTTGTTTGTAAATACATGGAGGGAGATAACTCTGCTTGGTCTTAGGATAAGGGTTAATAACTCTGTCCAATGACAAATATATACATTTTTTTACATTGCACATTTTCCTGACTGGAAACCCAAATAGGAAATGCATTGTTATGTTCAGTTTTAATACGAGGCAAGCTATGTCTCAATAATTGCCACCCAAGGATTTAGCTTACCCTCAGATGCCACAACAAGGGAAAAGATTTGTCCCTGTGGTGATCCATTCCACCAATGAGCTACTGTGGTTTCTATAGCAGCTGCTCTGGACATGCTGGCAGAGTGTCCCATCATGTCCTGACTTTTCTGGTGGCGGGTCTTCACAAGCTCTGCAAAAGTCAGGTGTATAAATCAAGTAAGTAAGCACCAATGTATAGAAAAGAATGTACTGTGCATCAATAAAGACATGTATCGTATTATAGTTTTTCTTTTTAAGATTCCTTTGCTACATTTTTGAAGTACATGTAATTACTTTTCATAGCAAGTCTAAATATCCATGTATCATAAAATTCTTTTTAAAGTGAAATTCTTTTATAAATGAATTTTCAGAAATGAAAGCTAGCAATCTATATTTTCCAAAAAAAAGAAAGTATTTTCATACCAACAAACTCATTTTCCATCCACTTCTTATCCCAGATCATTTCAGCAGCAGGAAGTGAGAAGGATGGAGGTCCCCAGATGGCACCATCATAACCATGGACACGACATTTAGAGATATCAATGAAGGAATCTCCATTGATGTTTCCCCAAACAATTAGATCCACCACCCCGTTGGGATTTATGTTCAGTTTTTCTGCTACCACAGACTTAGCATTGTTTTCCAATCTTCGAGAAAGTCCTACTATGTTTTGTTTTGGAATGTTTGGGGCATTTTGGATCATCATGTAAACATTTAAATTAGTCGGCCCATTTCCTGTGACTAAGACTTTTACCTCTTTTTTTGCATTGTCATTGATGGCCTTGGCATATTTTACATGATGCTCAACAGACCGTTTTACAAAATCATCTCTGCTTTCTTTCTCTGATTGAATCAAGTCATTCATCACAATAATTGCATCACATCCTTCAAAAGCTTTGGAAACCTCGGAGGTCACAATAATTTCTCTAAGAAGCCCATGTGCCAAGTCCATAGCTTCCATTTTAAGTCCTTCTAATGATTCCATGTTAGCTTTGTCATCTAACAGATGCAAAGAAATCTCTGTTGAGTCTCCAAAGACATCCCCTCTAGCTATTGCATTTATTAAGTTGTAACATACTGAATTTGAGGCATTTGTAATGCATACATGAAGTGGGTGGCTCAAGGCTTTAAATGCTTCTTCTTCTTTATCCTCCTCAATTTTGTACGCTTTATTCTCTTCAGAAATCTTTTGCATGTCCTCACTGTTTTGTGTGGATTGAATGCCATAGTATCCATTTGCATATTCCTGAAATTCATTAGCACCTCCTATGAGGACCCCTTTACCCCCTCTATCAATGAGTTCTCGCCAAACCAAAGGGGACTTCTTATGTTCCCATTCTCTGGAACTGCATGTGTCCTTCAGCCACGTCTTCAATAAATAATGAGATATTAATAAGATAAGTAACTGCAGTTTTCATGATGATAAAGGAAAAGTCCTGCAGGAACTAACAGCTAGTAGATGAGAATGAGCAAAGTTTCTGTAACCTGAGTTTAACTGTTTATTATGGTTGCAAATTTAACTATAATGGTTGCAATAAAAATTTGGGAAAGCTTGGACCAATTTTTTGTCTTAAAGGAACAACTATACAGCTAGACAAGTGCATGGAATAAAACGAATTTATACTTACATCCCATTCTTCTGGTTTCACAACTATTTTATGCAGTTGAAAGTCTGGTAAATTTCTTGAAAGTTTGTCGCCTAATAGCTCTGATCTGGCATAATATGGACAATTGGATTTTCCTGCACACAAAAAAATCATCTGGGTTTATGTTCAACGAAAATATGATTTTAAAATTAAAAAAAAAATTGTGAATGGATTGGGCAGCAGACAGATTCCAATTTAGTCATCGGTATATATAACTTGTAAAAATGGAAATTATAACTTCTTCTTCCCCTTCAGTGCTAACCACTTAAGTATTATCGCACTAACTTATAAGGTATATACATCATAAGCGCTTTTAGAAGTGTCTTATGTATTCTTGTTTTACTACAATGGTTCCCATGTAAAATTAAAATATATTTTTTTCATCATTTTAATGTAAAATCTTACCAGCAATCACGATTTTAGCCATGTTTACACAGTTGTCAAGTTTAGTCGGATTACCTTGGGAAAAACAGATTTATAAAGTGGTACAATCAGAGGTGTTCCGAAAAAAAGTATAGCCTAAAACGTGTAAAACATGTTAACTACATGAAATCAAAGAAACAATAAACTCTTTGGACGATTTTGAACAAAAGCAGTATTACACGACAAAAAATGTTTTGTCTTTCTTGATATTAAAAAGATAAATTTATTTGTTCAGTATTATCATAAATCATAGACACAAATAATTCAATCTCTATCTTCATGTTTTTTTATATAATTATTTCGTAGAAATTGTACAAGTTTTTTTTCCTATTTTGTAACAGGTTTGCTTATGAAAAGAAAAATTTGATTTCAACTAAAATATTTCTTAAAACAGTCTATCAAATGTCTCACTTCAATGTCATAAATGGTGTCGTCTCTAAAGCTTCTATATTTCGTTAAATAGTACATCCCTCAACTCGAAGAAGTCAACCGTGCGCTTTACATCGGAAAAGCAAAATACTAAACTGAGAGCATCTGTATGACATAGATTTAGACAACATGGAAAAGGAAAAGCATGTGGCAAAAGTTAAAAAAATAGGAAAGGGGTTGGCTTTGGAGCCAGAAAAGCAAGAAGAATTTAAAGAGAACTTAAAGAAAATCAAGTCAAAGGTATTTGAATTAGTATGTCCTAGATGTTCCTCAATCACCAGGTTGGGCACACGGGTGCACGATGTTTCGGGACCACGACGTTTCGGGACCTGACTAATACGACGTTTCGGGACTAGCAACAAGACGGTTCGGGACTTGGGTAAAGACGATTCGGGACTTGAGTTAATTTTTTTCGGGATCTAAACAAATTATTTTATTATGGTGATATAGCATATTATTCTAATTACACATAGTACGTAATATTTCAAGCTAAATCCGAATTTTAATTTTTATGTATATATATAATAAAAATTGTCATAAAGATATACTTTGATCGGTTTTTTTCATAACAGATGAAGGGTGTCCAGTCACTTCGTACACAAACCGAGTCGTACACAAACCAACTCGTATACAAAAAGTCAATTCGTACACAAAAACCAGAAGTCAACTCGTACACAACATTTATATACAATCGTTATGATTTAATTTTATACAAATAATGTTTGATAACACGAAGTGTTACTTTTCTTTAAGTTTTTAAAGTTTTTTTCCCCTAAATATTTAAATAATTCAACTTCCCTGATAGGATAGGAACATCAAAGACATCAAAGAAGTATTGTTAAACCAACACCCGCGCGGTGGTTTCTTGGATCTGCGACATACGCTAATTACGAGATGCTCATAATTTATATCCTTTAATTATGAGATACTATATGTATCGAAAACGTCTCCAAGTTTCTTCATTCCTTATACTTCACCATGGTTCAAGAGAGTTGTCTTTCCTGCAGCAAGACGATAAGTTTTTGAAACTTTTTTTCATTTAAATAAGTTTAGATAAGTGCAAGAAAAATGTGTTATACAGTATACCATTAAATTCTTACCATGTATTTAGATCGAATTTACTATCTACACTATATATCTATTTAGCATAATAAATTAGGATGCTATAAAATATTATATTCTACATCAACATGCATTACTTGCATAACAGAAAACTTTTTAGAAATATAAAAACTACGTATATCAATTCTGTTTTTTTTTTTTTGGAAACTATGGCAAATATTACCTTAAATCACACAGGAAAACGTATGTATGAGTTGTGTACGAGTTGACTTCTGGTTTGTATTCGAGTTGACTTTTTTTTGTGTACGAGTTGACTTTTTGTATACGAGTTGGTTTGTGTACGACTCGGTTTGTGTACGAAGTGACTGTAAATCCAGATGAAGTAGAATAAATCTTTATAATATTCATTTTTATTTCTTTTTAATTTTTTATCATTTTTTTTATTAGTTATTTTTTCTTGTGTGTGTGGTGATGGGGGGGGGGGGGTCCAAAATTTAATCTTCTCAGGTTGATGATAGATATTTTAAAATATTCAAGTGATCTCCAGCTACCGTCGAATATGTCTTTAAAAAACATGTCAGTAAATTTTTAAAACAACAACTGGGATCAGGTACACATATCCCAACTGATACTCTGTACATAGGGAGGTACGTGTTACGTACATGTAGAAAGGCGCCGCCGGTAATGGGAACTAAAAAGATTGTGTGGTTTCTTTTGAAATTATTTTAAGAAAATAAAAATCTAAAAATATGGAAAAAATATCGTTTGTTTATTGGTAAATGAAATAATTCAGAATCAAACAATAGTTCAACAAAATATAAAGGTTTTCAAAATGTTTTGATCTTGATTTTGTTTACCTTTTCCCAAACGGTTTCAAATATTTTTTTTCCAGAAAGTTTTGGCATAGTATCTGTAAGATTCTTCCCTGGAAATGTTACGAAAACATTTTTAAAGTTTCCAAAACATTGCAAATAAACATATTTTACAAATGTTGCGAGAACATTGGCCCTAAATTAAAAAAAAATACCATACTTTAAAAAAAGCATTAAATGGTATAAACAACATGATTTCATTTGATATCGTTTCAAATAATGTCTTTAAAAACATTTTAAATTTCATCATAGCTTTATCTATTTAATGTGGCAAGGTGGAAATTTGAAATTTAAGTTGACCTGTTAACGTAGTCAATGTGGAATGTCTTTTAAACACTTTTACAACGTACATGTAGCATGAAAAATTTAATATTTGCAAATTAAATAATATTTAGTATTTATTTACAGTATTATTTAAAGTTTGTCATGTACCTAACTATGTAACACCACATATAATATTACGCACTGGTCGGGTATATAAGAAGATCGATAATTGAGTTTCATTGAGATTTGTAGTCTGTGTATACACAGTAAACATAAATTCAGACATCCATATCATTGTAGACAAATTAACAATTTTGATAGTACAATAATATATAGCGGGAATATTTGGGACTTTCGTGGGAATAATTTTTTTCTAATTAAAATAAATGAATAAAATCGATTACTTTCATCATTTTTCTTAAGCCATCGAGTACATGTACTTTGCATAGATGAAGAAATTGTCTAACTTTGAAACGTTAAGATGAAAAATAAGTTGAACGTGTTTATATTTTGAAAATTAGTAAGTTTGGTTTATTTCCAAATGTTGCATACATGATATATATATACACACATCATACTTTCAGTAAAATTTACTTTGCAAGCCGTTCTTTGACGTTATATATTTTTTAAATGTCAAATACATGCTGATTTTCTTACCCATTTCGTTTTTTTTTCCTTCTCTGCTTAACGCATACATGGATGTGTAGGAAGTTTATAGCTTAAGTTATAACATTTCTCTTACCCATAACATTTTGTATAAATTTGCTTTTATGATTTTGTTGCATATATAACCTGAAATAATAATTATAAATTTTATACATTGATGTTTAAAAAGTTGAACATGGAATATTTCAGATTCTGATTCAAAACAACTACCCGTAAAACGTAAAATTTTTACTGCACATATGCTAGCCTGAGCCTTTGTAAATTTTGTAAACAAATATGAAATCAAATACCTAAAATTATTATTAAAAAGGAGAGAAAGAAATTAAGTCTTAGAAAGAAAAACACGTCCGTGGTCTTCACACAGCAGTTACGATTGTCTCCCGGCTTTAATTCTACAAACTCTCGTATCAAACACTATAAATAAATCAAATACATCATGTACATATTTTAAAAAAATTTTGAATTAAATTTTGGTCAAATGTAAACCAAATACTTTATAAAGGTAATATATCAAATACTGTAATAAGAAATTAAAGAGACAACACCGCGGGCGTTTGATTTTCTCGGCAGGCGTGCTCCATGCCGCAGGCAAACTTTAAAACTAATAACTCCAATCAGTGCATCTTAAATTATAAATTGTGTATCAAACTGAGAAATTATACATGTATAAACATAAAAACACAAGTAAACAAGTTTTATTTCATTTCCTTTACAAAATATTTACAAGTCCCGAAACGTGTTAGCCCAAGTCCCGAAACGTGTTAACCCAAGTCCCGAAACGTGTTGTCAGGTCCCGAAACGTCCATAATTCGGGCACACACCACCAAATGGTCATTTAACCCCCGTTTGGTGGTCAATCGCCCATATCGGAGTCGATATTTACTGACCATTTGGGAGAGAAAAATCGTTTTGTTCAATTCTGTGGAATGGGGTAAAATGGCGCATAATATTAACTCGTGGGGAATAAAATATAGACATTTATCGGTACTATGAACAAAAAAAATCGGAAATTCGAGTGCGGGACGGTTCGCCCCGAAAGACTATTCGCGCTGAGACGTTTCGCCCCAAGACGGTTCGCGCCGAAGATCAATTAATCAATTATGTGGTAATTATCACTTGTTAACAGCAATTATTAACTTCTTAATAACTTTTGTACTGTGCTATATAAATCCAATCCATTGGTTCAATCAATAACCCGTGATTATTTTAATGACATGATGATTTAAAAGAAAAAAATATCTATTTTGATGTAACAGGCATAGAAATGTCACTTTTGAAATTAGTTATATGAAAAGATTTTTTTGAGAAGTATATTTTTGATAAGAACTTATCATGCTTATATAGCATTACTCAAAATCGCAAAGAAAATTGGAGTCAGTGTGCATCCTAGCTATTGAGCAACGGTAAAATGAACTTGACACCCGTCTCATAATTTAATTCTCCTCTTTATCTTGACATGATGAAGAATCTCCAAATTATAGTTATAACACCCTAATTACAAAACTGAATCAGACAATTATGATTGCTGAATAAACATAATTATATCTGCACATGGATAATTATACATTTAATTATGGTATAAGCCTATTTTCAACAACTTTTAAAACATAAAAGTTTTTTAGTAACCTTAGAACTTTTTTTAACACAGTCAATATTAACCTTATATATAAATATTTATCTTAAAACATCGTAATATATCATTGTATATATTGTATATATATATCGTTGTAGACAATGTAGATTAAATTGGGCGCAAAACGTCTCGGCGCGAAACGTCTTTAGGGGCGAATGGTCTGGGCGCGAAACGTCAATAGGGGCGAAACGTCCCGTTACCGGAAATTCAACGCGGAGAATTTTGCGCAGTGTCGTTCAATTTTTTGTCCAAATCGTCATCAACGTAAACAAGTACAACGTTTCTGTGTTTTTACTTTAAAAAGAAATATTCTCTCCTTCCCGAACGTTGTTGCATCTGTTGATCGTGTTTCTAACTTTCTATATTTATCATCCGGGCAACCAATCAAATAATTTAAACCAATAAAAAATGATGATCTTTTTCAAACCAGGTCAAAAGTCTGATTTAACTACGGAGGCACATTAGTGTCAATTTTCATTTAGGAAATAAAAGGAAAGAGAAGAATTTGCTTTTATTTCGTTTTATTTTGTACGCGATGGCTTTATTCCGTATAAAAATAAAATATACGGTGAGATCATGATATAATAATTGCTTCAAAACGATGTTCTTGGAATGAAAACAAGAATAATTGCAACTGTCACTTTGTAAATCTTTTATTCAAAATCATTGACTAAATATAGTAGATTCATCACAAATATGCATACTAAACCACAAAAGGTCGTACAGAAATCGCAACTTCATCCTAAAAGTAGATAAAGAATAAATGTTACATTCAAATGTAGAAAAAAATGAATATTATAGCAGTAAGTGCCCACCATACCAGTAAAGTATGAGGAGCTTGTGTTTAACATGATTCTTTTGAGATTTATTTAGACAAAGATCCAAAGATCGATTGAAAGTTAACTTCTAAAGAGTTAAACCACTGGTCTAAATAGAATTTTTATTAAACTAGACACAAGAAAATATTTTTTGGATTGATTAAGCAAGAAGTTCGGCCATTGCAGACAGCTGTAGGAATCGATTTTTACGAAGTTCCACAGAAATTACACATGGAAAATCGACCGAACTGTATTAATTGTGTGAGGAATATGTTTAATAAAATTCCCCGAGGCCTATACGAATGCGCCTTTTCTTTATTTTTATAAAAATTGGATTTGAATAAAAAAGACCACCATTTGGTCAGTGAATACGACTCCGATATGGGCGATTGACCACCAAACGGGGGATAAATGACCATTTGGTGGTGTGTGCCCAACCTGATCACAGGGGCTTGCTCCTGGAATGTAAAAAAAAAAAAATTAAAAATCATACCACCTTGAAACACCTGGTTTTGAACAATTTTCTAACAGCAAAATAATTTCAGGCTAACAACAACAAATAAGATCTGTTTGATGTACTCTGACCCACCCGTTTAAAATCACACCTACCCTATCTTTTTTTTCCAGTAGTTCAGCCATAGGCACATGTTTCGTACAGGTCCAGCACAATCTGTTGGTTTAGCTATATAGCAATAAAGCTTTATTAAGTTATTATCTATTCTATTCAAAATAGCTTGGTAAAGCTATTTATTTGTTGTTTTACACAAAAATGTTTTTTTTTTGGTAAGAAATGGACAAAAAAGTCACAAGTATTTGACTATTCATATATTCACTATGGGCTATCAAAAAAGCAAGCCAAATCAAAGATAGTTCTAACATTACAGCTGTATTGAATTATCTTTTTGACCATAACTGAACGCCTTTATAATTTCAAAAAGTAACTGTGTGGTCACAAATCGATTGCTTTATATAACTCCAAAACTCTCAGAACTTTGAGTGCAAAGCCTCTCAAAAGATGCAACTTGTTGAGTGATTTTTACATGCATTTTTTCAGAAGGGTTCAAAGTTGAAAATTATCACTGCACCTAGGTGCTACTTTTTGTACATGCTGAAAAAAATAATACATTTAAGAAAAAGGTGTGATAAAATAGCAAAATCAAGCTATTCTGAATAGCTTAATAAAGCTATATAGCCAAAATCAAGCTTTATAGCTAAATCAAGAGATTGTGCATGACCTGTCGTATATGGGTCACCCCCTTCTTTTTCTTTCCACAAGGTACCTAACTCAATTTCAAGCACCCCTGCTTCAAGCTCATATTTTGTTAATATATCAATCATTAATCTACAGTAACTTTAAAATGACATCGTTCGCTTTGAGAGACTTTTTTTCTTTTCAAATTATTTCAGACATCTCTGGTCGAGTCTCTTTATTGTAAATTACTCATTTATTCCTAGAAAATTACCTTGATACATTTAAAGACTATAGACAAGATACAAGAACTTCAGGTTGGGGTTATAAATGTAGGATAAAACCAGAGTCTTCTGAGTTTTCCATTCTGAGGTCTCTGGTTTTATCATAGATAAATATAGATTGAATGCAATAACTTTTGACAAGCAACTTTTTTTCTGTACCCCAACGGTTTGTGAGCTTAGAAGCTTAGGATCTTCCAAGGAATCTATCTCCTAAACAATGGGGTTACAGAAAAACTTGTCAACCAAAAGTTATTGCTTCTGAAGTATTTTGATGCAGATTTATAGTATTTTTAGCTAAATGAAAAATATTAATTTTTTGCACTGTAAATTTATATCTTATTTGGGATATTAAATCCTGAACTGGTCATTGGATAATTGGTTCCAACCAGTTTAAATTTTTTTATAGGAAAATACAAATGATCTGTATTGTTTTTCAAGTTAAGGTTTTCTCTAAGACACTTTTAAGATTTAAAGTTTATACAACAATAAATATATTTACATCCACTGATATTATTTCCTTTATTTTTTAAGAAACCCATGGTCATTTATCAATATTAAACACCGCTAAGGTGAAAAAAATTAATAACTTGGTTCTCATGGCAGTTCTCTCAAAAATAAATGCGGAAGGAAGGCTTTTTTCCCCCCTTTTTTTTATCTCTTAAAAAACAGACGCAGGATTTTTGATTTTTTTTAATTTCAAAACTAGCAACTTTTAATCAACAGTGCTTCAACATTGAGTGTAGAAATCAAAATAATTTATTTCCTGCTTCTTTCTCTTTTCTCTTGCATCTTCTACATTCCGATGATTCATGTAATGAAACGACGGCATCCTAAAAACCAGGCGTGTTAAACTTACAGAACACTTTTAGTGATACATCTGGTCAATTGCTTACATAACACAACTAATCTAAGAGTGTTTCAGCACTATAAATAGCACTTATGATTTTATTAAACATTGTCAAATTTATCAATCTTTGGTTTACCCACACTAAATGAAATCTGCTAATCTTGCTGACGCCCAAGTTCTGAGGTTGAGGGAGCCATCTTTGATACCATTATTAATCAAGTCCTA
Organism: Saccostrea echinata; assembly: GCF_033153115.1. NCBI lineage: Eukaryota > Metazoa > Mollusca > Bivalvia > Ostreida > Ostreidae > Saccostrea > Saccostrea echinata. The sequence goes on along the minus strand of NW_026889772.1, from coordinate 9,855,776 downwards.
GCATGGAAAAACCTTCAGAATCCCCCACTTTGTACCATGGAAGTATTACAGTCATTCCCTTATGAATTTGCATTGAAATCAATGCCATCATGACTAAACTTTATCTTGACACCTTATCCTGTTAACTCGGCGACCATATTTGGGATTTTTAACTACGCCAGTAGTCTGGATCATTTTGATGTTTGTAAAACATTTTACTGATTTCTGAAATGCAGTCAAAATGCGGTGGGGAATTTCAGATTTTTTTTGGCACTGCACAAGCACATGAGAGAAATTTTATTTTATTCATTTTAGGATAAAAATGGGTAATGCACATTGTTGAACGAGAAGCGGGCGGGCCTGAGAACCAAGTTATTAATTTTTTTAGGCCTAATCAAGCCCACCTTAAAAAATGTAGGTTGGAGTACAACGAACCAAAAAAAAAAATTGAATGATGGCCACACAGTAAAGTAGAGTAAATGTTCCTTTTGTGTCCTCATATGTGTGATTTTATTTTACTTGTTTTATAATGCAAGAATATATGTATATAGAACAAACCCTTGAGGTTGATTTCAAATTTTGATTTGATTCACAAGGGAAAAGAAGAAAAAGGATCAGGAGTTGTCTACCTTGGACATCTTCCCCATGGATTTTATGAAGATCAACTCAAGAAATATATGTCACAGTTTGGGAAAGTGAAAGCTGTGAAAGTTTCCCGGAGTAATAAGGTGAGATTAATGAGCTGTCACTACTACACAAACAATATGGATTTAAAACAATAATGAAACACCATATTTTTACACAATTGGATTTTTTGGGAAAAGTTCATTTTTATGGTCTCTGGGTCTTGTCTCCATTTTTAGCTCTACTGGTCAGAGACCAGACCTTTTGCTGTCTGTCAGTATGGTTTATGTCATCCGTCCGTCTGTTTGTTTGTCTGTAAACAATATTTCAACATCCTCGTCCTCCCCAGTTTTGGTTCAATTTCAGTATAATTTTGCACATAATTAGAATACACAAACTTCAAGATACGTAATAATGAATATTGGTTTTTGATTTCGTTGAACAATGTTGCCATGGTAACTAAAAATAGATGTTTTTGAAAAATTCTTTCAAAATGCTATTCCTCCTACAGTTTTTGTGTAATTTCAATATAACTTTGTGGACAAGTAGACTAAACTAAGATACATAATTCATTTCATCCATTTTCAATTTCATTTAACAATTTTGCCATGGTTACTAAAAATAGAATTTTTTGAAAAAATCTTTCAGAAAGCTTCTCCTCCTACACTTTAAATCTATTTTCAGTACAACTTGGTAGACAAGTAGACTACACTAAGATACGTAATTCTATGTACCAGTGTCTGATTTCATTGAACAGTGTTGCCATAGTTACCCATGGTACAAAAAAATGGAAATTTTATGAAATTCTTTGCAAATGCTACTCCTCCTACATTTTTAATCTGATTTTAAAACATGGTAGTCAAGTAGTCTACACTGAGATACGTAATTCTATTTATTGGTTTTTTTGATTTCAGTTAACAATGTTGCCATGGTTACTAAAACTAGAAATCTTTGTGAAATTCTTTCCCAATACCACTTCTCCTACAGTTTAATCTCATCAATATAACTTGGTAGACAAGTAGAATACTCTAAGATACATAATTCTGTATTTTGGTTTTTGATTTCAATGAATGATGTTGCCATGGTTACTAAAAATAGAAATTAATGTGAAATTCTTTCTAAATACTACTCCTCGTACATTTTTAATCTGATTTCAATGTAACCGTGTACACAAGTAGACTACACTAAGATACATAATTCTATTTATCGGTTTTTGGATTTCCTTATATGGAGTTGCCATGGTTAATAAAGATGGAATTTTTTGTGAAATTCTTTCAAAATGCTACTCCTCACACAGTTTTACTCCAAATTTATATTTTCGTAAACAAGTAGACTACACTAGGATACATTATTCTATTTATCGGTTTTTGGATTTCGATGAACGATGTTGCCATAGTTACTTAAAATAGAAAATTCTGTGAAATTCTCCTATAGTTTTTGTCCTGTTGCAATTAAACCTGACTCAGAAAGAGACTAAACCAAGGATCATTATTTATTGCTGTAGTCATATGTTCAAGTCTAAGTGTTACCTTTCTTTACCTTTGTTAAATAAGTAAAACCCAGTAAAGCTACAGTCTTATCAGAGACTTCTGGTTTTTATGAATGTTTACCTCCTTCTTTGAATTAAAATACACACAAATAGCATTTTCAAATCATGGAAAGATGACCCAGAGATAGCAAATTTTTAGGAAAATGTGTTTTAAAAATGTAACATTTTGTACCAAATGACTTACCCAGCCAATTTTCAAGTTATTTTTATAGCATATCAAAATACAATATCGGGAAAATATTTCCCTATCCTTTTTCTTAGGAATCCGATACATCAAAAGAATGCTAAAATTTCATGTGACATGTCCCCAGGATTTCTCTTTAACTGTACTGAAAAAAACAAGATGTGTTTGTGAAACACTGATTCCCCTGTATGGCAGCTTATGGCGGAAGTTAAAGTTTCAAATGAAAGTCAAAGGGTCAAAATTAATGTAACGCAGGGGAAGCCTTTGTCATAAGAAATACTCATGCAAAATATAAAAGTCCTAGCACCAACTGTTCAAAAGTTATGGTGAAGGTTAAAGCTTTTCAAAAGTAGGTTGGACTCCAAGGTCAAAAGGTCAAAATTAATTGTACACATGGGAAGAGCTTGTTATAAGAAATACACATGCAAAATATAAAAGCCCTAGCACCAACTGTTCAAAAGTTATTGCGAAGGTTAAAGTTTTTCAAAAGTAGGTTGGACTTCAAGGTCAAAAGGTCAAAATTAATGGTACACAGCGGAAGAGCTTAACATAAATATGCATGCAAAATATAAAAGCCCTAGCACAAACTGTTTAAAAGTTATGGCCAAGGTTAAAGAGTTTTAAAAAAGAGGTCAAACTCTAAGGTCAAAAGGTCAAAAATATTTACACCCATAGAAAGGTCTTGTTACAATGAATACACATGCGAAATATGAAACCTTAGCTCCAACCATTCAAAAGTTATGGTCAAGGTTGAAGTTTTCTAAAAGTTGGTCAAACTGCAAGGTCAAAGTCAAAGGGTCAAAATTAATGTAACGCAGACGAAGACTTAGTTATAAGAAATACACATGCAAAATATAAAAGCCCTAGCACCAAGTGTTAAAAAATTATGCAGAGGATTAAATTTTTCAATAGTAAGTCAAACGTCAAGGTCAAAATTAAAGAGGGATTCTTCTCATATTTCTTGTATTTAAAAATTAATGAAATTTTCATAGATTCAAGAAGACAATATCACTAAGTGATGTTATCAATTAGATTAAATTTGACCGTTTAATTTCAGAAGCAAGGTCAGGTCAAGGTCATTATCTTTTTCCTTGACATTTAGAGTAAAAAATTACTGTTGCTAATCATGTGATGCCTACTTCTGTTTTAAAAGATAATTTTTTTTCTTTTTGCAAAAAAATGATGTTACCATATCAGGTCTATCAGATGATTCTACCACATTAATTGACATTATTCAAATTAAATAGATATTGACTAATCCGAATTTCCTCTGTTTTTCTTAATTTTTTTTTTAGGATATATTAGTTATTTTTATATACTTCTTACATTTAAATATTTCTTATTTTTACATATGGTAAAGTAGTCATATAAATATACAAAATGATACAAAAACAAAAAGCTTTGACCATTTAGTAAGGGAGAAAAAAACACTTTTTACTGATTTTTTGCTCAAATCTGTTTTTAGGTTGGAAGCTTTCAAAGCTAACAAGATTGTAATCTGTTTAGAAATCATTATTATTTGCTATGTTTTAAAACTTTGGGGCATTATTATTAATTTTAGTTACATATCAAAATTTCTTTAAGTCTTTGATTGTTTAAAAAATTTAACTAAATGTATTGTTCTGTAAGTGATTTTGATAGGCAGAAAAGGAGATATTTTCATACGCCACAGTTGCGCCAAAAATATAGCCCTGTTGGATTTCAAAATCAGTTTACCATTTCTATTTAAAATTGTACATTTATGATGAGTAAAGAAAAATATGATCTTTTAAAATACATTACAGCTAAGTTTATAAGACATACAAGCAAATATACTTGGAATGTTCCGTCTAGTCAGAAACCAGACAGGAATCCCTCCTTAATGGTACACAGGGGAAGCACTTATCATAAGAAATACACATGCGAAATATAAAAGCCTTAGCACCAACTGTTCAAAAGTTACAGCCAAGGTTAAAGTTTTTCTTAAATTGGGTCAAACTCTAAGGTCAAGGTCAAAACTATTAACACCCATGGAAAGTTCTTGTCACAATGAATACACATGTGAAATATGAAAGCCATAGCACCAACTCTGTAACAGTTATGGCCAAGGTTTAATAAAGTTGGGTAAATTTTTGCCAAAACAGGTCAAACTCCAAGGTCAAGATCAAGATGTCAAATATGTTGGTACCCAAGAGAGATCTTGTCACAAGGAATACACATGTGAGATATGAAAGCCATAGCTTCAACCAATCAAAAGTTATGGTCAAGGTTAAAGTTTTTGTGGACAAACAGACAGACAGACGGATTGACAAGGCCAAATTAAATTATATACCCCTGAATCTTCCATTATGGGAGCATAAAAGAAGTTCTAATTTATGTACCTGGAGCAATAAGATGAGGTGGCACTCAATAGCGTTAAAAGATCTTTTTTAAAAAATCCCACCTCTTTTTGTAATGCATATAGTTAATTAAAACTTTGTTTTAAATTCACCCAGTCACAATTTTGTGTAAGAAATTATTGTGTTCTTTGAATTCACCCATTTTAAATTCGCCCACCTGTGAGTAGGGCGAAAGGGGCGAAAATTTCCCTGTATACAGTATAAATGCACCTTCTTGTACTAATCTTTACATGATACATGTATTGACAAAGTTATGATTTCTATTGCAGACTGGGAAAAGTAAAGGATATGCTTTTGTTGAATTCCAGTCAGATGACGTGGCAAGGATTGTGGCAGACACTATGAACAATTACTTGGTGTTTGAAAGACTCATTAAGTGTAGGAATTTATATCTTGAGTTTTAACCAAATATTTACCTAAAAAAGAAATTAAGGTATTCCAGCCCTTTTAGGACCGAATTTCTTACCTTAAATATCCATCTATATAAAAATACTCTGATATCCACACTAATACATGAGATTACTTTTATGTCTAAATATTCCGAGTATTTAACCCATACATATCTGTTAAGCATTCAATATTTCATTGAGTTTGGGACTGTTAGAGGTTGAATACCTTAAAGGCAAATATTATTCAATGTTTAGAATTCAGGAAAGAAAATGCTTATTAATGAAAGTTTGAGTTGACCTCCATGCACTGTTTATTTTAGGTCAGTATATCCCATCAGAAAAACTTCATCCTAAAACAATGGGGAGAAGAAATGGAGTGTTTAAGCCACCAAAAGCACATATCATAGCTCGGGATCGACACAACAACAGGAAAACCGAGTTCAAACAGGAAAAGTCGATAAAAAGACTTCTGAAGAAACAGAAAAAGAAAAGTGACATGTTGAAAGTTTTAGGGATTGACCTGAAAATGAACTCTCTCGTAAGTGTCTCCCAAGAATGTACTGGTATTTATATGTCAAAATAATTTAAAATGGAGACTATGAACAACAATAATATTGCCATTGATTATATATGTTATGCAATTGATGAATGTATGTATGGGAAAAAAACATGATGAAATAACACTTTGGCATACATAAAAGATAATTGAATTTTATATTTAAAAAAAAAAAGATAATGTAATATTTCAAAAGTTTTCAATTATAAATATACATTTATTTCTATCTGCATAGTTGGAGCAAAACTTTCATTACTAAATACTACATGTTTGCTACCTTTACAAACTGATCTTCCAATCAATACATGTAAACCATTTTAAAATAATGTTTTCACAGTCAAAAGATTTTGTTTTTACAGGAGAAAGTTTTAGAAACAGGGAAGAAAATTATTGTAGAAAAAGAAAGGGAGAAAATGACTGGTGAAACAGCAGAAACAAATGTGATGACAGTTGTAAAAGCTAATGCAAAAACACCAAACTCTGCTAAAAAATCCAAGACAGATTCAAAGTCAACTCTGTCTTCTGATGCAACACCCAAGGCACCATCAACTCCCTCTAAAGTCACTCCAATGTCCTCCAAGGCAACACCTTTAACATCAAAGAAAGCAAAAACTCCCAAAGGAACCCCAGCTGTGAGTGAAGCAACAGAGCAAACACCAAAAGTAATATCACCAGCAGCAACCCCAGCAACATCAAAAGCAACACCTTTAATAGCCAAGAAAGCAAAAACACCGAAAGGAACCCCAGCTGTGAGTGAAGCAATACAGCAAACACCTAAAACAAAACCATTAGGAGGAACCCCAGCAACATCAAAGGCAACCCCTTTAACATCTAAGAAAGCAAAAACACCTAAAGGAACCCCAGCTATAAGTAATGCAAGACAACAAACACCAAAAGCAACTCCACTAGCAGCAACTCCAGCAACATCAAAGCCAACACCTGTACATAAAGTAACACCTATGCCACATAAGAAAAACAAGAAGACAGTAGCCCCTGAGACTTCACTAAAAGATCAAAGTATGGAGATCTTAATGGAGGACAGTGAAGAGGAAGACATTTCATTTAAAACTCCTCCCAACGCCATACGATCCTCCAGAACCCCTCTCTTATCAGCCTCTGCTAAAAAGAAGCGTGCTCAGTCAGGAAACAGTAACACTCCAATCAGAAAAATAAATGAACCACAGAGCAAGAAGAAGAGGAAAAGTCTGGAGTGATAAAACAAAATTGATATCAAATGAAGTTGACTTTCACGGGAAATTTTACAATTGTTACTGCAGGGTTTTTTTGCAGTAAATGTTATTAAGGATATTTTTTATCATTGTGCATTATTCATGGAAAAACTTGTAATAAACTACATTTTAATATGATCTGTTATAACAATTGTTAAAACAAACATACACAACAACTGAATAAATAAATTTGCAATGAATGTGTTGTTAATTGAATTACAGCAGTAGGTAGAAGGAAAATGTTATGGTCAAACATGCAAAGTATTCTGAAGGCCCTGTTTTATTTGATAATTTGTGTCTGTATTTACTGCATAGTTGGGAATGCTTTGGGGAAAAAAAAGACTTGGAGTCACTTTGTCAAAGGTCAAGCCTACATATTTATATGACCATTATGATGCAATATCTTGGATTTTTTTCTAATGTACAATTTTCATATTTACTGCATATCTTGTAGATCAAAATGGTCAGAAGTTTTATTACATCTTGAACAAGTCAAGGCCACAGGTCAAGACTATTTTAAAATATATGCCAGGGGTCTAAAAATCATGAAATCTCCCCAATGAACCCCCTATCAGGGCACTGCCCTAGACCTGCTGGGGGCTTAGGTGGCCCCTGGCCCTCGCTTAATTAGTTGCTATGTTTCAGTCCTAGCTACGCCCCTGATTATATCTTAGAAATTGACTTTTATGACACATTTGTATCTTTCCGAGAAATATTTGAAATCTATTTAGTCAAGGGTTATATCACAAACATGCTTTAAATGCCAATATTTATTATGAGAGGAGTAGTGGTTAGTGTGTTAGTCTTGAAGGGAAAATTGAAAATCATAATATTTATTGCTTGGGTTCTTACCCCAAGAATACCACATTTCTTTTTAAATCATAAAATGATCAAAATTTGTATGTTGTCTGTCTTCGTTGTCATTTTAGACTTTTCATTATTTCATCTTCTCCAGAACCAATGGACCAATTTAAACCAAACTTGGCACAAAGTATCCTTGGGTAAAGGGGACTCCAATTTGTGCAGATGAAGGGCCGCTCCCTTTTCCAAGGGGGAGATAATTAAGAATTCAACTAAACTTGGCACAGAATATCCTTGGTTAAAGGGGATTCAAGGTTGTACAAATGAAGGACCACTCCCTCTTCCAAAGGGATGTAATTAAGAATTGGTGAAAAATCGATGGTTTAATTTCTAAAAATCTTTTTCTTAAGAACCACTGGGCCAGAAAGATGAAACCTAATGGAAGCATCCTCAGGTAGTGTAGATTGAAGTTTGTACAAATTATGACCTTTGGGGGTAGAGTGGGGCCACAGTATATGTGATCAACATTTTACATAGGAATATTTATAGGAAAAAATCTTTCAAGAATGGCAAAGACATGACTAGTCATATTAACATAGAAGCATCCTCTTACCCTAGGGTAAGTGAGGCCCTATGTTCCACAAGGAACCAAGAGAGATCCTCAGGTTTTGTAGATTCAATTTTTTTTCTTCAAATAACTCCCAGGGGTATGGTGGGCCACAATAGGTGATCAGAATCTTACACAGGAATATATTGGGATTTGAAGAACAGTAGGACCATGGTGACTCAGGCGAGCGTTGTTATCCATGGGCCTCTTTTTTTTTAGTAAATGAGGGGGGGGTTTGGGAAATGTCTTCAAGTGTACTTCCTTAAACTGCCACTCAATTGTTGCCCGAGATGGATTTTGGGTGAAGTCTACTTTGAGGTTGTAGGTGAGCAGTGTGGCCCTTAGGCAACACAATCATTATATCTCTTTTTACCTTGTGAAACTTATATCTATTAATATACCTCCTCATTGTTATAAGATAATCATATACTTGATCATTACGTTTGACGAGAGAAGTTTATCGGGTTATTGGTAACGAGTACACAATCGGGATCGGGATTCATATTTATTCCCTCTGTTCTGGGTTCTGACTGAGAGGCAGTTTCAGTTTCTGTCACCGGCGTTCCATACCTTCACCCTGCTAATTGAGTGTTGTCAACAGACAAGGCATGGTAAACGAACTGAAACATTCAAGATTATCAATATAATGAATAATATGCATGCAAAATTTTGGTAAATGGATTCACAAACCCATTTAATTATTCCACAATAACCGAGGGTTCCACTTTTCAGAGTTCGACTAAAGAAAGCGTACTTTCGGCTGCAAAGCAGTTTCTAAACTTTGTCAACAAGAGCCCATCTCCCTACCACGGTAAGGAATTACTGAAATTTCTTAGAATTCGAAAGTAAAGAGATTCTGCTGTGTTTTCTGGGTACATGTACTTGGAAACTGTGAAACGAAACCGAACGAAACGAAACCAAATGAAAGAAAACCAAACGAAACAAAACCAATATAAAATAAAATGTTGAATAATAGATCTAAAACACCCTGCATGATATTAGATGTTCGTAGTAACTAGCATAAGATAGCTGCTACAATCATGGAAGCAGCCTGGTTGGACTTGTTTTTTGTTTTAATGTTTTATTTATATTCACTACCCAATAGTTTGCTGAAACTGAAACACAAATACTTAATCAATTAGTTAGTATACATTCTATAAATATCAGGGTTCGACACTAACAGTGGACCGGCGGCCTGAGTCCACCAAAAAATTGGAAGGTCCACCAAATGTTCTTGACTAGGTGGACCGTCAGTCCACTTAAAATTTAAACACTGTATTAAAAAAAAACACGGTAAAATTCCTTTTTTTTCCCTAAAAATCGACATCCGTAAATCAAACGATTAATTCATCCATACTTGTTACAAGAAATAAATATGGTAATATTTGTTTTAATCAGGGGAACCTAGCGACTAATTATATATTTTACATATAATATTGATGACTACAATAACAATAACATTGAGACGCAAGAATATTCAACACCGACCTTGAAAAAGACGAATGTAAAATTCGTGCCAAATTAGTCAGTCTGTCCTTTGTTTGTTTAATGCACAGAAAGGTGTGAAAATGTACACTGGGTAACAGGAAATCACTTCACGCCTGAACGCACACTGATGGCCAGGTTTAGAGATAATAAGAATTGATTGACAGCTGCATTTATGCATTGTTTATTTTTTAGATCTTCAAACAGGCGTGATTTATATTTTATGAATACATTACATGTATCTGCAGTTCCTGTTTTTTTTTTCTGCTGTACATAATATCACACAAAAGAATCATATGATCGCAGTTTACTTGAATGAATAATAATTAAAAATGATAATGAATAAATACATATAAATAATAAATAAATACATATACTTTTGTTTTGCATCGTAGTAAAAAAAAATTTAGCCATAGATACATGAAAAATTCACTTGTTTATATGAACAATTAGGATTTAACTTTTATCTACCGTTGGAAGCAAAATAAATGCAGGTTTTTACCATTGTTTGAAGATATAGATTGTGTTCTTTTTTAATTATTGAAAATATGTTTGACAATATTGCTGAAAACTCCTGACTAATTGATTTGATTCTGTTGACTGGTTAACTTATACTTTATTAATCTGACTGGACTGGGTACATAAGTTAGTTTCAAGCCTTGTGTAATGAATTCATTCATTAATTCAAACATTTATGAAGGTCCACCAGAATTTAAGAAGGTCCACCAATAATTTTTGACTAGTGGACCTGTGGTCCACCATGGTAAAAAAGTTAGTGTCGAACCCTGAATATATATTCTATCATTTTAATTTTTATGGGGGGGGGGGGGGGGTTAAATGTGCAGAGCATATTTAATGCAGGGTTCATTTTAGATCTTGATATCAACAGTCAGGGGCATAATGCAAACAAGTTATTGTCAAAAATAACTCAAATGAGTTATTTTTTGTCACAATGAGTTACCTCTCTTTGCTTCTGACATACTTTCCCCAGCATTAGTAACTCAAACACATTATATCTCTAAACTAGTTTCAATAAAATGATAACTTGTTTAAGTTATTTTGTGTAATTCCTCCCCAACTTCACACCCCGTGCACCAATTTGAAAGGTTTTTGCTCGTGCACCAAGGCAAAAACAAATGTATGATTATATTTAAACCTTGCTCAATTCAGGAAATTGTCCAAGGACTTGGGAAAATTGGGGAAAATTGTTTATTTAATGATAAAAACTTGACCCAAACTATGTAAATAAAACCTCATTGGCTCAAAATAAGGAGTAAAATGCTATTTATCTGCACCTCCTCACCAATTCTCCATTGAAGTCGATGCATTCCATCTAGTATTACATAATGGAATCCCAAAATGCAAAGCATATTGGCAGGAAATACAGAATTTCAAAGAAATCAATGTCTAAGTAGGATATGAAAGTAACTTATTTAAGTTATTATTAAAAAAATTTCTGTGTGTGTAAAATAACTTATGTAAGTTATTTTTCTAATAACCTGTTTGCGTTATGCCCCTGACTGATCAAGCACCTGGGCCTTCAGTTGGAAAAAAATAGCACATTTGCTTGAAATTGAAAAGCAGGGGAAAAAAACCAGTGCTCTAGAGTATAATTGTACTCCTTCTACTTTCAATTTGGTCAAGGCTTACTTCACTTAAATAAGCTTAGGCCAATAAAATTAGGATTACTTTAAGAATTTTGGGGCAAAAATTGGAATCTATGGGACATTTTTTGAGATTTATGAACAATAAGGCTACCCTGTTTTGATTTTTTTTTCATTGTTTGGGAATTTTAAAGCAAACATTTGGAAAAATACCTGCTTTTTAGCTCTACTGGTCAGAGACCAGAAGAGCTTATGCGATAGTAAGGTGTCCGTCGTCCGTCCGTCTGTCTGTCTGTCTGTCTGTCTGTCTGTCTGTCCGTCTGTCTGTAAACAATTTTTCAAAACGCTACTCCTCCTACAGTTTTGGTCCGATTTCAATACAACTTGGCACACAAGTAGACTACACTAAGATACATAATTTAGTGCATCGGTTTTTGATTTTGATGGACGGTGTTGCCATGGTTACTAAAAATAGAAATTTTCTGTGAAATTCCTTTAAAACGCTACTTCTCCTACAGTTTTGGTCCGATTTCAATATAACTTGGCACACAAGTAGACTACACTAAGATACATAATTTAGTGCATCGGTTTTTGATTTTGATGGACGGTGTTGCCATGGTTACTAAAAATAGAAATTTCTGTGAAATTCCTTTAAAACGCTACTCCTCCTACAGTTTTGGTCCGATTTCAATATAACTTGGCACACAAGTAGACTACACTAAGATACATAATTTAGTGCATCGGTTTTTGATTTTGATGGATGGTGTTGCCATGGTTACTAAAAATAGAAATTTCTGTGAAATTCCTTTAAAACGCTACTCCTCCTACAGTTTTGATCTGATTTCAATATAACTTGGCACACAAGTAGACTACACTTAGATACATAATTTAGTGCATCGGTTTTTGATTTTGATGGACGGTGTTGCCATGGTTACTAAAAATAGAAATTTCTGTGAAATTCCTTTAAAATGCTACTCCTCCTACAGTTTTGATCCGATTTCAATATAACTTGGCACACAAGTAGATTACACTAAGATACATAATTTAGTGCATCGGTTTTTGATTTTGATGGACGGTGTTGCCATGGTTACTAAAAATAGAAATTTCTGTGAAATTCCTTTAAAACGCTACTTCTCCTACAGTTTTAGTCTGCTTTTAATATAATTAGGCATACAAGGAGACTATACTAAGATACATAATTTATTGGATTGGTTTTTGAATTCGATGAACAGTGTTGCCATGGTTACTTAAAGTAGAAATTTTTGTGAAATTCCCATTAAACGTTACTCCTCCTACAATTTTGGTCTGATTTCAATCTAATTTGGCACACAGTTAGAATACACTACGATACATAATATGTATTTCTGTTTTTTTTCATTTGGGTGAATGGTGTTGTCATGGTTACTAAAAATAGAAATTTCCGTGAAATACTTTCAAAACGCTACTCCTCCTACAGTTTTCATTTGATTTCAATATAACTTGGCACAGAAGTAGACTACATTAAGATACATAATTCTATTTATTGTTGCATGTTGCAATGTTTCAAATCCAAGTGCTACTTTTCTTTTGTTATACAAACAGACCAGTAGAGCTACAGTCTCATCAGAGACTTCTGGTTAGTATTGGGAATGGGGTCTTATTTTGGCTTTTTTTATACAGACCCTAAAAAACCCCTGTAATGCATGTACCAGATATATGTATTATACACTGGACCAGAAATATGTATTATACACTATAATCTTTACATTCTTTATCTTCTTCCCACTTTACACAATGGTGGATTTGAATAATTGAGAAATACTTGAAAAGGAAATAAATCATTACATTTTGAAAGTCTAGCAAAATGACAACTTACTGGAAAAATCTTTGACAAGCAAAAAAACAAAAAAAAAGAAAGAAATTTGTCAAGACTCAAAAATCATAAGAAATTTCCTTTAATTAACTCTGTTACTTAGAAATTCATTTTTTATCACGTTTTCTAGATGTTTTTAGCAGCATGCACATACTCGTATATCTTCCTTGTGGTGAAACGTTTTAGTCACCTTGGGGTAGCATATTTATGTTTTATGAAAGTATAGGAATAAAACCAATAGTTGCATTTCACATTTCAGAGAATGATAAAGCACCAATTTTTCTGATTAAATGTATTGAAGTGGATAAACCTTTTAAGCTAACTTTTATAGTAAGTAAGTAAGTAAATTTTATTTAAAGTCGGCATTTTTTACAGAGTTTAACAATGAACATGCATGAGCTCTGTAGAGCTCTTAAACTGACTAATAGTATTTTGACATTTTGCAATTGTACCTGCAATTCGGTGACTCATTATCGACATAGACTTGGATTGCGTAGGCTTGTGTTAAATATGCTTTGTCAAATCTGTGGATACTAGTTATTGTAATGGACACCCTTCTTCATTACCTAAAGTATTCCTTTTATAAAATAGTAATCTGATTCTTTAACTTGACTTCGTCTCATCATTAGTTTTGTTTGGTTTCAATTTTGGTTGCTTTCATTAGGTTTCATTTTGTTTTGCAGTTTACAAGCACACATGTTTTCTGATAGAAATGAATTGCAACATTAACATGCTTAAATAAAATTTTCTGATTCTGATCTACAATGGAAAAGCAAATAAAAAAACAATTTTGTTTTAAAGTCATGTTTTAATAGTTGTGTCTTCTAAAGTTGGGCAGCTTAATTAGGTATTCATGTTATAAATTAGAATGTCTTTATCTTTGCCTTTTCACATTAATTCAAAGTCAGCAATCATTATAAGAGTTGAACATATTCATACTAGGTCCTCCTTCATCAAACTGCACTGTTATGTGTATTATGTTACCCATCATTGAATAGACAATAGACTGTTTCACAATGAATGCAGTACTGCTCTTTTGCAAGGCAAATTTATATAGTTTGGTCAGCGATTTTTTTCTACCCACTGGGAAAGGGTCTGGTACCGGTTCAATTGGGAAAAATAGCATCGAAGTAGAACAAAGGAGAATTTTCTTTCATATAAACAAATGAAACATATTTTGTGTTTATTCCAATCTCATTACCTATTACTCCATGTTTGAAAGAATAAACAACAAGTATTTATTGTTTTTCATATCAATGTCCCTTGTTTTCACATTTTCATGCTTTCAATTTGTCAAAATGTATGACACTACGCTGTTTACACCACAGGTCCTGCTATATTACAACTGATCTCTGCTTTCGATAGTCTGGTACCCTTCCCACAATTCCATTCGTGCACTCTCTAAATTGAGGTCCTCAGTGTAAGAGTGCGCGAACAGAATTGTGGGAAGGGTACCAGACTATGCTTTTGATTAAAGCGGATCCGAAGTGAAACAATTAGTCAACTTGTACAATGTTTCATATAAAAAGAAATACGATGTCATCGTAGTCTGTTGCTTGGCAGTTGAATTGGGAATTTTTAGTCTCAAAATTGGGAAAAATTAATGTTTTTTGGCATTGGGAATGGTACCGTTTATCGGTACCAGTTATATAAGGGAAAAAAAACGCTGTTGGTGAAATATGATGTAACAGCAAAGAGCAGTACAACAGTTATTGTGAAATTATCGATAATCAATTAATCATCTGACTTAGCAATTAATATTTTAACTTTCAAAATATTTTTTAAAAAATATGATTTTGCCAGTCTTTGCCAAAACCAACAAAGTAAGATTATATATACATGTAGCTTCCTCGGTATTTAAGCATAAAGAAAATAGAAAAAAACAAGATGTTTTTGTGAAACATTAGACACTGATACCTCAGTATGGTGCTCATTGCCAAGTTAAAGCCTTTCAAAAGTAGGTCACAGTCCAAGGTCATGAGGTTAAAAATCTTGCTAACGAAAGAAAGATCTTGTCTCAAGGATTACACTTGCATATTACTTAAAGCCCTAGCACCCTAGCACCAACATTTTAGAAGTTATGTCCGAGGATAAAAATTTTTCAAAAGTGAGTCAAACTTCAAGGTCAAGGTCAGCAGGTCAAAAATGGTACCCAAAGAAAGGTCTTTATAAAGAAGTACACATGTGAAATATGAAAACCTTAGCACCAACCATTCAAAAGTTATGTTCAAGTTTTAAGCTTTTGCAGCCAAACAAACAACAAAAGATGTATGCCCCTGAATCCCTGATTACGGGGACATAAAAAAATTTGGCTTTTACTTGTGTGTTTTAACTTTTGCTTTGATATTTGTATAGCTGTCCAAGAAGTAAAGAATATTCTTGTATCAGCTGGCTTTAAGGAATTGAGTGAAACAGAACCATGGTCAGTCAAGCCTTTGGACAAGGTAATACTTGTACAGTGATTAATTTTGCTAGAATGGTTAACTGTGTTCCATTTTGAATTGTATTTTTGTGTTACCTGCAAAGGAGAGCAACACTCAGGGATCACTTTACCCTGCATCTGTCTGTCCATCTGTCACACCATATATAAATTTGATATTTTGGTTATTTTTAACTCACCTGAGCCGAAGGCTCAAGTGAGCTTTTCTGATCGAAATTTGTCCGTTGTCTGTCGTCATCGTTGTCATCGTTGTTAACTTTTCACATTTTCATCTTCTTCTCAAGAACCACTAGGCCAATTTCAACCAAACTTGCCACAAAGTATCCTTGGGTAAAGGGGATTCAAGTTTCTTCAAATGAAGGGCCATGCCTTCATCCAATTATGAATTATGAATTCGTGAAAAATTAATGGCATCATTTAAAAATCTTCTTCTCAAGAACCACTGTGCTTGAAAATATGAAACTTATATGGAAACATCCTCAGGTAGTGTAGATTCAAATCTGTTCAAATCATGACCCCCGGGGTAGGGTGGAATATATAGGAAAAAACTTTAAAAATCTTCTTCTCAAGAAAATCAAATCCATGTCTCTTACAGTTGTCAAGATGTAAGGTGTGACAGATGGGCAGAAAAACCCTGGGGTAAAGTTATCCGTAAGTGTTGCCCTATGCCTTTAAAAAATAAAATTGTTTCGTTGATATTTTATGAAGTCTTTATAGTAAATAAAAATGCATGCAAATTTATGCAATTTTGAAAATACTTTTGAATTGTGTGATATCAAATATTACCAGGATATATTTGATGCAATAAATGAGAGAGGTTCTGTTTTATGTATAATTAATGCAATGAACTTTATTTATCTATATAGTGTTTTTTGACCCGGAATCATTCTACCATTATTGCCTTTGCTGTGGGTGGAAAATTTAAGCCTGGGAATGGGTTCAGTATTATTGGAGCTCACACAGACAGTCCCTGTTTGAAGGTATATCAATCAGAAACAGAACAGCAATATAGCATTAACTGATTGTAAAGTGTTCCACATACGCTGTATAAATTTGATCCTATGTAAGGTGTATAGATGTTACATTTTCTGATACACATATGTTTGTGTTGATGTAACTTGGATTTTTTGCCTTTTAATAGAAAATATTTTCAATGTGTCATTATGAGTATGACATTACTGAAATGCTAGTACCAGTAAAACATAAATACAAATCTTATACTTTCATGTAAATTAGTTGAATCTGATTCGTCGAGAAACATTTGTTAAAAAACACTATTACCCGCTGAATAATGAAGCCATGCCCTCCAGCATAGTAACAGTCAACATTGCTTGACGACAGGTAATATTCCAAAAAATATTAACTGTGCAGAATTTATGCACGCAACGTTTAATATAATATGTATTTGTATAAAACATTAAGACTAAGTATAATATGATAAATATTGCGTGTAGTTGAGTGTAACATTGAAAATGTTCACCCCTCAAAAACCATCGTCAACCTTGGCTGCGCCTCGGTTGACAATGGTTTTCTTGGGGTGAACATTTTCAATGTTACACTCAACTACATGCAGTATTTATTTAATATTTAATGGAAAAAAATTTTCATACAAAGTGTATAATCTTAGTTTTATTGGAGAGTAGAAATAGGTCTGCATGACTAAAGTTGTCTGTTGCTATCAGTTGCTGTCCTTAAAATTTTAATAAATTTCAACTTCCCATAAACTGCTGGATGTTTTTCAATCAAGATAGCCTAAAAGTATTCTTCATAGAAGGGTATTATTTTGATCAAACGTCTACCTTTTTGATCTTGCTGATGATACTTGGTATATAAAAGAGTAATATTATGCATCTACATGGTAGTATACATGTATATATAAAAAATACTTCACTGTCAGTACTATACATAATACTTCACATTTAGGTGATTGTTATAGGTCAACGTAGCCTTCCTCCTTCACTCTTCTGTACAGTAAATAATAACTGTTACACAGACATACAAGATAATGAATGTATATACTTATGTAACATAAATATTGTAACCATCACCTTTATCAGGTGAAGCCCTGCTCTAAAACTGATAAGAGTGGGTATCAGATGGTGGGGGTGCAGTGCTACGGTGGGGGAATCTGGCACACCTGGTTTGACAGAGACCTGACCCTGGCAGGTAGAGTCATCACTAAGGTAAGGGTAGTACCAATGGTCAGAGTGAAGGTATAGCTTACTTCAGGCTAGTGTGTTTACAGGTAAAAGTAATTCTAATTGACTACCACAGAAATCAGCCTCTACAAAATTTCACTTTATAAGAAATAAGCAGAGAAATTAATGATGGTTTGACAAAAAAAAGAGAAATACTAAAATTATACCTTAATCAAATTTTCTTTGATAATACATAAAAGATATACATGTATCGTCAAACTATGAATCAAAGAATAGATTTTTCGGTTAACAAAACATGGAGCAAAGATGAGCTATACACTAAATTAATATTAAATGATAAAAATATATGATCAAGATTTAGCTATGGTTTTATTTTCAGAATGGAGAGAGGCTGGAACACAGGTTAATAAATCTGGAGAAGCCAATCCTAAAGATTCCTAACATCTGCATCCATCTGATGAGAGATCACAATGAGAAGTTCTCCCCCAATAAAGAAACACACTTGTAAGTAATGAAAAGTACATGCTTTATTCTTTGTGTAGGCCATACCATTTTAATTCATGCACCAACTATTTAGTTAACTTTAGGTGAAAGTCTTGGAAAATACTGTTACATTGTATCTATAGTCATGATATTTAGGATCAGGAAATGAACATTTTTAGTCAATTTCTTATGCTTTTGCTATTTTGATAGTCAAAATGTGCATTCAGGGGTGTGCATATGTAAAGAAAAGAAAGCAAATGTTCATGTATTGAACTGAAAAAAAAATTCTGCATTTTCATATTCTTTCCATTTCATTTAATATTTTCAAATGCCCTAGCATTAGCTAATTAAATTAACTGAAAAACATACTGAAAGATAAATCACAATTTTCTTTTTTTAAACAGATTGCCAGTATTGGCAACAGCTGTTCAAGCAGAACTACAGGGTGTTTCAAAGATCTCTGAAGAAAACAACAAAGAAGGAGTTAAATATGAGGTTACTAATCATTCAGATTTGTTGTCATCAAGTAAGAAGAACAATTATTGATTTGCCTGTTAGTTTAGAAGAATGGTTGGAATAAATGACTTTCTTATTGGCAGATACATTGTCGTGCCTCCCTGTGTGTCAGAAAAAAAGGGGCCCTAATGTCCTTAAACTTTGAAATAAATGTTATCTGAAGTATTTGATGATTGTTTTTATCAGGTATTTTTCTTTTTGTAGAAAGATAAACATCAGCCTCTCTTGGTTAAGCTTATATGTGATGCACTGAACATTAAACCAGAACAGATGTTGGATTTTGAACTCTGTCTAGCGGACACCCAACCTGCTGTAAGACTTAAACATTTATTTATTAATCCATTTATTAATTTTTTTGCAATACTGCTACTAATCTGATGATTGTCAAATGAAACATGAAGTCTTATTTCTTCTGAATAGTTCATAACTAGACTGTTACTTATTCTTCTACTGAGTTCACTTAATATAAGTAGGATTTTGATTCAGGGTGAGGAGTTCATTGTGACATCATTAAAGACTAAAGCAGTTCCAGAGTATTCAGTTTGAGTGAGTAAAAAAAAGGGTTTCTTTTACAAATTCTTTAAATGTTATTGTTTGCAGGCTATAGGTGGAGCATTAGACGAGTTCATCTTTTCCCCCCGACTGGACAATTTGCTGAATGCTTACTGTGCTACTAGTGTGAGTTACACATGTAATTAAATTAATTCTGATGGAAAAGATTTTTGAATGATATTTGTTTAATACTTAACACTTCATGAGTTTGTCTGCTCCATTTTGCACTCTTGTTTTTGCAGGCTTTGGCAGAATCTTGTGATGGTGGTAGTCTGGCATCAGACACCAATATAAGGCTAATTTGTCTGTTTGATAACGAAGAGGTAAGCTTAGATAAAGCTAATATGGCTGTTTGATAATGAAGAGGTAAACATATATAAAGTTAAATGTCTGTTTGATAATGAAGAGGTTAGCTTATATAAGGCTAGCATGTCTGTTCCATGTCTAATGTACCTTCTTTTAGAAATATGTGTATGCTGTATAAGATCTGTTCTTTATAGGTTGGTTCTGAGAGTGCCCAGGGAGCTGCCTCCACCCTGCAGGAACTTGTTCTCCGTCGACTTAGTGCTGGGGGGACAAATACTGCTTTTGAGGAGGCCATTCCTAAGTCCTACATGGTCAGTGCAGACCAAGCTCATGCCGTCCACCCTAACTACCCGTATGTTTGGCTTCTTATATTTTGTAACCACGTATAAGTAAATTTATCCCCTAGACAATAATATCTGTCATTACAATGTATCTTCTTCAATGAGAAAACAGTGTTCAGTTGCAAAGTACAGATAAGAAGGTGGCATTAGATAAATGTTTGTGATATATATGTTGTGTATATATGTGGAATAATAAAACCGTTCCTGTGTATTTAAATTACCGGTACGTGAGTTCACTACTGTTTCTAAATTTATGAATATTTTCTGCTTGTTCTTGGAAATGACAACTTATTTCAACTATTCTGGGTGCATGTACAGAATTGATGAGTAAATGGGAATAAGACTGAATTTTATGACTCATGTGTAAGTCCTGGAATGGGACTTATTTGGACATCTAGTAATCAAATTGTTTCTATGCCTTTAATAATTTAACCCATAAGTTCTTTACCAAAACATGAAATCCCCAGAGCTCAGGTGCAAAGATGGAGATAATTGATATTAAAGATGCAGTTACTTCATCTGTGTAGTTCTTCATCATACCATGACAACACTGTTTGCATGATAATGGTGAGGAAAGAGTCCTTGACAACATTTGTTACTCCTGGGTCTACAGTAAAACTCGGTTTTAGTGAAGTCCCTGGGACTTCAAAATGCACTTCCTTATAACCGAGATGCTTTATATCCATGTAAGAAACTCTGAGAAAAGTCCTCTTTGGGGTTCATATAATGTTCCTTAAAACCAAGATTTCCTTATAAGAGAGTTCTTTATAACAGAGTTTTACTGTTTAATAAACTAAATGAGTATTTTACTTTTGTAAGCTTTTACTGGATTATTATTACCAATGTGCCATCTTCCAAAACTGTAAAGTCCATGACTTTTGGTTGTGCCCAGGTGAGGATTAGATCTTGAAAGAGGAATTGGCAAAAATTTGTATAAAATACTTAACAATCTTTCACTTTTCAGAACTTTGGTAGACCCTATTGTTGTGTCTATGCAATCTAATCAACAGTTTTCATTTATGAATCATCTTGTGTGTTTTTCCATTTATATTAAACTTTGACGTGATGATTACCCGGTACAAATATCTGAAGAAATTTTGGTATTCATACTTAGTACAAAGGTTGCATATGACCTAAAATTCTGTCACAGCAGTGTCCAAGGTCATTTACAGTAGGTCAAGGACATAGGAAGAAAGATTATTGAGTCTTCTCAATATTAGGATGTAGTGGTAGAGAAACATAAGTCACTGTTTACCAAAAAGTTTGGCCATGGCTTTATATAGGTCAAGGTAATTGGAGAAATATGAAATTTAGAGATTTGGTGAATTTCTTTTTCTATCAAAGCAATATAAGGAATGGGTACACATACACACACACACACACACACACACAGATATATATATATATATATATATATATATATATATATATATATATATACATGTATGTGTGTGTGTGTTATAAAGGTGGTTGGTGTAGAGAGTGTTTGAATTCTTGCAATACTGAAGTGTCTGTCAAGGCCTATAAATCCCTTATTTTACATGTGTTGGATGGTGTTCATCAAACTTTTTCTTCCATGTTTACCATCTTTTTCTTTTCTCAGTGAAAAACACGAAGAAAACCACAAGATTGGGTTACACAAAGTAAGTAAATATTGCTCAAGATTTCTCCATGTACTGGTACAAGTTCATGAAACCAGATAATTTTAATGTGCTTGAGCTGTATTTTTTCTTTGTGTGTTTTGGTAGGGAGTTGCCATTAAATTCAATGCCAACCAGAGATATGCTACAACAGCAATGACTGCCTCCATTTTGAGGGAGATAGCCAGTCGAGGCCAGTGTCCACTACAGGTATGTTGAAATAACAGCTCTGTGCCAAATTTCTTAAAAAATATTTAATAGCTCTGAAGCTTTATTGTGTCTCAATTGTACAAATTTTATAAGAAAGCTTGTATGTTATGCCTTAAAACTTTTAAGTATTATCAACTTTCTGTTTGATATCACAAAACCATTTTTAGCTCATCTCAATGAAGTTGGGGGAGCTTATGTAATACCGTCGGTGTCGGTCAAGGTTTTTGGAGCAGTTTTCTTTTCAAGTACTTCTATGGCAATATTAGTCAGAGATGCATGGAGGATGCTACTAGTGAGTTTCATTGTACCAGCCAAGGTTTCAGATGCTGCAATTTCAGCTAAAGAATGACCAGGTTAATGTTTTTGGAGCAGGTTAAAGTTTTTGGAGCAGGTCTCATTTCTAAGTAACTATAAGCCCTATATTGACCAAACTTGCATGGGTTATATATCTAAGGATGCACACTGCTGAACTTGCTTCGGATGCTGGATCTGACCTACATTTTCCGGATGAGTGACTAGGTTAAAGTTTTTGGAGATCTCATTTTCAAGTAACTATAAGCCCTATATTGACCAAACTTGCATGGATGAAACATCTAAGGATGCACAATACTGGACTTGCTTCGGATGCTGGATCTGACCTATATTTTCCGGATGAGTGACCAGGTTAAGGTTTTTGGAGCAGATCTCATTTCGAAGTAACTAAAAGCCCTATATTGACCAAACTTGCATGGATGATACATCTAAGTATGTACACTACTGGACTTGCTTCGGATGCTGGATCTGACCTATATTTTCTGGATGAGTGACCAGGCTAAAGTTTTTGGAGCAGATGTCATTTCCAAGTATCTATAAACCCTATATTGACCAAACTTGCATGGATGATACATCTAAGGATGCACACTACTGGACTTGCTTCGGATGCAGGATCTGACCTACATTTTCCGGATGAGTGACTAGGTTAAAGTTTTTGGAGATCTCATTTTCAAGTAACTATAAGCCCTATATTGACCAAACTTGCATGGATGAAACATCTAAGGATGCACAATACTGGACTTGCTTCGGATGCTGGATCTGACCTATATTTTCCGGATGAGTGACCAGGTTAAGGTTTTTGGAGCAGATCTCATTTCGAAGTAACTAAAAGCCCTATATTGACCAAACTTGCATGGATGATACATCTAAGTATGTACACTACTGGACTTGCTTCGGATGCTGGATCTGACCTATATTTTCTGGATGAGTGAACAGGCTAAAGTTTTTGGAGCAGATGTCATTTCCAAGTATCTATAAACCCTATATTGACCAAACTTGCATGGATGATACATGTAAGGATGCACACTACTGGACTTGCTTCGGATGTAGGATCTGACCTACATTTTCCGGATGAGTGACCAGGTTAAGGTTTTTGGAGCAGATGTCATTTCGAAGTAACTAAAAGCCCTATATTGACCAAACTTGCATGGATGATACATCTAAGTATGTACACTACTGGACTTGCTTCGGATGCTGGATCTGACCTATATTTTCTGGATGAGTGACCAGGCTAAAGTTCTTGGAGCAGATGTCATTTCCAAGTATCTATAAACCCTATATTGACCAAACTTGCATGGATGATACATGTAAGGATGCACACTACTGGACTTGCTTCGGATGCAGGATCTGACCTACATTTTCCGGATGAGTGACCAGGTTAAGGTTTTTGGAGCAGATCTCATTTCCAAGTAACTAAAAGCCCTATATTGACCAAACTTGCATGGATGATACATCTAAGGATGCACACTACTGGACTTGCTTCGGATGCTGGATCTGACCTAAATTTTCCGGATGAGTGACCAGGTTAAAGTTTTTGGAGCAGATGTCATTTCCAAGTAACTATAAACCCTATATTGACCAAACTTGCATGGATGATACATCTAAGGATTCACACTATACTACACTATACTTGCTTCGGATGCTGGATCTGACATATATTTTCCGGATTAGCAACCAGGTTAAAGTTTTTGGAGCAGATCTCATTTCCAAGTAACTATAAGGCCTATCTGAACCAAACTTGCATGGATGATGCATCAAGGGACGAACAATCTCAAAACTTGCTTTGGATGCTGAATTTGACTTACATTTTCTGGATGAGTGACTAGTTTTAAGTTTTCACATAAGTCTATTCCCAAGTAACTGCAAGCCCTATCAGACCAGAATTGCATAAATGTTGCATCTAGGGATGCACACTCCTAGATTATTAGTTTAGTGTGGGACTTTGCCTTACTTAAAGACAACATTCGTTGAGGTGAGCTCTGTAATCTCTGATTACGTATGTTTAATCAATTTTAGCCACAGTGTCATTGGTTAAAGGGGAACAGAAATTATGAATTCCAGGAATCCTTACATAAGCATATTAATGTATCAGTGAAAGCAGAAATTTCTTACTCAATATATTCTTAAAGATAATGTTTTACATGAAACACTTTCCTATGTTGTCCACTCTAGGATATAGTAGTGAAGAATGACTCGGCCTGTGGATCAACTATTGGACCTATCATGTCTGCCAAGCTAGGAATTCCAACCATTGATGTGGGAGCCCCCCAGCTTAGCATGCACTCCATCAGAGAAATGTGTTGTACAAGTAGTGTCCTACAGACCAGTCAACTGTTCAAGGTACAGTAACACATGATTACAGTGAACACACATAGAATGAAGTCATGCTTACAGTTAACTCCCACAGACCACTCAACTGTTCAGGTATTCAGTGTGTGCTACACAGTTGTCAGCAGAAATACTCTGTACTCTAACAATCCTGTGTTTTTGCTTTTTTTTCTCTCTCTCTCTTATTGGTCTTAGGTAATATTAAATAACTTTCATGTTTGTGGAATCATTGCGCTTTGTTGTAGTTCAGTTTTTAAGAGTACCAGTACACTTTACCTAGCAATTAAAAAAGCTCAGTGACTACTGAAATATAAGTAATGAAGTTTGTCCACAGAATTGTTTCCCTGAACCTGTAAATTTTTAAGCAATCCACAAAAATTGGCCCTCCACAGATTAGAATGATTGCAGAGTATTTGAATTGAACAATGTAAAAAAAAAAAAAAATGTAAACTGAGTATACAATGTTATTTTTGTAAAGGGAAACAAATTACTTTATTTGAAATTGTAAAGTATACTTTTGCTAGAAGTAGGTCAGTTGACAGGAAACTTGAATCTTTCCTGTCACACTGCAGAAACCACATGTATTAGTTTTAATAAAAAAAATTTCTCTGCCTGTTTTCAATACAGAAATGTCTTTTCTTCTATTACAGGCATTCTTTGAGCATTATCCGAGTGTGTTTACATCCATCCAGTGAAATTTTTGTGGTAATTCAGGGATGTGAAGGGCCTTCTGTGATCTGTGATTTTACTTCCCTCAGTGACATTGTTTCATGAAAACACCCATGTTTATATAAACAGGTCTGAGATCAAAATCTCATCATGTATTCAAGAACTGTATTTTCAAGAACGTGAACAAATGCACATGTAAATGCCTTCACATTTTCTTACATATACATGTCTAGTATTTTCTCCCTTTTTTTTCTTGAAAACCCATCGAGTGTTGTTTATCTGAAACGATAAACATAATTTACTTCTAAACTTTTAAAAGCCATTTGTATGAAAGATTTTCTTAGGAGTGTCAAAGGTAAACTTTTTCTTGGCAATGTTTTTTTCTTTTTCAGTGCAACTTATGGATTGATAATACAGTATTTTACATATTGTATGAATAATTTAAAGATCTATATAAAGATTTAAAAAATGTCCATCTTTGCTTGTTTATATGGGTTGAACAGTCACAAGTTAACATAAACTGCTTATGAGGGTTATGCATTTTAGTTCACCTGAGTTGAAAGCTCAAGTGAGCTTTTCTGATCACATTTTGTACATCTGTGACTTTCTCTCAACAACCACTGGGCCAATTTCAACCAAACCTGATATAAGCATCCTTGGGTGAGAGAATTCAAGTTTAATCAAATGAAGGACCATCAAAGGGAGATATTTAAGAATTAGTAAAAATTCAATGGCATCTTTCAAAATCTTTTTCTCAAGAAACACTAGGCAGAAAAGATAACACTTAAATGAAAGCTTCATCATATAGAATGCTTTTTTTTTCATAACCCTCGGGGATAGGGTAGGGCCACAATGGGCAATCAAAATTTTACATAGAAATGTATGGAAAAAATCTTTTTAAGAACAGCAAAGCCATAATGGATTCATATTCTCAGGCAGTATAAATTCAAGTTTTTTTTCAAATCATGACCCCTTGGAATAGTGGGGGGCCATAAGGGACAATCAGTTTTTATATCAAAATATATAGAGAACTAGAGCCGAGCTCGTTGCAGAGCAACGAATAAGTCTTCCGTTGGAGCAGTGACCTTGAGTCAAGGTCATGCCATATTCTAAGATGATAAATAATCTTTTAAGGGACTATCAACTTGCAATGCTTCGCCAGTAGAAAGACAATAAAATAATGTACACTTTCTATTTCGTGACCTTGAACTTGTCCAGATGACCTTGCGTCAAGCCATGACACACTCTGGTTATGACGCAAACCTATCTGTGTTACCGACTTGACAAGTTAACACATGTTCTTTCAGACCACACATCCAGTAAAAGCATCTTGTTCTTAGCGACGTTGAACTTGAGTCAAGGCCAGGACACAGTCTGTATGATACCAACAATACCCATTCTGAGTGTTTCCAACTTGACAAGTTTACACATGTTTTTTTTCATTTCGTTTCCATATAGTTGTAATTTATTACTTTTAACTCGCTAAATTCAAATTTTATTGTATATATGTTTTATGTCCAATTTCGATATTGAAAAACGTCGGCATCTTTGAGTACGTGTACAAGGTGCATTACGTTACCCTATCACATCATGTTTTATAACGCAGACCATACATGTATATATAGTCAGCGTTATAAAAAAAAAGGTTAAAAAAAACCCATTTTATTCATCAAAAATCTCTGCTTAATTATCTTTGCTGATTTCTTACAGAACTAGAGTGTTCCCAGGAACGCATGTGTCGCCTGCTTTTAGCTTCATTAAAGATGTAACTAAGCCTAAAAGTTATCAGCTATTTATTTGCTAAGGCATTGAATATAGTTCATGCCAAAAAAACAAAACAAAACAAAACAATCCAGGGATAGTAAGACTGCGATAGAATCTAACAATCAAATAGAAATGCAAATCCTTAACCCCTGAAAGCTAAAATGGATATTAATGAAATTTGAATAAATTTATTATAAATAATTATATATAAATTATTTAAGTACGTGATTTCAACAATCCTTCGAAAGAGGCTTCAGTCTTTCATATCAGCAATTGTCAGTCTACACCATCCATTTTGGAATACCGATCCCGTTGTATTTTCATAGTACTTAAATTTCAGTTTTTGTGGTTTCTTCATTTCATACAGTGTCAAAATACATTGTCATGAGATCATAAACATGTATAACTGTTAATTATTATACCCTGCCTCTGTAATTTCAAAAGACATAAGTTAAATTTAACCCTCCGCAGTATATTTTACAAAATAGGTCAAAGGTCAAGGTCATGTGAACTGTAACGCTGGTATTTTTCAAAATGTTTTATGACAAACAGTGCACATTCTAAATAGCATAGACTTACCTCATAAATATCGAAAAGAAGTTGTATATCGGCATTATTGGTTATTTTGAAAAGTAGGTCAAAGGTCAAGTTCAAGGATATCTAGGTCGGAAGCCATGGAAAAATACAAAAGCCATAGTGTCAAGCTATATGTGCAAATTATCAAACCCATACCTCTTACATTTCTCGAGATATAAGGTGTGACAGACGGACGGACAGCAAGACAGACGCCAGGTAAATTGATTGCTAAGTGCTGCTCTGCTCTGCAGGCGACACAAATGTGTTTGTTTGATTGTCTGTTTGTTGTTTAACGTCCCTTGAGCTGCCAGCATTTGCCAGTGGAGGGCTGCAAATTCAGACCTATACTCGACACTCAAGGCCATTGAGCAGTGGGGGATTTTTTTCATGCCGGCACCTACTGCTAAACTGGACCTCGGTTTATACGGCCTCATCCGAAGGACCATACTCCACGTTCTGTAGCGAAATTGTTTGTTTGTTTGTGTGTTAACGTCCCCGTCGAGATTTTTCACTCATATGGGAAAACCACCACTTGCCGGTGGAGGGCTGTAAATTCGACACTCAAGGCCATTGAGCAGTGAGGGATTTTTTTCATCCCAGCACCTACTGCTACACGGGACCTCGGTTTATACGGTCTCAACCGAAGGACCAGTCTCCATGTCCCGTAGTGGAATAGTTTGTTTGTTTGTGTGTTGTTTAACGTCCCTCTCGAGATTTTTCACTCATATGGAAACGCCACCACTTGCCGGTGGAGGGCTGCAAATTCAGACCTATACTCGACACTCAAGGCCATTGAGCAGTGAGGGATCTCTTTCGTCCCAGCATCTACTGCTACACGGGACCTCGGTTTATACGGTCTCATGCAAAGGACCGGTCTCCACGTCCCGCAGAAGGAGTCGAACCCGCGACGTAAAGATTAACTCCTTACTCCGCGACTCTAGAGCAAACACTCAAACCACTGCGCCACGCGGGCGACGTGGTGGTATTCGAAACCACAACTACGAATCGTAGGGGTAGAAACATTTTGATAAATGTATTATCATTATGAAAATCATGTTCTGACTTAAGCCTGTAGAACGCAATTTCATTTTTTTCTGGGACGGGGCACAAACAATCAAATTTTTTTTATATCTAAGCAAAAAAAAAAAATAAATAAATAAAAATAAAAATAAAAACATAATTGGGGGGGGGGGGTGGGCACGACCATATAGCTTTAAGCTATATAGTGACTAAGAAGGAATAACTTGTCATTTGTCAAAGTCTTTTACCTAAGCTCTTCACTTTTAATTGTCAATGACAGATTCTTGTTACAAAGTGAAAAGTATACATTTATATGTAGTACAGCTATCCATCTCATATGCATAATCTATTTAATGAATCGTTTTATCCTAAAGGGAAAGTGAAATCTCAATCAAAATTTGTCACAAATACTGGACTCTCTGATTAATTATAATATACATGTAAGAATGGATCGTCAATTAGGACTGCAGGTTTGATAAATTCACAGCATGCATCTTCAGCCTTAATTAAAACGTTGTTTCGAAATATTACACTGTATCTATAAAAGCGAAAAATTAGAATTGACCTAAAGAATATTTTACACCACAGGGGAAATGCTTCCGTGGCACCAGAAGTTTACAATTTTGATTGACAGGTGTAGCACCGTTCATGGATTTCATGTAACTATGTACAAATAAGAAATGAAGGGATCTAAAGAAAAAAGTTATTGTGATTGACATTGTAATTAAAACAGAGACAATTAACAGTAGTTTGGCTGTGCTGGCCTTTCTGACATTTGAAGTAAAGTTTAAGAATAACTTATCATTGAAATGAAGTTGTAAAAGTGTATTATCAATTATTTTCATTTTCATCATTAGATGTGCTAATAAGTTTGTTATATTCAAGTCCATGTATATGTACTCCTTGTACATTTTTTTTTTTTGAACCGCGCGTGCAAGTGTAATTAAATTATAAAAAGTTAACATACTTCTTAAATGCATGGGATTTACGTTACACAGTTCTGGGCATTAGAAATAATTAAGCTTATAGTGTTGGCGATATTTTATCGTATGCTAAAAAATATGTATTACATAAAACATGTATTTTAAAAAATTCAGCACAATATAGCCTTTCAGATACTTATACAAACAAAATCAGATTACATATAATATGAAATATTTTATTGAATATTATGATCTCTTCTCTGTAAACAGGTGTGTTTTGAAGAGGACATTGAAGGCGAAAAGGAGCTCGAATAGCCGCCAGTTTTTTTTTCTTCGGAAAGCTGTACAGTTATCTTGGACGACATATCGCGTACAAGTACAGTGTACAAAACAGCAGTGAAAATAAAAATAATGAACTCAAAGTTTAATTCTCTTCTCTCAATTAATTACCAACAAATATATATTAAGTTTTTACCAGAGTGTATACAAAGCGACTTTTCAAGCGGTACATGAAAGCGTTTGACGCGTGACCAGGTACGTGTAATTGCTTTCAAAACATGCAAACTCAGACTACAGTATCAGGTAGAGCAGGTCGCTGGCCTGTCAATCAAATCAGCAGCTGTTGTTTTATTTTTGTATGATTGTCGGGCGGTATGTTATCGATCTTAAGCTAGGTAGATTTTGTGGGCGTTAATGGAAAATTGGGTGTTTAATAAAAAGCACATGTACTTGTCATATGCTGGAGTTACAAAACTATAGTCGACAGAGTTTTTCACATAGCATGTTAAAAGTTTGTGTAATCATAAAGATAGCCATTTTAAAAAGAAAATAATGTAAAAGTGTTTAGCAATGCGTCTTATTGTTTTCAAAATATATCTCTTTTGAATTCTTTGTCTACAAACCTTGTGTGTCAAGTTAGAATTATCTGCAGAATTAACCACACGCAATGAATCTCCGAAATTAAACACATAATAACACATAATTGAGAAATAAATCGTTTATTAAATACATGTATGCAGTTTAAAGATTAGGATTCATGAAATCGGGGACCTTTATACGTCCTTAATAAAATGTTTTGGATTTAAATTAAATCAAATTAAGATAAGAATAAATGATTTAATTGAATGATCCGGTATGACTTAAAAAATAATTTTCCGTAAATCATTGTGTCAGCAAAATGAATATAGAACGACAATGTTTTGTGTATGAGCACTAATAGCTGCTTCCTCGGCTACATAATTAGGTTACATAATTGTAAACAAACACAAAACCCGGGTATATGTGAAACGCAGTTAAATGCAGTTAAAGACTGATTTATTTTTTGCTAACTTTTTTTAATTTAATATAGTGTATGTTTCAACATTAAACGACGAAAAGATGTTTTGTTTACGAACGCAGGTCGCTGGTTCACACGCAATGGATCTCTTGTAATTTCGGCCACAATAATTTAATAAGTATATCACCAACATGACCAACATAGATAAGATGAAATAATTTGAAAGATCCGATTTGTCTTAAAAAAAAAAACAATTATCCGTACATAGTTGAGTTTGCAAAATAGATTTAGAATGGCAATGCCTGTTTAGTGTATGGCCACTAATCACTGGATCTAGGTCACGCGTGATCGGGGGATGGCCGGTTACGTAATTATAAACAAAAACAAACCCCGAGACGTATTGAAAATGTGTGACTCAATAATTTGGAATGAAACCACAGAACACGTAAAAACTTATTTTAAAGTAGTATTAGTATTTATTTTGGATAGGTTTATCATTTATAGCAAGTTTATTTCAGTTATGCGCATAAAGATTTCACCTTCACTTGTCTTATGAAACTAGTTACCTGTATATGGGTCAAGCTTCTAGCTCATTTATTAAAAAAGACTCGAACAAAATAACAAGTTCACGAGATCAATAATATGTTAAAGAACAACTTTTTTAGCGACAGCTATATCGAAATATTTACCGTTTTTGAGTTATAAAACGAAAACTTTCAAGGACCCTAGATCCCTAATTTAAGGGACCAGCCCCTTTTTGGAGGTGGTAAATGAAAGACCTTGAAATTGTGCACAACTTTTATTCAACATGTCTTAACAAAATATTTTTAGTTTAAAAGATACATAGGAAAATATGTGTAAATTTTCGCGCTTTTAGGCGTTCTAATTTTTGACCCCTATCTAGCGCCATTTTGAACACAGAAATCAAAAAACAAAAATAGATGTGCACAACTTTAATGCTTCTATTATTTAAATTCGGTAGAATTTCTACTCCAGCTTTTGTAGTCTCGGAGCCTTTATCCGGAAATGAAGAGTCCTAAATTTTCATTTAAAGGGAGATAACTCAAAAGCGGAAGTGGATTTTTGACATGTTTGACAGCATTCTGATAGAGTTTTGTAACGTCTATAAACCCTGCAAATTTGAGCAAAATCCGTTGAGAAATGAGCGAGATATGAGGCCTCAAAGTTGGCGTCTAGAAAGGAGAAGAAAAAAAAAAAGAATAACTAGAGCAAAGCTCGTTGCAAAGCAACGAATAGGTCTTCCGTCATGTTTTGACCGGAAGTGACGTCAACAAGAGAAAGGAATGAGTTAAGACGTCTCCAGTGACTTTAATATTACAATTTTGCATCAAAACCTGCAAAATAAGCTATTTTTGGCTACTTCCGGTTTGACCGGAAGTGATGTTGAGGGATGATAAATTTGGTTGGACGCTTCTGTTTACATAAATTAACTAATAACATGTCGAAAACGGCAAAAATATGCATTTCTGACTACTTCCGTTTTGGCCGGAAGTGACGTTATTTGACGACTTTCGACAATCTTATTCACTTCTACTTGTCATTTTGAACAATTTTGCTTCTTTGATGTATCACAAATTCTCAATAGTTTTGGAGATATTGAGAAAACGCGGGTATGTTAAGGAAGCATATAAGTCAATTCTCTGGAAATTTAGACTTTTTAAAGAAAATTAAGTTTGATAATTTACCAAAACCGCTGATAAATGTAAACTATTATTATCTATTGCATAAAGATAAAAGAGTGTCTAACGCAAAGACGTGCACCACCACCACGGCATCACGTGACTTCTATTAATAGCGAAATTTTCCTTAGTAAAAAAGCTAACAGAACAACAATACCCCGAAGTGTAATAATTTCTTTGAGTAAATAATATAGTTGGAAAACATCTATTTTGCCTAAAAAGTGCTGCTAGAATCCCACTGTCCCGTCAGTAAAATAATAATTCCACACATTCGCACGAAACCTTACCCGATGTTTTGAATTTTATACATATAAACCGAGATTTTTCGTAAAACCATGCTTAACTCGGGATTCTAGCAGCACTTTCCAAGTATTTTAGGAGGCAAACTTTCCATCTGTACAAATCTTATGTTTTGAAATATACAGCTTATTGTTGTTCTGCTGCATTATTTTTGTCACAAATGACAGAGGAAAGGCCGACCGGGATACGTATATAGCTGACTGTCTTCGAAGAGAATACAATCGATGAAAATAAATTAGCATACCTGTTTTAGTAACTGAACTCCATATGAATTTCACAAAATATTCAGGATATTTGCTTTAAAACTCCATTTTACGTATCTTTGTACATGCCGTCTTAGCCAAATTCTCTTTACACGACATGATCAATTCCCAAGTTACTTGAAGTACACATATGACGTCATCGGTGGTAGATTTTAATCAAAATGACAGATACAGCATAACGAAATAAAAATATTTTATTTTTGTTAATGTTTACACGTTTCTATTCATTTTCTAGAGTTAAATTACATCTCTAAATACGAATATTACGAAAACTTGTATTCTAAAATTGACGTCATCTCGCCTACTATGACGTCATAATGTAGCACCGATTAAGTCAAGGTAGAATATTTTGTATGCTTCCTTATTACCCCTGCGAACACTTTCAGCTCCTGTAGATCGCTTATTTTAGGGGTCAGCCCCTAATTGTTGATATCAAATGAAAGTGCTTGCCATTCTGCACAACTTTTTTTCAATATCTTGTTGCAAAATATTTACAATTAAAGAGATATTCTTGAAAAAAATGCTAAAAATTTTGATATTCTCAATAAGACTATTTTCGGAGCATACCAAGCGTCAAAGTGCCGCACTTCCGGGAAAAATGAACTACCTAGTACATATTTATGAACATTGTTCTATCATTGCTGAAAATATCAAGTTCCCATTTACAGCGTTTTTTAGAAAACGAGCGGACAAAGTGACCCTCTAAAAATCACCTAATCGCAGAAATCTCCGGACCGGAAGTGAGATCATCGAAATAAAAAATATATCTAGTTTTTTTTTTTTATTTTCTACCAGACCTGAAAGTTTCCTGAAAATCAAACAACCCGTTTCCGAGAACTCGCGTGCACAAAATCGGTAGGAAAAAAACAATAATAAAATTATGTCTGGACATGTTTTTTTTTATTTCTCTGCAAGTGACCTTGAACTTGCCAGAAAGACCTTTGATCAAGGTCATGACACAGTCTCCATTCATAAGCAATCTCTGTTTCAAGTAAGAGCTTCCAGTGATTTTCTATTACTAAATCATAGCATGAAATAGAAGTTAATTTTTTCTGTCAGTATCCTTGAACTTGACGGAATAACCTTGGGTTGGTTTCAAGACAAACCCTCAATCTCAAACAACCTCTGTTTTAAGAAAGAGATTCTAGTCATTTCCCCTTAGAAATTCATATCCCAGACAGGCATTTTACAACTTTTTCTGCCAGTGACCCTGAATTTGCTGAAATAACCTTATTTTAAGTCATCTAAACCGGCGGACCATAAGCAATCTTTGTACCAAGTGCGAACATAAAAAATTACAGCCTAGATTGTAATAATACAATTTTCTTTGTCAAAGTCGAAGCAAACCTTTTTTGTCACAAGCAATCTCTGTATCAAGTATGAGCTTCCAGTGATTCTCAATTACAAATAAATGGCTCGGACAAAAGATTTATTCTTGCTCCACTGACCTTGAATTTGCTGGAATGACCTTGGATCAAGACCATGACACACCCTAGGATCATTGGCAATGTTTGTACCAAGTATGAGCTTCCAGTTAATCTAAAAAGTCATAGCCTGAGCAAACTTGAAGAAACAAACGGGCAGCTAGACAAGCGGACAGACAGACGGACAATATGATTCCTAATCCCCCTCCCCCCCCCCCCCCCGGCCCAGACACTTCGTTTGCGGGGGATATAAATTCCTATGTTAAATTTTGAACACCCATTCTGATTTGAAAAAAAAAATAAATCTTTACTATTTCAGGGAGATATTATAAGTATGTTTTCTCATTCCGGCCCACAGGTTCCTAGAGAATAATTTTTTCAAATGACCTTTCCAATTTTTACTACTTGTATTTCTTAATTATCTTCTGTTGGAAGAGAATGTGGTCATTCATTTGATCAACTACGTTTGGTTAATACTGACCCAGTGATTATATGAAAAGATAAGAATAAGAAAATTACAAGTACCAGGTTTACAGCGACAACGTCGATTATGCTTACACCGAGAAAGCCAACATCGAAGTCAGAGAACAAATTGTGAGCAGAAAATCTTACTTAGCCTTTGGCATGAGAGATGGGGTACTGATTAAAAATTGAAATTATTTTTATATAGTCAATTTTTTTTTATACGATCGACGTTTTGACGCATCCCCCCCCCCAAAAAAAATGATTGAAAACTTCGCCTCTGAAGGGAAGCATTCTATCTATTTCCGGGGGAGGGGGATATATGTTTACTGATGAGAGGAAATTTAATCAACTATCAGTCCTATAAATATGAATGATAGCTTCGGAATATTTTGTTACAATTACATGACTTTTATATTTATTTATACATGTAAGTTAATGTCAGCTAAGAACTAAATTAACATCTGCTATAGACAAAACCAATAAATTTTTAGCTATTTAGGGTTATCTACATATATAGATCTATTTGTAAAAACCACTTTTTATAAAACAAATTTTCGCCCATGATATATTTGGCACTCTATTTAATTATCATTTTATTTGGATGTCGATCAACACATTTTTTTTTCAAAAATCCCGGAGTGCAAAATAAGCGAAACTGGCCAATGAAGATGTTTAAAAATCCTGATTCCGCAATCGCATCATCTCGGGCGTTTCCGTCAGAGGTCTATCAGAATCAGAATTTATTAAAAAATCTACTGCTTTTCTACAAATCTGTTTTTGGTTCATTTGGGTAGCCATTTTTAAAGCCACTTGGTTCACTCCCATACAAATTAACGAAGAAAGCCTTTTATTGTTTTGTAATGGTTTGGGCCATGGATATCGTCCTGGGTAGTGCAGTCAGTAGAGCACCTGACTAGTGATGCAGGGGTCCCGGGTTCGATTCCCAGTTCAGCCATACATTTTCTCCTTTCCTATTACAGTTTAAATTATTGCCTTCTATTTTATTGTTCAAGTTATTCTTAGCATAGCCATACAGACCAGAAAACCAGGGGCACATCTCTCTCACAGGAGGACAGTGTACTAATATTAGATAATTGGCTTCCAATATTAACTAAAGTGCTTGATCAACCATGTGCTACTAATATATGTATTTTTAATCAGTGATACACTAGAACTATGCTAAAGGTCCTGGATTTAACTCCAAGCAGAGATATTGGTATACAATGGAAGAGGGCTTAAGTAGGCTTAGCCTGCTGTCTCATCCCATTCACTGAATAAAATATGATTTAGGTTAGTGATAGTCCTATGTACATTTATATCAGTAGAGACTAGTATTTTGTGCACACATTTTTACTTCCTAGCCAAAATTATGACCTTGCAAGAGAAAGGAAGATAAGTGTTGTAATATCAGCAATTTAACATCTTTGTGTATATGGAATGAAAATTTAAAACTATGACCATAATTAGAAAATTGTTTACTGAAATACCATAGTAAAGTAAGTAGAGTCAGAATTTCGAACTAATTTCATACAAATACATTGTACATGGCTTCCAGTTGCTCTGACTAATCGATACATGAACTCTAAAATAACTAATTCCGTATATACTGACCTGTTGTGCAAGTGCAATCCAAAATCTGTCTTGTTACATGGATACAAGTATAAAGGCAGGTCTAATTACTATCGTACCATTATAATTACCATAGTGTCTAATTGCCTTATGTATGTTGTCTCCTCAAATAAATTTGCTGGAATGAACTATCAAGAATAGTGTAATCTACATTATCAATATTTTAATGATTTAGAAAGATCAAAGTAAAAAACGACGAACTAATTTCGATAAAATGATATTTTATTAATGCATGTATAATTGTATTTTTTTAACAAATTGAGTAATAATACACAATCTCATTATGAGTTAAATATCACCATGACGATCTTGTAAATCCTGAGAGTTTATTGTAATCCGCAAGATGGCGAAACATAATTCGACTGACATGCCATCTTTTCAGCACAGCACGAGGACGTGAAGTCAGTATACACCTATTATGGATTCTAGTGTACGCACTGTTTAGTGGAAACTGTCTAATCTCCTTATCAGCAAGCTCCTGAAATGCAACAAGAAAACATTTTTTGGAAGGAACAAACAAGTCTTGCAATTAGAGATAAATTCTAATATTTTTAATTACTTTTTGAATATTTATTACCATATGCACATAATTAAAAGTAATTCATTTGATTTTTAAACAAAAATTACCCCATTATTGATGATTTGGATCATTATTTAATAGTAACTTGTAAGGTACTGCCACAATTATTTTGAAACTGTTGAGCCACTGATAATCATTCATTGAAGAACTGAATAAATTATATCTGTTCTGACATTTTGCATTTCATTACCAGAAATATCAAACTTTCAAATCTAACTTAATTTCATCCTCTTGAAATATGATAGTGTGACAAATTAGAAAATGGAAAGTTGTTCATCTGTGGACACATTTTTATTGCTTAACAATAAACATAAACACATACTTTTATTTCTCTTGGTATTGCTTTGCTTTTTCGGACCATGTTGACACGGAATCTCTCAGGGCCATGTTCCTGAAGTATTTTTCTCCTTTTGTTATCCCGAGCCATTTTATGGTCTACCATCTTTGTTCTAATCTGATTTAACTGATTATGCTGATTAGCCAGCAACCCTTGTTCTGTACATATCTGGGCAAATGGCTGTAAGAAAAAAAAATTAAACAGTATTGTACATTTATTTAGATAAATTTACATCCAAACTAGGTATTCTTGATGTTTCCAAATCTTTCTTTCTTGATTTCAAACTCTTTATTTCAAACACTTGATTTCAAAAGATTTTTTTTTTTTTTTTTTTTTTTTTGCAAAACTTGAATAAAAAGGTTGTTAAAATCTGAATTTTAATATTTTTTTTAAGAAAAAAACCTATCCTTTAATTTTGGAAAAAATACTTTTTTCATGTAACTAATTACAAAAGTAATCTTGATAATTTTTTTTATTTTTTTTTTAATGAGCCGTTCTGAATTTATAGCAAAAAATCCCCCCCCCCCTTTCTCCTTAAGTCCCGTTTCTAAAGCGTCTTTCAAACGTGGGAGAAAACATTGTTAGATCTACAAATACACATGAAAAATTCCAAGCTAGAAAATATCTTTTGCTTTAAAAAAATTATTTACATTATATATCAGAGTTCTTAAACTTTTCAGTTCATAATCATTGAAATGCAGATGTATAGGCAATTTTTGATGAAGCACCCCCCCCCCTTTTTTTTGGACGCAGTCATTAGAGCTTGATGAAACATAGGTTACCCTCGAGATATATATTTAATCTTTTAAATCCCTGAAGTACCAATTAATTAATTCATTCATGCAGATTTAAATTCTGACAACTAGAATAAGAGTTAAACTATCAACTAGAATAAAAGTAAAACTTATTTTCTAAGGATTTTATGTCCACGTGTCCAATATGTAGTCCATACACATGGTTGACATGCATTTAATTTTATACCTGCGTATGAATTCAACTTACACTGAAATTTAATATTATTTTTCAGTGAAAGTGAACGCACAATGTTGAAAATTCAACTCTTCTATTATGTAAACAGTCTGGTAAATGGAATATATTGTTTCTTATTTATTTCAAACAAGAGAGGGGTCTAAAAGTACCTCCTCCTCCCCCCCCCCTTGTATGCATCCTTCTGTTGCTTCTATTGATAAAATGGAAAGTTCGTATTCGTCTACATTAGCTTCAATTTATCAAACTGTAAATTCTCTATCTATGTTTAAATTATTCATGTGTCAAAATATTCATGTACAGTGATACATGTATAAAACGTTTTGTTTTGATTCGAGGAAATGTGCACTGAAATTGTTGACAATGGTATATCTAGATGGTCCGATAGGGCCAGTTTGTCGCATATAAGATATTCGTGAATTCAGGCCATTTCAGTAAACAATTCTGTTACATTTTCAGTACTTACTTAGTATATATTATAGTGTTCAGTTCCTAAGTTCATCAGAATTCATAGTGTCTTCATAACTGTTCGACAAACAGGAGGAAATAACTCAACTAGGGGAGGGGGAAAATCTCCCACATTTTTAGAGTTGTTCCTCTTTGATCAGTGAACTTGTGGAAACGGGTTGTAAAACATTTTTTTTTCTTAAGAGGAAAACAGTATTTATATGGCTAATTCTTAATTTGAAGATAAGCCAGTGGTCTGGTAATGTGAATGTTACATAGCCAACTGCAACAAAAGAAAGCAATGTATCATAAAAAGATAAAGAATACTGTGCTAATATTGATCACGGATACGAGTTTCATTTAAATTTAAAGAAATTTAAGACATAATCTTTCTTTTCTTCCCTTTTTATGGAGGAAGGGCGGATTTTAAATCAAAAGCGCAAATAATCAAGGATATGATTTGGTATTTCTATAGAAACCACATCAAGCCCCATCTTCGCTAGCCAAGGGTTTCTGATATGCTACTCTCCTCATAAACCCTTGGCATACGGTGCTGACAAAAGACGGGATTGTTTTCGTCACGTGATCATGATTCTTACCAGGTTCGCACAGATTGCGTCATCGACAGAAATAAAAAGCGTATTTAAAAACATAATGTTTTTAAAGAATAATTAACAAGAAGGTATTAAGTTATGTTAATTTGTTATTAAACATGTTAAAATGCAAATCTACATCTTCAGTATAGATTCTTAATCACATATTTTGCACGTAGCTTAAGATATTGGATGACACCATATAGCTATTCATAGAATGGCATGTTATCTTACGGATCGTTGTTTACTTGCATTTTTCATTCCCGATATTAAAGAGTCAAGATATATCCCGAACGCAAATATTGTCATTTACAAAAAACAATTTCTGATTGGTCGAATGATGTCGATCAACTCCAATCACAACTTGAGAAAAAAATCCCAACTTTTTTTAACACCGTATGCCAAGGGCTTATGAGGAGAGTAGCGTATCAGAAACCCTTGGCTAGCGAAGATGCATCAAGCCCCTAATCCCATTTTCTATAATTACATCGGGATCGATTCGGTCGTCATTTTGACGCTTTATTATAAAAGTCAAATTTGACATCAAGTTAAACATTTAATTGAAATCACAAACAAGAGTTATCTCCCCAGTGTGTTGTGCGTCTTTAATTTAGTGATTTTTTTAAAAAATTGAACAGTTTTGAATAAAGGCAAATAGAACTTACGTTCATATGATCAATCAACATGAAAAACAATCCACTGGAAGTACTTCTGGTGTAAACCGGAAGTAGTCGAAAAAATGAAGCATTTTTTCCTCTAAAAACATTAGAAATAGTATGAAATGCTTGTAAATGAAATTTAAGGGTTTTTTCTGGCCTTTGTGACTTTCGATATCAATGGAAAGTGACAATCTATCGGTCGGAAAAGTTCAACTCGAAACCGGAAGTTGTCGGAAAAAAAATTTAGGTGTAATTTTTTCATAAATTTGCCTAAATTTTTAATCTTATTGGGAAAAAAAACTCCAAGTACATTACGTTTGACGTCCGTCGGAAGACCTACTCGTTGCTTTGCAACGAGCTTTACTCTAGTTATGCATTAAAAGAGTATTTTCTACACTTAACTCCACCAAAAGATCCCCAGAGCACAAGTTGTTTAGTTTTCTGCCAAATAAAGCCCTGTATTCAGTATCCTATGATACAACGAAATTATCTGTCAGCAGAGTTATGTCAGCGAGGAAATTCGGGCAAGGACAATGGCATAAACTCAAAGGATTGGCAAATAGTGTTTAGTATGACTTGATTGCAGAAAGTCATTTAATTGTGAATAAAATAATTATGACCTTTATTTTCTCTCTAAACAGATAAGATTTTGAAAAGTAAAATGTCATACTGTAATTTGCCTCTAACAAGATCTGACCAACGAATTATAAAGATTGCATAAAAGAAAAAGGTACGGAATCCTGTTTCATAATGTGTACTTAGCAAGAAAACTAATTGACGGCGATATTATTCAATTACACCCTACCTTTGTTGCCAAGTTTACAAGCCAATTTCTCACACGGCCGATGGCCATGTTCATTTGTTGTTTCTCGATCCCGAACCAAAACAAACGTAAATTTGTTTTTAGCTCGCCTGTAGGGCCTATACCCTCTCTGAGCACAGGTGGCAGGGGATAGTTTCGTACTAAAGACCCGCATGCATTGATTTACAGACTACTGGGTGTTTTATCCTGCTCGCTCGGGCCTGGGTGTGGGTTGTGTGGGTGTGAATGAGGCCCAAATCTTGAAAAAACAAGCCAAAATTTGGGGAGTCCCCAGGTGCATTTTTGGTACATTTGCACTCCAATAGGCAGATTACATGTAATTTGTTGACATAATTTGTGAGCCATGGGCATATGAAGTGTAATTAATTAGCCCCTGGAAAACTGTACCCATGTACATGTTTTTATGGATCGCATGTGTATGTGTACCCCCTCGGCACATGTTTGGCATTAAAAAAAACTATACTCTGCCACCTTTAAGAAAACACCAATTTTCAGAAATATGTAATTTAGTCTAATTCTTCTGTAAATAAGTTTATTGATGTATGTCATTTTCAAAACTCACCATATTTCTTTCATTTGACTCTTATTCATTTAGGTAGAGAGACCTAAACACAAGGGGGGTAAACCTCTCCGAGTAACACATTTTCAAAGAGTTTGAAGCATCAGCATAACAAATCTTAACAGAGTAAGGCAATTTTTTTCTGAGAAAAATTTATTTGCTTGAAAATAATAGTTTGGGCACTGTCACATATATTTTATCAAATTTTGATGCAATTACTTAGTATTAATTAAAATTAAAGGGGCTTAATTATTGCGATATCACTGAAATTACATAAATTTACTCTTTTTTACATGTATTTCACTAAATATCATTATTTTGAAAAAAGAATGAGTCAGTATGCAAAAATATCAGTTCACAGAACCACATTTATTCAAAGATTTGCTGCGCTTTAATTTTTTTTCAAATTAGACCCATTTTGCTATTGATGATTACATAAAAAAAATACCCCCTCCCCTTCATTTTCCCCCTCATTTGTCTTCTATAATGTGATAGAACTTTAACTTTTCATTATTTTCATATAGATTATATATTTTTCTTTAAATTATAACAAAACAGATGGTCTTTTTGCATATTTAATGAACAAAATATCAAAAATATGTACATTTTCATGTAATTATTGGATTCTACTAAGCACCTGAAATTTACTCACAAATGCCAAGTAAGGACAGGATGATCACTTTAGATATTCAGGGGAATCAAATGCATGTATTTGATCATTCAGACATGTTGAAATTGAATGAAATATACTCAGAAAAAGGACAGTCAGGAAAATCAGATTTCCACAGTATATTTTCAATAGAATCAGGTAATGGTTGGAGGGATAGGGTAGATAACTGCAATTTCCAGGACACTTCTTCTTGAACCTTTGATGCAAGAGGGGTTTTTGTATATCACAATAAATATCCTGAAAAATAGATTAGGTTTTCTTTTTGCAAACAAGCTATAGATGTATAAATTCAAGCAATTAAGAGGTAAAATGGGATTTCCCAAAACATCAAAAATAGGAGAGTATGTGTTACATGTGAGTACATTTCATCAAGGCATGCAATTCTTATTGAGTTTTTTTTATAAGTATCTGCATTTGAAATTGATCAAAGTTACCATTAAACACTGTTTTGATAAGAAATAGTTTCTTTTGGATTGTAGGAGTTGGTCATTTTTGCAGTAACACAAAGAATATGGGGTTAAGGTGGTTGACCGACAATTGGTGGGGTCACTTATTTGCCTCTAACTTTTTTATTTTTCATTGAAAAAAGACATATTAAGCATATTTTTACTCAGAAATGATAGCACTTTCTAAATATGGAAAGTTATTTTAATTGAAAAGCAAACTTTGAAAGTTAAAGGTGGCAGGGGATAGTTTCGTACTAAAGACCCGGTCAAATTTCTTAAAAAATTGAGATATCCCCTGTTTGATGTGATATTTTATGTAGAAAAATGATTAGAATAATTATGGGACACATTTGCAGTGTAGCAGAGTGCTTGCTGAAAAAAATGATGTGCAACATGTAGGTGTCACTATGACGCTTATCATATACAGAGTTGTAAATGCGAAACTAAGACACGTGGTCAGTTGCAGAGGAAATTCAGCTGAAAAGCAGTAGGCCTTAGAAGAAGGTGTGTATCTCGGAGGGAAGGTGAATGGCCCCATATCAATTGGTGAATTTTTATTAGGGCATGCATTGATTTACAGACTACTGGGTGTTTTATCCTGCTCGCTCGGGCCTGGGTGTGGGTTGTGTGGGTGTGAATGAGGCCCAAATCTTGAAAAAACAAGCCAAAATTTGGGGAGTCCCCAGGTGCATTTTTGGTACATTTGCACTCCAATAGGCAGATTACATGTAATTTGTTGACATAATTTGTGAGCCATGGGCATATGAAGTGTAATTAATTAGCCCCTGGAAAACTGTACCCATGTACATGTTTTTATGGATCGCATGTGTATGTGTACCCCCTCGGCACATGTTTGGCATTAAAAAAAACTATCCTCTGCCACCGCAGAAGCCTATTTAGGACATATCAAACGATATTAATTCGATATAA
This sequence comes from Saccostrea echinata, assembly GCF_033153115.1. NCBI lineage: Eukaryota > Metazoa > Mollusca > Bivalvia > Ostreida > Ostreidae > Saccostrea > Saccostrea echinata. Next base: position 9,812,212 of record NW_026889772.1, on the reverse strand, counting down.
CGTATCGTTGAATTTGTTAATGAATTTAATTCGTTGCAAAATTTTTTTGAGAATTTGATATATTATATTTATATTTGTGTAAATACAAAATTTTTGAATTCGTTATAATGAATTCAAAAAGTTGCCATAACGAATTAAATTCGTTTAAACCAATTTTTAAACTTGTTATATTAAACGAATTATATTCGTTTAAACAAATTCTTTAATTTGTTATAACAAAGTTGAAATAAAATTCGTGTAATCGAATGTGAAAAATACCTACGAATTCGATATAACAGTTTTGAATTTGATTCGTTATAACAAATTTACGTTTTAACAAATATGGCAATTCATTAATATTTTTTGATAAGTCTTTAATGGGCTTCTGTACAGAAGAGTCGTACATCTGCCATTGAAAATACTACTTTTAAAAAAAAGTTCTTTTACAGACTGTGGAACCGTGGAAGGGGGGGGGGGGGTAGGGGTGTGCCCCGATAATTTTGACTGTAAGTTAATACTAAGTACTATATAGGAAACAAAGCTAATTTACATGCACCCAGTTATGGCCCCTCTATAATTTTTTCCAGTATATAATATACATTAGAAAACTTTGTTAATTTACGGTAGTTTCCCCTTCAAATTAAACGTTTGGTGACTTCTTCCCCCTTGGAAGTCAAAAGCTTAATTGTGCCCCCCCCTCCTTTTCGAAATTGCTTCCTTCGGGCTTTTTTTAATAGGAAGTACTAATGGACATAATTATGATAATAATACACATTATAAACATTTTTTTTTTAAAATACACTTTTACATATATAGTACAGTGTAATAATAGTCATATCAATTAGTATAATTATACTGTTATTTTCTTGTGACAATTTGACAAACCAACATTAGTTGTATATGTAACCTGCAAACTTTTGATAACATTTATATCATTTTCATTACTCAAATGTCAATATCTGTGTCCAATGAATTGATAAAGAGGTCAAAGCACACCCTGCAAATAAGATAGCCACCGTGTGAACATCGATGCCCCCTTCCTCAATCTGATAAAATCAGATCTTCGTTACGCTGTACAGCGACCATCAGAATTTCGGAGCGTAACAAAGATCTGATTTTAATCAGATTGCCCCCTTCCAAATATCCTCTTCTACCAGAGCTTCGCAATTTTATTCTGTATGCATTCAGTATAAAACAACACCGGGTTATTTAGAAAAGTTATAAGCAGTCCTTTTTCCACTATTATCCAAAATAAACTTGAAGGTCAGTTATTTGTTGCTAGATCTGTACTGATTGGGACATCAGTCGTTACCTTGATAACCAGAAAATGGACGGGTGGATGGAATGAAAAAAGTTACCTGTTTTACACTTCACTTTTTAACTTCGTCAACATGCCGATCACATAACAGATAAATATAACTGCTTACTGTGAAAGAAGAGGTATGACTGATATTTATATATATATATATATATATATATATATATATATATATATATATATATATATATATATATATATATATATATATATATATATATATATATATATATATATCCAAAATTGAAATAAAGTCTCAGTAATCGGATTACAATATTAAACAAATATAAAAAGAAAACACAAGAATCCTCCGTAAAGCTTTAGCGCTTTCATTAAAAATCTTCAGAAGCTTTACATTACAAAAATGTATACAACGGTAACATAGTAACAATGATTATGACGTTAAACTAAGCGGAACGTTTAATGTCTATATTGTGACGTCATAGATAAAATACTGCAATGATGATGAAAAAGTTCGGGAAAATCATAGGTAGTTTATAAGAGACTATTAAGTTTTGGCTTTAGAATACAAATAAAATGTTTTTCTTTTTCCCGTCTCTGGATATCACTGGCACATCTGAGTTTATAAAAAGGGAAAATGTTAAATCGTTTTTTTCCACAAGTTTCCAGGTGTGCACTTAACTGCATTTGTCTATATTCAGGTGTACTGATGTGTTGCTTATGCACACGTACACGGGCACGGAGACTGTTGCCAGTTTCACCAATATAATATTCTTTGCATCCAGGACATATGATGGCGTATATGACATCTGTCGTATCACATGACATGTTGGCATTAACTTTAAATTCACGCCCGTTAAAACTATAACTCGTCCCTTCTGTAATGTAGTCACATGTGCCGCAGCGAGGGTCCGTACACTTTGACACTGTATAATTATGGTCAGCGAATTGGGAGGAACAAAGTATTCTCTTAAGGTTTTTGGGCTGACGTTTACTGCTGATAAAACGACAGTTTTTGTATGTAGTTTTCGTTTGTTCATCCTCTCTAAGTAAGCTATTTAATTCATAATTGAATTGATGTTTTTATTTCTCGGATTGTACGTGTGAACAAAGGGTATAGTTTCTCCGTCCTTCGCACGTCGTGTGTTTGAAAGTAATTGTGTTCTATCACACTCCTTGGCTTTCATAATACTATTATCTACCAGTTGCTCTGGGTATTTTTGGCTCAATAAATACAATTTTAATTCCTCCAAACGGATATCCCTCGTATTAATATTGCTCACAATGGTACAGATCCTTCTTGCGAGATTATATGGTATAGCCGTTTTAGTATGGTGGGGATGGCACGATCCGAAATGCAGATATTGGTGTGTATCTGTCGGCTTATAGTATATATCCGTATTTAACCTGGTATTATCTTTTGATATAAGAACATCGAGAAATGGCATTTGCGTATCATCTGTTTCCATCGTGAATTTGATATCCGAGTTCATTTGGTTTAGTAGATCGTAAAACTCCGATAATTTGTCGACATCATCATCCCATAAGATAAAACAGTCGTCTAAAAATCTTTTCCATTTAGACTGTATATTATTTGCATATTCTATTCCCCACAACGAACATAATTGTTCATGTAACTTATGTTCTAAATAACCTAAGGTTAATGTTGCATAGGTAGGTGCGACTTTCATCCCCATTGCAGTTCCCTTAGTTTGAAGGTAATGATGGTCAGAAAAAGCAAATGAATTGTTTTCTAGAACTAATTTAAGTGCTTCTAAAATAAAATTCTGTTGGAATCTGTCATTTAGTATATCGGGATAACTTTCCATCCAAAATTTTACAGCTTCCAATCCTAATTCTGTAGGAATATTAGTATATAAACTAACGACATCAAAAGTGACAAGTTTTGTGTTACAGGTGATCTGAGTAGGTAAATGATTTATGAAATCCAGATCGTCTCTTACAAAGCTGGGTACTTTTTGACAATATGGTTTTAAAAGTATATCCAATAAGTGACTCAGTCTTTGTGTTGATGAGTTTGGTCCTCCTACAATGGGTCTGAAGCATAAATCACCTGGATCAAGACACGTAATACATACACTATTTTGATTTGCTATGGCGTCCTTAATAATTTTAGACTTGTGAACTCTAGGTAAACCATAGAATTGGCTCTCTCGGAATTCAAAGTTTGTCAGGTAGTCCTGTTCTTTATCTGTTAAACCTTCCGATAGTGGTCCATATACCAGCTTTTTTATTTTAGTAATTGTTTTCTTCTCATGACAATTGTGCAGTCTTACATAAAAGTTGTTGTCTTGTAACATTTGTAAGATTTTATTTTCGTAAAAATCCTTATTCATTAACACAACTCCACCTCCTTTATCAGCCTCTTTAATAATGATAGTAGGGTCATCGCATAGGCTTTTAAGAGCTTTTTCCTCTTCCTTAGAAAGGTTGGGTTTGATATTTCTGGGTTTGTTTGGAAAATGAATATTTTCTAATGTGTCGCAAACGGCATCCAAAGTTCGATTTCTTCCTCGTTTTGGATTAAACTTAGATTTGTTTCTTACCAGGTCTATTTGTTCTGCTTCTTGAGACTCGGAATCAGATTCATTGGTATCACTTTCATGAAAATATTCATATAGCCTGAGTCGTCGAGTATAGGCTTTAATATCCGTTTTAAGCTCTTGATTATTTACATGAGGTGTAGGGGTGTATTTAAGACCCTTAGACAGTAATTTGATTTCGGAATCCGTCAGATGTCTGTCGGAAAGATTAAATACTTTTGGTTCTATTTTAATTACATTCCTGGGTGCATCCCTGGAATTGTTGTTGTTAACAATTGTGGTAATTGGTTCTTGTATCTTTGGCCTTGGTTCATTTTGCCTCCTCCTAAAAAATAATTGCGTACCCCTCTTCCAATATACGTAGTTCTTTCGTTTCTGTAAAAGTTTGGTGGATGCCTACTTCTAACGTATCCTCGGTAATTTTCATTTTGTCTGTTATTGCCCCGATTCCGTCTTTTTATGCCTTTGTGGTACTTAGGAATCTGTTGATTTTGTGGAAAAGCACTACGAGAATGTATATATATATATATATATATTTATATATATATATACGAGAATGTATATATATATATATATATATATATATATATATATATATATATATATATATATATATATATATATATATATATAAAGCACTAAAAATGACCAACGACACGAACAATAATAATTGTCAAATTTTCGGGACGACCTGTCCCTTCCTCAGGACAAATGAAAAGGTTAAGAAGTCATAAAAACAAAGGAAATAGAGAAGCAAAAACAACTAGCACTACTACTAAACTACCAAACACTAAATATTTACAATGTTACATGTTTAATTTGGTTTATAAACAGTTGTGAACAAAGAAATCCGGAGCGCTATGAATTGCGTCCGGTCTCTCGGGTGTACTCTGCTGAAGTGTGATTTACATAATTGAACGAATTAATTATCGCTAATTAATTACGACCAACAGTAAATCGTACATTGTCTTATTCTCTCAAAAATAGCGTAACTCTACATGATAAAAAGAAATTAAAGAAAGATAATATGGAAGGACAATTTTGAAATATGAATTTGGATATATTATAAAGGAAATTGGAAAAAGGAAATAAACAAAAATGTAAGCTGTAAATATTTGGGTAGGTTGTTCCAAAATTGCTAATACGAATTAACGGTAAAGTTTACACTATATAGAGAGAATGAACTTGTTTGTTACAATCCGGGATTGGGTCTAGTTCACGTTCATCCTGGTGAAGTCATTAAGTTTGTTAATACCATTAGGGCGGAATGACTTCAGCCTGTGCATCCAGAACTTTTCCTTGCCTTTTCTCTGCGCGTCTGTCCATCTTGGATTATGGTCAATAAGCACTACTGTCATGTCCTCCCATTTGTGACCTTCAAGGTTGAAATGATCCCCAACGGGTTCATTGAGTTTTTTGGTCCTAATGGTAGAACGGTGATTATTGACTCTCCTGCGGAGATCTCCTGTTTCACCAACATAGTGAACATACTGTTTGGAGCAAACTTTGCAACTGATGAGATAAATGCAGTTGTCTGTTTGACAGGACAAATTCCCACCATCTTATGCCAATATTTTCATGGGCAGACTGGAACGCAACTTGCTACTTCAAGCACCATTTAGGCCCCTTAGCTGGTTGCGTTTCGTTGACGATATAGAGATGAAGTGGGTGGAATGTCGCGAGAGCCTCGAGGCATTCATTTCGTTTGCCAACACCTTTCATCAGTCCATCAAATTTACAGTAGACGTATCTAATTCGAAAAACATATTCCTAGATACTACATCTACCCTGACTGATGGTGAAATCGAGTTCAGTCTCCACACGAAACCCACAGATTCCCATCTGTATCTTATGCCAACTGGCTGTCATCCCCCACACACACTTAAGGGTGTGCCTAAGAGTCTAGCCACCAGAATTCGGCGCATCTGTTCATCCCCTGCCTTATATCAGGAACAAAGCGGTCTCCTCAAGTCCCACTTATGCAAGAGAGGTTACAATGCCCGCACCGTACAAACTGCTATTGATGAGATGGTGGGACATGACAGGCAAAACCTATTACGCTACAAGGAAAAAGACAATAGCGGCAGGGTCCCTCTGGTAACCACATACCATCCCGTCCTTAAGAACCTCAGCGGTATCCTTCAAAAGAATCTGCCAATTCTTTAAGGAGCCCCCATTGGCTGCATACAGACGCCCGGGGAACCTAAAGGACATGGTAGTAAGAACCAGATTGGACAATCCATTACCTAACGGGGGCTTTAAAACTTGCTGTGACTGAAGATGTCTTCTCTGTAAGCACAGCTCTGACACAGACAGCTTTAACAGCCCCGTTACAGGCCGCAGCTACAGAATACTAGGGAATTTGTCCTGTCAAACAGACAACTGCATTCATCTCACCAGTTGCAAAGTTTGATCCAAACAGTATGTTGGTGAAACAGGAGATCTCCGCAGGAGAGTCAATAATCACCGTTCTACCATTAGGATCAAAAAACTCAATGAACCCGTTGGGGATCATTTCAACCTTGAAGGTCACAAATGGGAGGACATGACAGTAGTGCTTATTGACCATAATCCAAGATGGACAGACGCGCAGAGAAAAGGCAAGGAAAAGTTCTGGATGCACAGGCTGAAGTCATTCCGCCCTAATGGTATTAACAAACTTAATGACTTCACCAGGATGAACGTGAACTAGACCCAATCCCGGATTGTAACAAACAAGTTCATTCTCTCTATATAGTGTAAACTTTACCGTTAATTCGCATTAGCAATTCTGGAACAACCTACCCAAATATTTACAGCTTACTTTTTTGTTTATTTCTTTTGTCAGATTTCCAAATTTATAATATATCCAAATTCATATTTTAAAATTGCCCTTCCATATTATCTTTAATTTCTTTTTATCATGTATAGTTACGCTATTTTGAGAGAATAAGACAATGTACGATTTACTGCTTGGTCGTAATTAATTAGCGATAATTGATTAGTTCAATTATGGAAATCGCACTTCACCAGAGTACACCCGACAGACCGGACGCAATTCATAGCGCTCCGGATTTCTTTGTTCACAACTGTTTATAAACTTCAAATTAAACATGTAATACTGTAAATATTTAGTTTTTGGTAGTTTAGTAGTAGTGCTAGTTGTTTTTGTTTCTCTATTTCCTTTGTTTTTATGACTTCTTAACTTTTTTCTTTGTCCTGAGGAAGGGACAGGTCGTCCCGAAAATTTGACAATTATTATTGTTCGTGTCGTTGGTCATTTTTAGTGCTTTATATATATAGATAGATAGATAGATAGATAGATAGATAGATAGATAGATAGATAGATAGATATAGAAAGAGAGAGAGATAGTTTCGTCGTTCCTGCAGCAAAGGTTTATTGTACTCATTCCTGAATCTTTGACTCCCATAAATTAACGAAAACAGCTAATGAAATTTCATGCACGATCAGTTCAATGGATTTCGCCCAGTAATTTTAAGAACGAGTCTCCATATTATAAAGCTAGTTAGTTCAGGTGAATGTACCATCACTCATAAATATCAATAAAATTATTCAGGCGGAAATCACCACTAATACTTACGTGTTTAGAAACAAGAAACACGACTTTTTACTTCCATAGATTTAATTAATATGGTATAAAACTTGAAAAGGATTTTATAATCATTCTAACAATTTACCCGAAAATAATGGGGTTTTTATAACACGCTATGTAAATAAAAGCTCTTCCTAATAATGCCTGAGAGAGCTTTTTGTTCCTGCGGATATTTACTCAGAACTTGTTCGCATATCAGAAAAGTAAGGATTCTAAGTCAGAGAACAGTGTTATATCATACGACAGAAAATTAATAAGCTATAATATAGATGGAACCCGTAAAATGATCAGGCTTGTGTTGAATTTCTATTGAAAAAATGTCCCATGTGAAGTGTAATGAACAGGATTAACAAAATTATGTATAAATGAAGATATTTCGGTTAACATTGATTTTTTTTTTTTTACTTTGGATAGATTGTTACAGACGTGAAATGTTTTTGTGAAAATGACAGAATTTGCTCTGTTGTTTGCTTTGGTCTTTTTTTACGGCACTCGAATCCAAGGTAAGACATAACGTTTTCTTCGCAAAAATAAAGAAAAATAAAATATTGATTGATCGGCAAATACAACCTCGAAAAAAGTAAGAAAAATGACAGGGACCGCATGCATGGACATAATGGTGAACTCAAGTTTGACGGCTACTGTTCGGAGAGGCCTACTTTAGCCTCGGATATAATATGAAAAATATATTTTTCTTTATGTGCACTCTCACACTGTCTTGTCTGTCACACTGAATCTTAATATTGTAGATCACTATATTTTTGCGACAACTTATTTTTGCGAGATATATATAGCTATTTGCTCGTTATAATACAAATACGAACTCTCTCGTGTAATTACGCAAAAATAAAGTTCTCGCGAATAAAAACTGATTTACAGTACAAATATGCATAATTTGGCAATGATTTGAAAAAAAGACGTGTTGGTGTCAATTTCGGTGACGTCAAATGACGTTTTGTTAAATTGCAAAACGTTGGACTATTTATTTGACGTGACTTTAACTTTTATAGCTCATTCCGCGAAAGATCAAATGGAATCACCTCCTTGGAAAATTGATTGACAGTTTCCATATTTCAAAAAATGAGTGGTTAGATAGTCAGTTGCAACACTCCAAAATATGGGCCCTTGTAGGATAATATGAAGCGGTCACCCGGCCATCCAGGCTCACCGCAGCTTAACTTGTCTGAAATCAAGGGAGACTAGAAAAGCTAGCTGACTAGCGGGCAGTATATAAGTTCTCTATATACTGTCCGCAACACCACATTGTTTTATTCCATCCTTGAGTCCTAAAAAGCTGTATCAGGGAACTTTTAATAAACTTACTCATTTTGTCGCTTCTAATTACTATAAGTAATATATTTTAGCAAAACTTTGATTTCCGCGCATTAATTCTATGACCCTGCAGTTACTACCCTTTACATTCTCATGAAAATTTAGACAGTTGTATGTACATGTACTTATTTATTCTCTACAATTTCAGGGATGAACTCGGCGATATGTAGTGGCATTTTCCGCCCCCTGACGGGTCTCCATGACTACTGTTATTGGATGCTAACGGATATGCAGAGCAGCGAGCAGAGTAATGAATCATGTGGTCAAGATGGCGGTACGCTGGCGTGGGTAAATAGTCCAGAGGCGCAGGCATTTGTGGAGAAAACTTTTAACCAAACCTTGTACACGTACGTACAATGATTGTGTATGGTAGCTGGTACAGAATATAGTACAGAACCCCCCCCCCCCTTTCCTCTTCCCTCGACCAAAGAGAGATATAAATTTAAGCTCTCTGAGAGTCTGTCTACAACTTTTAAAAACCTTGAACATAACTTTTATAAGTTAAGATGGAGAATATATTTAATCAGATGATAACTTTTGACTAGTTATTACTTTAAACAAAAGTCACTGGAACAAACACACATGAATTGAAATCTATAAGTTCGTTGTAATGAACAAACACTAGACTAGGGTAACGAATAGGGTATCCCTATGTCTATTAAACATGATCTTGGCCACAGACATTTAGCTGGAAGAGTAAAAATCTAAGTTTACACAAGTCACAGGAGCCGGTAACATTCTTTGTTTGATTTTATGTATTCTTTATTTGTATATACATCGTGTATATATAGTGATTATATGGAATCAAACAAAGTATGTGACTGACCCCTGTGACACAAGTAAGTCACGATCGGGGATTTTCTGCAGCGCATGTATATGAAATTAAGCGAACGATTATTTCTTTATTAATTTTCTAGTGTCTCACTGCTGTAATATATTTATTTTTCATCAATTAATAAATCAAAGAAATCAATTATAGTGAAGGAAGAGTTCCAAGGGCGTTAAAGGTCACCTTATTTTTTTTATCCAATCAAATGACGCGTTACAACCAGAATTAAATTATTACAAAATAAACTGAAAGATGGTGATAATTGTTCAAAACAAGAAAAATAGAATGATCAGGGATTAACAAAATAGTTAGTCTAGTACTCAGTATCGAATCTTAAAGTAGATTTTTATACTTGCTTGCACTTGCCAGTGCCAATACACTCCCATTTGTAACTATTACCGTGCATATTAAACATAACAATAGTGATCGTGTACATATAGTACACCTATCCCATCCCCTGTACCTGACCAATAAAAACAATGTAAGTACTTTTGGTAATATACATTAAAAATTCTTGAATAATTCTTTAATTCAATTGGCCTATCAATTACATAACTTATAGTAATTAATTATCATAGGTGAATAGCAGAAGTTCATAAATTCTATCAGTAACTTACAAAAGATGATTGCACTTAACGTCGGGTTTTAGGTATTTTTCGGTCGCTTATTTTGCTTTTATATGGAATATGGAGATCTTAACCTAATTTCACTTTTGTTTATTTATTAAAGAATTTTGTCAATTTGAAACCAAATTTAATTGTTAAAATGATTTTAGACTGTGATATTTTATAAATACTGCTTGTAGGTGAGGGTAACACTGAAATTTTCACCCAAAGAAAACCATTGTCAACCGAGACACAGCTTAGGTTGACAATGGTTTTCGAGGAGTGAACATTTTCAATGTTACCTCCAACTACATGCAGTATTTATTATAAATTACTGAATGTTTTATACAAATAAAGATGAAGCGCTCATAGATTCCGTGCAGTCATTTTTTTTTTGGGGGGGGGTATCACCTGTCGTCAAGCAATATTGACGGTCCTATCGCGCCTGAGGGCGTGGTTTCATCATTCAGAGTGTATAGTGTTTTATAAAAAATGTTTCTGGGCGAATCAAATTCAAATAAAGTTCATGAAAGAATAATATTTACAAAGATTTTTAAAACGAAATTAACAATAAGGCCACGTCCATGTAAGTACAGATTTTAAATCAATGCCCGACAATTTAATTCGAACACAATGTCCTAGTTAGCACAAAGCATGCTACCTAACAAGTCATGCAACTGAATTTAGTATTCACAAAGTTATCCTAAGTACAAAAAAAATCACGTGGTGAATTATAATATTCAACATGTCATAATCTTAAGTGATAACAGAGAGAGAGAGAGAGAGAGAGAGAGAGAGAGAGAGAGCGCATGTAAGAAGAAGCAGTTTCTCTTTTAAACCATGAGCGCATGTTTGTCTATTAACCTCCTTTTGACACAACATTATTAATGCAATATACAACTACTGTTAAACGGAGAACAATAGACAAACATGCGCTGACTATGTATAAAGTCAGTAAAAAAAAGTGGGCGTCTTCATTATCGTATGGAGATTGAAGAAATCGTGATGGCCCCTGTCTATGAACACAGATTGTTCTTCGTAACGGTAAATACATATTTTTATTTAATTTAATTACGTTAAGTTGTACATTGGATGTTGACCATTCCTGCAACTAAAGGAAAAATGCTCATTTCGAAAGTTTATTTTGTCAAACTTTCCCTAAAAAATCAATAGAGCCCTGTACCAGAAAACTTGACACAGTGGTCCAAAATTTTGAAGAAAACATGACAATACACACACAATTACAGTTTTGGATCTCTTTTTTTTTTGCCATGACAACCGAGACGCCATTTTACTCTGCATAATAAAAAATTTTAAAACATCTTATCTTTCAGAATATACATGGGTTCCTTTTCAGCTAACCTGAGTCGAAGGCTCAAGTGAGCTTTTCTGATCAAAGAGTGTCCGGCGTCCGTCTGTCGTCCGTCGTCTGTAAACTTTTCACATTTTCGACTTCTTCTCAAGAACCACTGGGCCAATTTCAACCAAACTTGCCACAAAGCATCCTTGGGTAAAGGGGATTTAAGTTTGTTCATAGGAAGTACCACGCCCTCTTTCAAGGGGAGATAATTAAGAATCGGGAAAATTTGGTGGCAGCTTCATTACATACTCTAGATAATAGATTCAAGTTTGTTCATATCATAACCCCCGGGAATAGGGCGGACCCACAAGAGGGGTCGAAGTTTTATATAGGAATATTAAAAATCATCTTTTCTCGAGAACAGCAGAGCCATGATTATAGTCATATTATAATTGAAGTATCCTCAGATAGTGTAGATCAAGTTTGTTCCAATTATGACCCCTGGGTGTAGGTCAGGGCCACAACAGGGGTTAAAAGTTTACCATAGGAATATATAGGAAATATCTTTAAAAATCTTCTTCTCAAGAACACGTAAGCCATTATTAGTCATATTAATACAGAAGTATCCAGGTAGTGTAGATTCAAGTTTGTTTGAATCATTACCCCTGGCGGTAGGGCTGGGCCACAACAATAGGTCAAGGTTTTACATAGGAATATATAGGTGTATTGGTTAAGGGGCACTTGATTAAAACGCATTGAAGACTTCAAATAGTGAAATGTCCTGACAACCCTTGGAATGGACTAGCCTAAGGGTATATAGGGCAAAGCTTTAGGAAAGTCAGGCATTCAGAAGGTAGCTGTAGAAGTTGGATGTTGAATCAGCAATAAACAAGTTAAGGTATTCCCAGTCTGATTAAAACCAGCCCCTTCTTTCACTCGTCAGGTGACGAGTGAAAGGAGAAGGGAGCTGGTTTTAATCATTTAGAACATTGTTTTAATCATTTAAAAAATTGTTCGAGAAATTGGTCCCGAAATTGCCAAAGAAGAAAGAACCAAAGGGAAGAGTTGATCTGAAAGCTAAAAAGGAAAAAAAAAAGAATATCAAAATAGTGTTGATGATTTTTTTAATGGACGTTGTAAATTTCTAATACAAACACTGACAATATTATGCAAGAACAATTTTCACACTTGCATTGCGTCTTCACTACCCGCCATTTTTTTTCACCTGTTACTCCAGGTAAACTGAATTGTACCATAGTTCTTTTGCTAAAATATGGGTTATCTGTCCATGTGCAAGCATACTCGCGTAACACGGGTTGGCCGCTCGTGTCGAACATGTCCTATTTTATTTACAACTCCAGTAACTTGTGTAACTCGTGCCGCTAATCGAATACACTCCTGGTGTAAGAAATCACGTAGTAAATTATAATCTTCAACATGTCACAACCCTTGGTTACAACAGAGAGAGCGAATGTAAGAAAAAGCAGTTTTTTCTCTTTTTAACCATGGGAGCATGTTTGTCTATTAACCTCCTTTTGATACAGCATTATTTATGCGAATATACAACTACTGTTAAACGTAGAGCAGTAGACAAACATGCGCTGAATGTATCAGTCATTCTACAAAAACATGACCAATCAAGAATTTTTTATGTCGCTTTCAAATTTACCGTTGTAATATCTAAACTATAAATTTAAAGATCGATTTCAACTCTTAGACTTAACATACACACCCTGTTTTGTAAATATTTACCGATATATATGCAGTTACAGTTTTGATATGAACCTAATGTAATGTTGAAAAACGTATTCCACTGCAAATCTCAATGTCGCTTCATTTATTTACAAATTTCAAGATGAAATTTTCAGTAGTGAAAGCGTTCCGAATAGATTGTAATGAATGTTAAAAAAAGTTTCTTATCAAATATAAAAAGAAATCAAACCACTTTTCGCCAAGAAATGTATGGATCTTCTTTCATTGTGAAATTATAGCATGTCGCTAAAAATCGATTAACACAAAATGAATAAGACAAAAACAGTTGCCTCTCTTAAAAATTTAACTTCCGTAACGGTAATTCGGGAAAGTTTTTGCATTAAAGGTATAAAGATTTTTATTATTTTGGGAGCGAAATGTTTCATACTTTTGTTTAATATCCTAAAACAAACTTTAATTTTAACTATTACCGAGAATTTGAACTTTTATTGCTGGGAATTAACTTCCGTAACGATTAACTTCCGTAATGATATTTTTCCCGAAATTTTAACTTAATTTCGGATTCATGCGAGACTTCATGAATCATACTTTAGCCTTCTATACTGAATATCAGAAACGAAAAATTGGTCAAATTCAGCTTTATTTAAAAAATAATAAGACTTGTCCAAGCATTAACTTCCGTAACATTACCTTAAAATCAATGGTATATTAAAATTGTTGTAAAAAGTTAACGATACCAGATATGCATGTGGACAATTCTTTTTTTTTCCCAAGTTCACTGATATGTCCTTTAGAGAATTATGGTGTTCATTTTGCTATTTGAAACAATTATTTTTTTTCATGTTTTATACCCTGAATTGGTCCATTTATCGTAGAATGACTGTGTATGAAGTCAGTAAAAAAGTGGACGTCCTCATTATCGAACGGAGATTCAAGATGAAAACAGATTCGAACTTCGTAAATACACACTTTTATTTAATGTAATTACATAAAGTTGTAGATTGGATGTTGACCATTCTTGCAATTAACAGAAAAATGCTTGTTTTGAAAGTTTATTTTGTCGCAAATTTCGCATGTCCTTAAGGGCAGTGCTTCTAATACTGAAGATAGTGCATACCAGAAGAATAGCTGCAGATCTCTAGCTCGCCGGTCTGAAAGAATTGGAAGGACAACCAGAGAGCTACAGTGCCACCCGCTGAAAAAAGTGTATATTTATTGCGCACAAAAAAGTGCGCTGTTTCTCGATTTATTTCCCCGTATTTTAAATTGCAATCTAAAAATATTATTAACATCGTGTGTTCCTAACATATTCCTTCACCATTTCCACATCACATCGTCTCAAGCCACGGTCCAGAGTCCGCATATATAGCTTTCTCCAGAATGGGAGAGGATCGTACATTTTGGTCGTGGTTTGCGACGATGTCCACATCAAAACATTTCCTATAACCGTTGCGAATTCCTTCGTGGGCCTGAAAATTAGACCATTCAAAATTTTTCTTATTAGTCCCCTACCGGTGAAACCGAAGGGGACTATAGGTTTCCTCTGAGTCTGTCCGTCCGTCTGTCTGTCTGTCTGTCAGTCTGTCCCACTTGGTTTTCCGCACTTTTCTCCTAAACGCTTGCAGATATTGAGCTGATTTTTGGTTTGCGAGTGTATCTTGATAATTTACAGGTCAAGTTTGCATTTCGTTCCGCTTCATTGATTTTTAACGGAATTACGGCCTTTTCAATTTTTAAGGGTTTTCCGCAATTTTCTTCTAAACGCTTTCAGATATTGACTGATTTTGGTATGTGACTTTACCTTGATTAGTTATAGATCAGGTTTGCATTTCGTCCGGCTTCATTGATTTTTGACGGAATTATGGCATTTTCAATTCTTAACGGGAACCAGATTACACTTGCCGGTAGGGGACTAGTATTGCTAATGCAATACTCTCAGAATGCTTGTTTATATTGCCATTCTGGAGGACAAGACAATTTGGTCCAACGCACTTTGTTCAGATGTCATCTTCAATAATTGATAGAGGTCTAAGGAATTTTTTGAAATTGAGCTTTTGTACAGTCGAGGCAAGAATCTTGAGAAATAAATTCAGAACCGAGCGCAACTCTTTTTGCGTAATAAATATTAGTGTTGTCAAATCGGACGATTTTTAGTAAACGGGTACTTGCTCACTTTTCCGATCGAGTAACCGGTTACTCGGATGGTTTTGCTTAAGACCTCAAAACACCCTTTTTGCAGTATAAATGCTCAACAGTAATTGAAATACATTTTGTATTTGTAACGTCGTCACAATTTCTATATTTATCTCATCATTTTTATACCGGTATATATAAAACACAAATGCATTGCTTATGCAACTTTATTCTTAATTACAAACAAAAGTATTTTTTTGTCGAATATCCCGTAATAGTTTGCTATTTTGCGGGATGTCCTTTATAAAACATCGCTTGATTCAGAGTAAAATTTCAATCTAAGGTGGTTTAGCATATTTTTGGTCCCACCCGTGTATGTTTATTCCATTTCAATACATCCAAATATTTTACAACGTAGGGATTTAATTTCTTTTAAAAGATTTGGGTGCATTTGGCGGCGTCTTCTTTAATCTTGTATACTGCAGACTAACACAGATTTATAAGAGATAATTATAATTATGATCTCAAGCCTTCAAAACTTGTAAATCCCTCGGCAATCAAGCCTCCAATTAGATAATTTGTGAAATACTTATCAAAACAACTCGGTCGTATTTGTAAAAAGCTAGGTCGAGTCTATCGTTAAATACCGGTAAATTAATTATAGAAATTTATGAACAAAATTTCATTTTTTCCTGCAGATTTTACCATGTTAAAATACAAATTTTATATATCCGAGTAACCGAGTAGCAGTTTCACTAACCGATACTCGCATCGTTCGATGGTTAACCGGGTACTCGTTGACAACACTAATAAATATACATTTTTTTTTATTGGTGGCACTGTAGCTCTCCGGTCTGTGAATATTTTTTCGGAGAGCTACAGATCTGGGGCCCATTTTACAAAAGAACTTACGACAAAGACCAAAAACTTTAGATGATTGTAAAATCTTGCACAATCATTGATTATATTACAAATTGCCTGTATAAATATATCTTTATAAATTCCTTTTTTAAAAGATTTAAACCATTTCCGTATTAACGTAAAGAAGAAAGTTATTCGTAAAATTATATTCTGGTCTTAGTTCATAAGTTCTTTTGTAAAACGGGATTCTGTAGCTTACTAGAAGTGAACTCTCACGCACCTGTTTTGTCACTTTTCCTACTCGCTGCTTCTTACAGGGCGACTTTGGCCACCCTTTACATCGGTGTCCAGGGTCCTGACGTTAGTGGGGACTATCATGTGTACAATGGGGAGAAACAGTACTACTTTAATTGGGATGCTTCCGTGTATACGCCACCCGGTCGACCAGACTGGAATTGTGTCATGCTTTACTATGACGTCAATAGTGCTATCTACTTTAAATGGCGGGAAACGAGATGCATTCTTCCTAAACAAGCACTCTGTTCAAGGACGATACAACGAGGTAAGAGAAACTACTTACAACATACAGACCAAGGGGAATTCTTTTTGTTCGAGTTGTTTGTCTTGTAGAAGGTTGTTTCAGGATTTATTTTTCAAAATTTACCAAAAGGTTGGGGTTCAATGACAAAACGTGAGTTCTGGGCAGTACGACCAAGAATTTTTAGAATTGCTTAAGATAATGAGCACATCAGAGAAATTTTGAAACAGAGAAAAAATGAGAATATCATCTTTCCTCAAAGAGAAATCCATTTAAAAATTCTACTATATAGTTAAATACACAGTATGCAGCTCACAGGCACTTGGGGACTGGACCTCCCCTCCCCTTTTTTTTCTTCTTAATAAATCCATAAAATTTACCTTAGATGTCAGTTATTTAATCAAAATATTTACAAATCGGTGGTACTTAACAATCAAATGGAAATATGAAAAGGAAGAAGAATGTGGAACAAATATATTGATGTATGCATATTCCATGTTTTGTTATGCTTTTGATAAATAATCGGTCACGCTAAGTTTAAGCGAGGTGAGGCGGATGACGAGAAAAGAGTTGCAAGCCTTCTCTCTTTTTATGTTTCAGTCGAAAATGAGATATTTGAGAACAGGTTATTGAGACAAAGGATTACATTATCGATAAAATATCGTGCATATTAGAATTTTTAAAAAAAGTAGGATAAAGGTGTGTCAATCCCAGATTTAAAAAGAAAAAATGGGAAAGGGGGGGGGGGCAGCCCCCAAATGCCTGTAATGCAGCTCAATTGAAAAAATATTTAGTTTATAGCAAGTTAAAACTCCTTTCCGTTTATAGGACATGAAGGATTATTTCTGTATTGAAAAGGGATGACTAGCAAAGATAATAGAAGAGGCCCATGGGCCATAAGGTTCACAAGAGTAATTATGGCCCTTCTGTTCTTTTTCCCAATATATTCCTATACAAAATTAAGAAAATATATTGTGACCCCATCCTAACCCTATCCCCAGGTGTCATGCTTTGAACATACTTGAATCTGAGGATGCTTTCATACATATATAAGACTAATCATGGTTTTGCTGTTCTGAAAAGGAAGACTTAAGGTATCCGACCCATATTAGGACCTAATTTTCTAACCTTAAATATCCATCCTGTATTAAATACTTTGATATTAATTCAAAGTATTTTAGAGTAGTAAAGGATTTACCAAGAGAAATTTTCAAATATATAATTACCTACGCAGTAATTAATTAATGACGATTGCATTGATGTCTATGGGGACAAGCAAATTTTTGAAAATAAAAATTTAAATACTAAAAATATCAAAAATTGCTGTGGTGGAAAGACGTATTTAATTATAAGGAATAGAAAAACGATGGAAAACTAAAGTTTTACCAGATAGATTTTTTTTATAATTGATTTTTATTGATTAAAAGCAAAGGGGGATAACTCTTCAAGGACAGGACAAGGTCAAAAATTAGGACACATTCCGCTCTTACATATTGATACTAAAACATGAAGATTATGTCTACATATACTGAGTATTCAGCCAATATATATCTGTTATACATTCAGATTCACTGAATCTGAGGCTATTATGGGTCGGATACCTTAAAAAGATTTTTCTTATTTATTCTTATGCAAAATTTCGATTGGCCATGTGGCCCACCCTATCTCTGGAGGAAATGATTTGAACACATTTGAATCTACCCGAAAAAAAAAATTGTAAAGATTTTCCCCATGTATTTCTATGAAAAACGTTGATCACCCATAGTGGCCCCACCCTACCTCTGGGGTCATGATTTGAACAAACTTGAATCGACACTACCTGAGGATGCTTCCATAAAAACACGATTAATCGTGGTACTGCTGTTCTTGAAAAAAAGAATTTTAAAGATTTTTCCTATATATTCCTAGATGTAATCTTTGATCGCCCAAAGTTGCCCCAACCTACCCCCGGGAGTCATGAACAAATTTGAATCTACACTACCTGGGGATGCTTCCATATAAATATCACAAATCATGGCTTTGCTGTTCTTGAAAAGAAGAATTTTAAAGATTTTTCCTATGCATTTCTATGTAAAACTTTGATCGCCAATAGTGGCCACACCCTACCACCGGGCGTCATGATAAACTTGAATCTACACTACATGAGGATGCTTCCATATAAATATGACTCATCAAGGCTTTGTTGTTCTTGAGAAGAAGAATTAAAACAATTCCTATGTATTCCTATGTAAAACTTTGATCGCCCATAGTGTCCCCATCCTTCCCCTTGGGGTAATGATTTGAACAAGCTTGAATCTACACTACCCCCAAAAAGCTTTCACAGTAGTTTTATCTATTTCTGGTCCCGTGGTTCTTGAGAAGATTTTTAAATTACCCCACCAGATTTTCACTACTAGTATTTCTTAATTCTCTGTTCTTGGAAGAGGGTGTACCTTCATTTGAACAAACTTGAATCCCCTATACCCAAGGATACTCTTTGCTAGGTTTGGTTGAAATTGGCCCAGCGGATCTGGAGAAGAAGATAGAAATGTGAAAAGTTTACAACGACAACAAGTCAACGACGACGACAGACAACGGACATATTTCGATCAGAAAAGTTCACTTGAGCCTTCGGCTCCGGTAATCTTAAAAAAAAGAGCACTGCTATTTTGTAGCACTGGAAGATACAGAGGGGTGGATTTGGGGTTCTTTTAGCGAAGTAAAATTTATTTCTAAGAAATCTGACGTCATTTTTTTAAACCTGAGAACTGCAGGATAGTTCCCGAAATCCTCTTATAAACGCTAGCGAGGAGTGAGGAGGACTTTTTTTTTTTTAAATATCTGCCACCGGCATCCTTCTATCGAAAGTTCCTGGATCTGACCAGCGTCTGACTATTCATTTCGATAGTGTGGGTTCAAAAAATTTAATAAAATTAATTTCATAATATAAAACATTTTTGCTAATGCACCCAATGGAATTCCAACAACTAAGTCTCCAAAGACTACTGATATTGTGAATGAGGAACTCAGAGTATTTGTGTATATGATCAGACGGTTTTAATAAAGTAAATTTTCTAAGAAATGGTACCATTATAATCTTGCATCTGAATATAGAATCTTTTTTTTAACTATAGGACTTAATTCAAATGTATTTGTTTTCTCATTCAAATGTTCACAGAATATCTGTCCTCCTACTTTGACAAAGCCTACATTGGTAAGACTTTTTCTGGACACGAAGTTGTTGTACTGGAAAATTTAAGCTTCATACGCTGCGCCTTTGCTTGTCAGATGAACATCAGATGTAGATCTATTAATCATGACGTCACGAACAGACGCTGCACTATTAATGGCGAAACAGCCGAGAGCTATCCCTCTCAACTGACTGCTGCTCCTAACGTCAACTATTATACTGTATTTATATAAGCATGTCGCTTTCTAAATATATGTTTCTATATGTATCTTCAAAATAAAGTTTACGCCTTATTTAGAGAAGTCCTTTTACAAATAGAAAACTGTGGCGAAAAAATGATTGACAAAACATTAATTCATACATAAAAATATGCACAAAACAGTTTATGATGTGTTTGAGAGTGTTCATCCCGTGATGCATCACCCATGCAAGTTTGGTTCAGATAGCCCTTATAGTTTATTTTAACCTGGTCACTCATCCGGAAAATGTAGGTCAGATACAGCATCCGAAGCAAGCCTGGTAGTGTGCATCTTTAGATGTATCATCCATGAAAGTTTGGTCAACATAGGGCTTAAAGTGACTTGGAAATGAGACCTGCTCCAAAAACTTTAACCTGGTCACTCATCCGGAAAATGTAGGTCATGCAGATACAGCATCCGAAGCAAGTCCAGTAGTGTACATCCTTAGATGTATCATCCATGCAAGTTTGGTCAACATAGGGCATATAGTTACTTTGAAATGAGACCTGCTCCAAAAATTTTAACCTGCTCCATGAACTCTAACCTGCTCCAAAAACATTAACCTTGTCATTCTTCAGCTGAAATTGCAGCATCTGAAACCTTGACTGGTACAATGAAACATACTAGAAGCATCCTCCATGCATCTCTTATTAATATAGGGCATAGAAGTACTTGAAAAGAAATCTGCTCAAAAAACTTAAACCTGAGACGCCGACGCCGAGGATATAACATAAGCTCCCCGAACTTAGTTGAGGTGAGCTAAAAAGCGGTCATTTATTTCTAAAACTTGAGGTGAGCTAAAAAGCGGTCACTTATTTCTAAAAATTTCGAAATTTTTTAAAACTTTTAAGGAGTATTTACTCTCTGCTTTCAAAAACAATATTACACCGCTGGGATGTAGGGGACATAATTATGCTTCGGCTTAATTGCACAAGCAGTGTTTGTTGTATTGTTGTGTTTATGGTTTTGGCTTTTTTCCCTTTGAAGAACTACTCGATTTGAATACGCACAAAATGGCATGTGAAACCTACCAATAACATAAATTTTAGAATTTTCTCAAAACTCTTTGTAAAAAGGATGGATCCATAGATGAATTACTGGGCCTTTAAACAAAACAAGAATAAAAAATTTTTATTCTTGTTTTGTTTAAATCCCTAATAAAAACCAATTTCTCCGAAACCTACGCGAGCGGGTGACGTTGAACATAGGATTAACTTCTGACAGCATAATCAGGTAGAACAAAAGGAGTACTAAGTATTGCATATGCAGTACTTGTCCCCTACTGACACGTGTAGTCTAGTTCCCTTTGATAATTAAGACTCTATAGTTAAGCCCAAAGGCCGAAATTCCGTCAAATACCAATCATCGAAGCGGAATGAAATGCAATTCTGATCTTGACAATCAGAAGGGAAACCCATAGTGATAGGGGACTACAAAAACAAAGTTTAATATAATTTATTAAGCATTCACATTCATAAATATGACCTGTAACATTAATCAGAATACAAGAGTTTCTTTCCTGTCAAAATAAATTCATATTACAATTGATAATAGATAAAATACTCCCATAAGTATACAAAAAGATTTCCCCCTAAGATTACTTTACTTAATACATGGCGCTTCTAATAAAAATGTACTTAAATAATCCTATACTTGTTGCGTTGAGTAACTATGCACCAATGTAAACGTCACTATTTCAGCATCTCGGCATACAAAAATCATAAACCAATAAAAAAAATGAATTAACAACAATGACCATGTGATATATCACTTGTTTGTTACGGCTGATGTGATTGGCTGCAGCTTTAATCCCTGTCAAGGAACTTTGTGACCTCGCCTTGGTAACATGGCATCATCTTTTTGGAATTGGCCTTTAAAACGGGAAAAAAGTGTTTAATTGAAATGTTATGAAATGCTCTACAGGAAGCTGTATTATAGCATGGATGAGACTACATAGCCGTATATATTACAAAGGAAAAAACACGGACTACTTTTTTAAAACCATGTATGATCATAACAAATTAACGTACGAATATTTTGAGTTTGTCCTGCTTTAAAATACACATGTGTGCTTGCTAACCAAACTATATTTTTTTTAAACAGAAAGTCCAAGACAGACTTGACATGCAGTAATTAGAACACCATCCTGACTCTAGTTTCGGAAATTGTTACATTGTACTTACTACAAAGCCCAGACTGTGGATACAATTGATGACGTTAAGGAACGGGCCTTTTCTCACTTCCCACAAATCTCCACTCTGGAATTCAAATTCTTTAGCAAGCCCATAGTCCAGACACCCTTTGTTAAAGTTTTCGATATTTGTCATGGCTACGAAAGGTGACATCACTTTTTTCTGGAATTGTACAGGGGGTTTTCCTTCTTTTTGTAAAAGCTTGTTAATGAGCCTAAAAAGGAATATTCGAATATTCGGAATTAAAATCCATAATCTCTACAGGATCGGATTAATTTGATATCTTTATCATTCATTTCGGTGAATTGAATGCGTTTATCAGTCATGGATAACGTCAAATGAGATATCAAAACTTTATGCCGAAGCAAGAATTAATCAGATATTAAGCATACGAAGAGTTAGTTTTTCAAATGGAGACAATTCAAGGTACATGCATGTGGGATAAGGCTATGCTACAACGGTTCCTCTAGTTTCAGAAATTGTTTTTGGATGTGTGAATAACTAATTCTGGTTTGATTGCTGATGCAAAGCTAGGGGGTGCTTCATTCATCTTTCTTAGTCACAGGCCATATCAAAAATAACATTGTGTATTGCATAAAGAATTAAATGATGTCATTTAAATGCTGCTGTAAGAAGACAACAATTTTTGGCAAATACTTTTCACGGTTATCTTCAATATGCCAGCTGATTTAATAAAGATAGTTGTTTAAAATATATATGCATTGTCACAACGCACTTTGAAATTTTTTTTTACAAAGTGCGTTAAATTTGGGACCAAGTTTACGCACTTTGAAAAAAATATTCCATTTCAAAGTGCGTTAGAATCGACCATATTAACACACTTTGAAAAAAAAATGTGCACGGGTTGGTCAATATTCTTGCAAATGTTAGTATGATAAATATTCAGTTATTTAACCTAGTTGGATAACTTTCGGTAATGATGTCACCTCAGGATCTGAGATAAAGAAGTTTTAAGGATTTTTAGTGGTTGTCTTGTTCCCAAAAGGTTCTCGTAAATGTTATAAAAGGGAAATGGGTCTTTTAGAAATATTGGAGGAATGGTTGTTTAATAGCAGAATTTCGTTTCCTTTTTTATTTTATCCAGTCTTTAATAAGTTCGGTGGATGTAGGGGTCGATAAATGACTTATTTAAAAGCACAGCATTTTTCGTAGGGAAAAGGGGGAAATTATGATTTTTCCATTGAAAATAATTTTCCCGCACAATATGATGGTCTTTTTACAGTTATTTAATAAGTATTTAGAAGTATGAAAAAAATGTTTATTCCCTCACAATATGATGGTCTTTTTTCTTTTCTTTTCTTTTCTTTTTTTTTTTTTTGTAAAGAGGTATGAATAAATTATTTATGCATTTTATACATTTTTTTTATTTGTATTGTATTTGATTTTGTAAAGCTACTTTGGCCAAAGTATAGTCAGTTGGCTATTGTTGCTTAGATCAGTGATATAGCCCCTGAGCCTCTCTTCTTAAATATAATAGGGCGCGTTATTTTTTTTATTTTTTTTCAAGAAAGCTTATCTCATTTTTTTTTTCATCTATTTTGTGTTAACTCAAATTTATTGAGAGAAAGTATATCAATGTCATACCAGTTATGTAAATAATTTTTTTTGGGCAGGAAAGATGAAGAGCTGGACTGAGGGACCTTCTACCTGTTTTCTCCTCGAAAGAAATACAACAAAATAAAGCTGTCTATTACTAAGATCTAAGTCCAGATTTTTTAATACATATCTTTAAGTGCGTTAAGTGTCTCCATGGTAAAAAAAAAATGTTGATGTACACTCTTAACGCACTTTGAAAGTTGTATTTTTTTTCAAAGTGCGTTGATTTTGTCCCAATCTTAACGCACTTTGAAAAAAAAATTCAAAGTGCGTAATTTTTTCAAAGTGCGTTGCCACAATGCAATTATATAATTGTCATGTGTTTAAAGTATAATTTTATCTACCGTGGTATTATAAAACACTTGCAAGCAGCTTTATACATTCTGATATTTCATTGTTATTCTGAATGTGATTGTATGAAATATTGAACCCATTTGCCATTACTAGAAAAGTGAACATTAGAACTTAAGTTTTCCACCAAAAGGTGTTATAAATATATGACCTGACGTGCATATTACCACATTACAAACAACCCACCTGAATTAGGTTAAGTAAAGGTTATAACTGAGGGGGCGTGGTGTCAAACTACAAACCTTACGCAAGTCGACTTTATAAACCTCATCTAAAAATTTTAGGTAAACACAAATCTATGAAAGAAACCTTCTCTTTAATCAATATTTATCATATCTTTTAAATAAATGTGTTTATGAATAATGTTAAATATTTATACTTTATAGGAATTATTTGAATTATCCCACTTCTACATTTGGTGGCGATACAAAGATAATAATACTTTGTAAATTTCAAATGCAGTGGATGCTGTGTTTACTATACGAAATGTTTTATGAAAAAGAACTATACACTCTGCGACAGACTACTAGCTCATGTACATGTCGTTTTTTTTTTTTATCAAGACAGAAAAATGCAAGCAAAGTCATATGCTACACTAATATATTTCACAAATAAAGCTGGCGCGATTGAAACCAGTTACTGAATAATTCTCAAAGACATTTTAAAAATATTACAAGAACTAATATGTTCAAAAAAATAATCGAAGGCAAAACATTATTAACTAAAACCATCTGAAACTGATTTCAATGTAATAAAAAGCAAATATGACTAGAAGAAACACCTTGCATGTAGAACTTACTTGCAGAGAGCTACTCCGTCTCTGAGGTAAGTGCATATTGATTTCCAATCAGTGGCTTCCTGTAATGATTCAAATGTTACGTAAAAATAGCAAGGATACATGTATTTGAAACTATATCATTACATGTGCCTCAAAACCTGACGGAGATTGTCTAATAAATGACAGGTAAGCTCAAATACTTACACATTTAGGATGGTCTCCTGCAAGCATTTCATTCAACCAGTTGACAATGTGCACTGGGGTACCAGCCTCCTCCTCCCGGTCATAGTTCTAAATGAAACATTGAAATTAATATCCTGGTCACGGCACCAATAAATTGTATTTTGCACAACTATCAGACCAAAAGTGCATTTTCCCCCGTAGTTTAAAATGCTTATTTGTTTTCAAAATATTACGATTTCCATGATAAATATTCAATATATTTCTCCAATTAAGAATGTTTATATGCTTACTAAGATAAAACTAAAAACAATTCAATCAAAAACGTACTAAGATCTACTACAATATTTAACTCCCGAAGAGACAAAAAAAATTAGATTAAACCCTTGGTAAACTTCTTATATCATTAATAGGTATAAAATAATTAAACAACTTCTATTTATTTAGAGCAAGCTAGTCGGACTATGGGTAAACTCAAAAGTATCACGTGTCATATCAGGAGTTAAATGTTGTTGTTATCAAGAAAATAAAACATTCTACTAAATATATTTCAGAAGGTGAGTATAAGATTGAAAAAAAGATAAAAAAATATCTCATACATTAATCTTGAATATGCATGCTTATCAACCAGGAAAATTCACCGAGAGAACGCGGTCTATAGGTGTAAATATTTTACAGGGAATCTAGAAATAAATTGATTTGTGGAGCATGCGGACAATATATATAAATATGATATAGTCTTTATATATTTTGCCAGCAAGACAATGCTATCGCTTAAAATGATGAAGGTAGACACAAGAGTGAATGTCGTTGCAATGCCGGTTGTTGACACAAAGCAACATTACAAACAAACGATCATGTGGTAGACAACGACATGAGGATTTTTTTTAAAAAAGATATTACAAAGTTTCAAGTTTACAAATTATTATAATGAAATTCTGATTCTAATAAAAATGCGATATATGAGAACAAAGCAACAATGTACATTGCCTATATATGCGTTAACACAGTGCAGCCACGCTTTCTGCATTATATATAGAATAAAAGGCGACGATGTTCCAAATACATATTCCCGTTAAATGTTTTTTTTTTTACGATTGTATAAATTCCATACAACATAAAGTTTGGAATTCTTTGCAGTCAATGTAGCAAGCTTGATATAAAACATAGCTTCATGCTAGCCGGTACAATGATGTTTGACATGCGGCGATAGCATTGTCTTCTCTGCCAGGTACTGTACTAATAGTGAATCTAATATCTCATCTAAATACAAGGTTATAAGGTTTTTCTGTGGTCTTACGGCTTCCATTTTCTTTTGAACTTCATAGCCAAACCCCGATTTGGAGGCTCTAAAGGACATCGTTGGCCCTCAATTTTAAATAATTTTTTCTAGTACCTGTGGTATTAACCGGTGTCTGTGGAGAAAGGTTCATGGAGAATTAAATTTCAATGCTTCAGGTAATCAGTTGTCTTGGGTTAGTCATAACCTTCTGTGCCTCGTAGTCATGTTAATGGAAAATTCCAATGATAGATCATTTCTTCTCACAGTCGAGAAATCCTTATTCTTTTTGAAAAGTGGGTACAGACAAAAATGCTGACTTCGAGACATAAAAGGTTCAAACAAGAAGGATGTTAAGATCAATCCGCTTACAAGTTCCATTTTCTTTTCAACTTCATATCCTAAGCCAGACTTTTTTGCGCGATCACCCATGTTTTATGGCTTTTTCCTGGTTTTGACTCTAAATATGAAAATGAGATGTGCAAAATGGTTAAATATTTAGCTTACTAATTCCATTTTGTGTTCAACATCACGGCCGAACCCTGACTTGCTGGCGCGCACTTTGTCAGAAGACATCTTGTATTAAAGTCTCGCAGCAATCGAACTGAAATTTATCATTCAAACAGGAATAGTCACATACCATCTTGGTATTATAAGACTTAAAATGATAAACTTGTATATTAATAAAAATATTTCACGTTTTATTCGTAGGATTCTTTATTACTTATGACCTCGAATTACCCCGAATCTAAACACTTTTTATTGCAAATGGATCCGTAAAAAAGAAACAGAGGCCATCCCATTAACCTTCTTTATTTTATTTTTCTTCTTACGTATGGCACAGGAAGGGTAATGGTCGTGCGTCGAATAAAAATGCTGGAAATTCAATATTCAGTTCAATCAACCGAAAAAGAATATTAATTCAGTAATTTACCCTCATACTTTCCTAGCATTTGATTCAGCAAAAATTCCTTTTCTATAATTTGAATTTTGTAGATATTTCAAAAACCCTTAATATATGCAAATGCATTGCAAAACAGCAAAAATAATCTTTTTTAATCTTTTTTTCTTTTCTTTGCAATTTCCAACAGAGCCATAAAATCTGCTTTGTTAGCAAACTGTTGATGAATTTCATGTGATGGCTTCCTCCAGAGTATTACGTCACATAATTAGGAAAATACACCGGCCTATCTCAAAATATATCCCAAAAAACTGCTCAAAAGTAAAAGTAGATTCCCAGCAACAAAAAACAGATAAACCTTGTGCTCTAAGGGATATTGTGGGGATATGAATTGTGAAAATAAGCATTTAAGTAAACTCTATTCAGTATCGCTAATATTTTCTACCATTTTCTTGAAGCGCGATTTTTTGGCATCAAACTGATTCGTGACTCATTTGCGATAAGAAACTCAACCTATCAATCAACATTATAAAAATTACCGTTTAAAATTCTAAAATGAAATATTAATTTTGGAGTTAAGAAAGTGAATTAAACTACTCAAAATGTTACATTGTATATCATTTGACCTTTTAATTAGATACTCTTAATCAAAGCATATGCCAGACCCAAAAGCAAACTGTGAAAGCGTACGAAGAAAACTTCTATTACATACCCCTGCCCTATATGATATTAAATTCAGTAAATTCTTGGCCCTGCGTGCTTTTATTGTAAGGAATGCTAAGTGAAGTCGACAGCGAAGTCTTTTCTTTCTAATCGCAGCAAACAAAAATATAGTTAACTACGCATACCGACCTTCACCTTTAGGCGGATTAACGAGATCGCAGGGATGCTTCCATATACCTATACAACACAGGCTGACTCATGGTTCTTTTACACTCTCGTCAGCATATTTCGCCCCGATTTCATTTTCACAATATGTATTTTATTTTCTTAAACACTACATAAGTGAACAAAAAAACTTTTCCATTTTGTTTTCATTGAGAGAAATGAAAAGAATCCGGAAGATAAAATCAACATATCAGAATTGTTTCAAAACGTACATTGATTTAAATAATTAGATACATCTTTACTCAGTCAGGTATATTCTATAAATATATTCGCTCTCTTGAATGTCAATAAAACAAACATTCAAATGATAATCGAATGTTTTACAATGGTTTAAAAATTACACGTACAAGAAGAAAATATGAATCAATGTAAAAATATTTCAATTTATACAATTTAATAAAATTATTCTAATTTTTACAAAGAAAATATTATTAAAACTAAAAACTAGATGTACTCACATGGGGAAACAAAAACACACAGCCGGTACGCTTGAAAAGTATTGAAACACGCGGAAGCAGATAGAAGCTCCTACCTTACGATAAAATTCTCGTTTTCAACCTCAGGAGCCCGCAAAATTGGAACTCCATTTATAGACACGGCGGCTTACGGCACGCGCGCATCTCGTAAGCTCTGAGCGATGAGTAACCCGAGATCTTGAGAGGGGCGATTGTAACTTTTACCTCTCTAAAGATGTAGGAAAATCTGACTGATCTTGTGATAGACTGTTGTGCTCACTAAAAATAGCCACCACCAAAGACACATTGTTAGGAAAATAAGCGAGTGAAATTCATTCTTCTCTCGAATTTTAAGCATTGTGTGTTTTCTGAGTAATAATAATGCCGTCTGCTTTCAACATTCTGGAAATATTTCAGAAACTTACTAATTTCTGCCCTATCAAGCGTCTCTTGTTTTTGCGATAATGATGTGAAATATTTATTTTCTCGCTGTATTATCGCTTCTTTTTTCTTTAAAATTCCAAATGTTTAATTTCAGCAGCAGAGAGAACAGAAATGTTATATATTTGAATATACCCCACCCCCTTTCGGCAATGTTTTGAAAGAAGTCACCCTTTTTGTATCAATATTTATTTTCTTATTCCAAATCACATACATGTAGTTTAAGCGGTAGTTGTTTCAGATTATTGATTTTTATTTTATCAAAAATTTATTTTTAAAATAATTTTTTTTTCCTTTACCATTTTTTTATTTTGTATTTTGTGGGTGGGTGGGATATTAACTTATTAAGTGTGCTAATAATTAAAATTTAGTTTGGTATGTTTATATGCATACTATTCGTACGAACAAAACTCACATTCATCTACAACAAACACTCATTAATAAGATATTTCAATTAACCCTGTAAACAAGATAATATGTCCATAAGTTGACATTGGTAAAAGAAGAGCTCATGTAAGACTCAAGGGCAACTAACGCAGATAAAATGCGATAAACTTCTGCGTACGTTAATGCAGGGGAAAATTTGCTACCGGGTTCGCGGAAGTGCATTTATTGTACTCTAAGACAAGGTACAAGTGTGTATCTCCACCCCATCCGATAGTTTTTAGCTGCTACTATAACAAACTTATTAGTGTTATTTGCATGCTTATAAGACTCATAAAGTCTGACTTTTAGACCGTGCGGTCTACCACGGTATATTATTAGCTTCAACTCGCAAAGGCTAACAATATGATATAAAGTATACCGCGGTCTATTATTATCTTTAAAAAGAACCTTGTAAATAGCAGCAAATCAACTCTTGAATGCCAGGGGTCATCGCTTCGAAAAAATAAAATAAAAATTATTTTATTTATCGATTTTCAAATTATTTAATTTCTTCTTATATCTAAAATGATCAATGTGAAATCGGAAAAAAAATTAAATTAAAAAATCTCGTTACGTCACATCGCCGAGTCAAGTTCGCGGGAACATTCCACGAGATCTGACTGCCTGGAAATGTCACATGTATCCCAATGATCATGATTTGGTAAGTAATTAGATCTATAGCAAAATGAACTGCAGTCGAAAGAAGATGCATGTGCATAAATATATGTAGTAAATTGTAGAAGTACTTGAAAGGTGTTAAAGGTCAATGGTACTATCAGGACCTGCATGCCATGTAGTTATGTTAGGCTTTATTCGAATTTCCTCTAATCAACAAAACTTTTACATTTATGAGCAATTATAGCTGACATCAGTATTTTATACGAGTTAATATATATACATATAAGGATAGGCTTCAAAGGTTTTCTTTAGACAACCAAAAACAAAGAATGAATAAAGTTCTTCAGACTTTTTTTTTTTATAAAGTTGACCACAACTTGTGCCAAGTATGTATATTATAGATATGTTCTTATTTTTATCCTATAGTATTTACTGACAAAATCAACAAATAATACAGTGTGCATTTGTCTCTATTGAAGGAGAGATTTTTTTAATTTCCAAATCAGGGACTAAATTTCACTGTGTTTCAGGCATCACAAATAACAAACATAATTGATACAATTACAAACATGGAAATAATTATGTGTATTATCAAATTCATGGCCCCAGGGTCAGGGGGTCTGGTGCTAGGGTGGGCTACATGTATATAGATTATATAGCGAAAGTGCATTATATTATTTTGAAAATCTTCTTCTCTGCTCCTAGATATTAAATAAACTATAAACTAAGTACATAGTTATGTTCAATAAGACTGCCTCATCCAAAATTGTGAATTTCATGGTCCCTGGGTCAGGGGTTCTGGTGATAGGGCGGGGCTGTATTGATTATGTAGTGAAAATATATTAATTCTTTAAAAATCTTCTTCTTTACTCCTGAACATCAAGAAGTCAAACTGTTGGCATGAATGTAATAAGCATCGAGCTCTCTACCAAAATTATGAAATTCATGGCCCCTGGGTCAGGGGTTCTGGTGCTAGGGTGGGGCTACATGTATATAGATTATATAGTGAAAGTGCATTATTACTTTGAAAATCTTCTTCTCTGCTCCTAGATATTAAATAAACTAATTAAGTACATAGTTATGTTCAATAAGGCTGCCTCTTCCAAAATTGTGAATTTCATGGTCCCTGGGTCAGGGGTTCTGGTGTTAGGGCAGGGCTCTATTGATTATAATATCTTGAAAGTACATTATTACTTCTTCTCTGCTCCTAGGTATTATTTATTGATAAAATAACTTAGTACATAGTTATGATGAGAAAGAGTGTCTATTCCAAAATTGTGAATTTCATGGCTCCTGGGTCAGGGGTTCTGGTGTTAGGTCAGGGCTGTATTGATTATATAGTGAAAATGCATTATTTCTTTGAAAATCTTCTTCTCTGCTCCTGGATATTATCTAAACAAAGGAGGTGCATAGTCATGATAAGCAAGAATGCCTCTTTTTCAAAATTGCGAAATTCATGGCCCCCAGGGTCAGGAGTTCTGGTGAAGGGGCTTTATTGATTATATAATGAAAATGCATGATTACTTTCAAAATATTTTTTCTACTCCTGGTTATAAAGCAAAGAAACAAGTGTAGAGTTATGATGAGCAAGGCAAGGGTACTTTTAACAAAATTTTTAAAACTTGTGGTTCCAAGGGTTCTGGTGTTTCTCCAAGGGGGGGGGGGGGGTTCTATTGATAATATAGTGAAAATGTGTGAATTCTTTGAAAATCATCTAATTGCTTAGTTATGATAATGAGAGTACCTCTTCCAAATTATAAATTTCATGACCCTGGGTCATGGGTTCTGGTATAAGGGCTGTGTTAAGTCTATAGTGAAAATGCATTATTTCTTTGAAAATCTTCTCTGCTCCTGGGCATACTGGGGGCAAACAAAGTAAAAGTTTTAATAAGCAAGGGTATATTTACTGAACATCAAGACCATTTAATCAAGTGTTCTGGTCCTGGCCAGGGTTCTATTAATTTGCATTCTACTGAGCAAAGTTATTCCCTTTTGCCATTCACCTTTGATAATTAATCACTATAAATAATGTATTTGAAAGGTTAATAGAATAAGATAATTATGCAAGAACATTTAGTGTATAGTACAAAGAGTACTTTCATAGTTTTATTGTTCAGGTAGACTTGTAAGTAATGGATAAATAAAAATGAGACAAAAAATAACTTATCTTTTTTGAAGTTTTTCAAAGGCCAAGAGAGGCCAATATGAGAGGTAATAATATGGGGTTAAAAAATAAATATTTTGTTAATAGTCTGCATGGTAATAATGATAAATGGGGGACAGATAGAAAATAGACCGATTATTTTGTTGATTCTAATTATACTGTTTTTCTTGCTTTTGGGCAACATAAGCTTCATTTATCAGTTTATGGATCCTCTTAATTGTTGTACTCAGGTGACCGTTAAGGCCCTTGGGCAACTTGTTTATGTATAGGCTACTTGGGACCCCCCCCCCCCCCATGAATATTAAATACATCAACATATTCAAAAAAACCTCTAGTGCTTGGTAATATTTCTACTTTATAAGCTCACTTTAGCAGCTGAGGCAAAGCCAAGTGAACTTTGTCCCTTGTCTGCCTGTGCTGTTGTATAATCTTTTGACAATTTTAACTTCTATCCAAATTCTCCAGACCATTTTCAATCAAAATTAGACAAAGCATTCTTGAGTAAAAGGGAATTAAGCTTGATCAAATAAAGACCATGTCTTTATTCAAGGGGAGATAATCAAGAAAAGGCAAAAATATATTGTCACGCACAACATATTTCCACTCGAAGAACTGGGCAAGAAAAATACGTATGGTGAAAGGTTTCTGACATTGTCAAGTAAGCTTTTGTAATCACATTTTCTCTGGCATCCATCTGTCAGTAAACTTTTCACATTTTAGACATCTTCTCAAGAACCACTGGGTCAATTTCAACCAAACTTGCCACAAAGTATCCTTGGGTAAAGGGAATTCAAGTTTGTTTGAATGAAGGGACACACCCTCTTTCAAGGGGAGATAATAACCAATTAGTGAAAAATTGATAGCACCTTTTAAAAATCTTTTTCTCAAAAACCACCAGACCACGAAAAAAGAAACTTATATGGAAACATCTTCAGGTAGTGTACATTCAAGTTTATTCAAATCATGAAGCCTAGGGGTAGCAGGGTTTTGATTGTAACATTTATAAGTTTTAGTACCGCGGACTAGTGCTTCTTTTACTAGTCCGTCAAAAAAGAAACATCCATCTTCTTTAACATTTAATTTAAAAATAAACATTACAATATATACAAGTACTCTTTGAAATAGACAGAGCATTAATGTGAGGTGTTTATTCCACAAATTCATTGAAATCTCGCGATCAGGAAGTACCATCGTAATCCAGATCTCATTCTTTTTTTCTTTATGCATTATCAGGGATACATCCAAAACATTGTGCTTTTATGTGTCATGCTTAATCATGATCGCTAAAACGTTTGATATTGTAGCAATCAGTCGTAAAATTAAGTGCTGGATTGATTCAGAATTATGTAACTACCCGCCAAGAAGCTAGAAAGCTAAAAATACATGCAGAATTTTCCAGTTAAAGTTGTCGAGAATCAAACATCAGTCATTCATTCATTTTGTTTTCCAGAAATTTTAATTGGTTTGTTTAGAGTAATAATCCGAAGATTTTATTAGTCTGAATGAAAATGTATTAGTCTAAGACTAAGGGACTAATGGTAATGTTGAACCCTGGGTAGGGATGGGTCACAATGGGCATTCAAAGTTTTACATAGGAATACATGGGAAAAATCTTTACAAATTTTCTTCTCAAGAACAGAAAAACCATGATAAGTCATATTAATACAAAAGTGTATATATATTCAAGTTTGTTCAAATCATGAACCCTCGGTTGTAAATTTGGGCCACAATGGGCAATCAAAGTTTTACATGGTAAAATAAAGAAAATATCTTTAAAAATCCTCTTCTTAAGAACAGGAAAAAATCTTTAAAAATTTTCTAAAGTCATTAGTCAAAGAAATATCGAAGCATCCTCAATTAGTGTAGACTTAAGTTTGTTTGAATCATTCCCCCTTCCCCTCCATTTGAGGTTATGGATCGGGACCACATATATAAAGTTTGTAAGGTTGAACTGATTTCTTCTTTTTTCTAGCCAAAATGCTCAGGTGAGCGATGCGGCCCATGGGCCTCTTGTTATCAAATTGCAGTACCGATAGGAAGGGCTGAGCCATCATAGGGGATAAAAAATTAAAATTGGAATATAAATGGAAAAATGTTTTTAAATTTTCTCCAAAATAGCAGGGTCACGATAACAGATATCAATATGCAAGCATCCTCATGTAGTGTAAATCAAATTTGTACAAAACATGGCCTTTGGGAGTAGGGTGGAGTCAAATTATGGGATCAAAGGTTTCTTTAGATGTATTTTATAGAAAGAAATGTTTTAAATCTTTGTCTCAAGAAGCATGGCCTTGATTAGGCTGTTCAAAGTTAATTCTACGTTTAACGTCTCTCCTACGAGGGAGAGGAAAAAAAATAAACAAACAAAAATTTAAACAACTGTGAATTTATTCAAATCAACCTATTCAGTACATAAAAAAGACTACTGGACAATAAGAATATTTGATTTGACATTTAAGTATAATTTCCCAAACAGAGAGTTTTTCCTTAGTATATTTATTGGTTTGAATCCTTTTGTGAGCATGCACATTGTAGACTTGTAACTAGGCCTAGTAGTATGCCCATTGGATTTTAATATATCACCACATACATGGTACCCTGTAGGGAAATGCTTCTCCTCGTGGAAATAGTTGATCAATATCTACAATTAAAATCATGATGACAATTTTTAAATCATTTTAATTGAAATATTTTGAAATTGAACTATGATGTATTTTTTTTTCTCAGTGTTAGCATTTGGTTTTGAAAGTTTAAATACTAACAATATTTGTTTTATGTACCATTATAGTTGTTAAGTTATTTTACCTTGATTTCCACGCACATGACAGGATTCTTCACTTCTTGGAACCAATTCCCTTTCTTACTCTCTTTCACTTGAAAGGTCCCACCTTCTGTAAACTTCTCCCTTCTCAAATCTAAATGTATTAATTATTTTTCCTCAAAACTGTAGCCATTTTTAGGTAAAACCTAACTATGTTTATGATTAAATCAACTAATTGTTCCTTCAACTTTTACAGGAATATTTTAAGATGAAACTATTAAATAAATGTAAATGATGCAACACAAAAGCTTTGAAATTCTCCTCAAATATGGTGAATAGAAACTGAAAAGCCAAAATAACCACAAACTGAGAGTCTGTAATCTGAAGACTTATAAAGAACTCATCAGAACAAACTGTCATTAACCTCAATCATGAAATCATCTTACTTTTACTTACATTTATGATCCTATACTGTTTGATTCCCCAGTTTTCTTCTTATTAAGACACCAACTGCAGTAACAATTAAAACACATTTTCTTTCACTACAGGATGCAGAATTGAGTCGCTAAATGTAGAACCAAACCGGAACGGATCTATGAAATTCCAAATTGTTTGTTTTTTTCAAAGACGGATTTCTCCTAAACCTACGCGCCTGGGTGACGTTAAACGTAGAATTAACTTCAAACAGCCTTAGGGAAATTTATATGCAAGCATCCTCAGAAGGTGCAGGTTCAAATTTGTCATATTATACTCCCCCCCCCCCCCCTTCCCTCCTCCTTCTACCTGGGAGAGGGGATAAGATTGGACCAAATGACAGGCCGATCAAAGGTTTACGATGAAATATAGAGGAAAATTAGAGGATCAAACTTTTACTGTAACAGCTAGGTGATACATAGGAAAAAAATATTTTAAAAATTATCCTCTCAAGAAAGACAGTTCCATGAAATATCAAATAAATACGTATATAGATATCCTCATGCAGGTAGTGCAGATTCAAATTATTTCAGATATGGTCCTTGGTCAAAAGTAATGTGGGCTCATAACTACTTAATTAGGGGATCTGATTTTTACATGAATGCATAGTAAATTTTTAAAAAAAAAAATCTCAATTAGCAGGTCTTCACTAAATCATAATTGATTTGCAAATATTTTAACATTGTGTGGTAGGGCTGTCACGGTTCCAAAATTTTTCGGGTCGGGTCGGTTCTGTAAATTTTCGGTTCGGTTTCGGGTTTTTCGGGTCGGGTATTTACATCTATTTTAAACCTTAATTTCATGAATTTAACTTGAAAAATCTTTATTTGTTACATTAAATTTACATTGGAAACAAGTCTTAACCATGCGAACGTCTAGACATCAGTGACTTGGCCTACTATTAGTCACAACCTGACCATTCCTGCTCGTTTTGATAATTATCTAATACTTCGGTGACAAGCGTTTTGTCATGGAATGAAGTAGATTTCAGTTGTGATGTTTATTTATCACTGTTATCGTCATCATTCCTTTGATTTCGACGCCATTTTTTGTATTGAACAGACTCTAATATATAAACCAGACCCGAACCGAAAAATGGAACCGGAACCGAACCGAACAACTTGGACCGCAGTTCTCGGTTATTTCAGGTACTGGTGACAGCCCTATTGTGTGGATTTTTTAGCTCACCTGAGCCAAAGGTTCAAGTGAGGTTTTCTGATGGAAATTTGTCCGTCATCGTTGTCCTTATAAACTTTTCACATTTTCATCCTCTCCAGGACCACTGAGCCAATTTAAACTTAACTTGCCACAAAGTATCAATAGGTGAAGGGAAGTCATTTTTTTTTTAATGAGGACTACATCCTCTTTCAAGGGGAGATAATTAAACTACCGGGGGTGTTAGTGAAAATTTAGTGTCATCTTTAAACCTTTTATATTTTTTACAGGCCTTTAGTTGCTTTAAATTGACTGACAAAATTGGGTTTATAAAAAAATAAAGGTTTGGAACTTCTCAGATAGAATACCCAATTTTGCAACTAAATGTTAATAAATTAAATTATTCAAAATTACACTTTCTGTTCAATCTCTTTACATATAAACAAACTACATAACTTCAAAATTCATTCCAAAAATATATCATTCTTCAATTTTGAAAATACATTTATTATTTTGTTATTTATGCTTTATATCTTGACGCTCATTAAAACTTGCAAATTTGTTTTAAAATGATTAAAGACAAATTGTACAGGTCTGCACTTACATCAAATACCAGTACAAAATTACATACATGTAGGAATACCTTTCTCAAACTGTGAAATGCACCGGTGAGTGGATTTATTTGTAATCCATGTGTTAACTATGGAAAAGATTTTGTTATTGCCGAATATACATATGTAACGTAAACTTTAATTTGTTGTTTGCCATTGCGACTCTGTGGAACAGATAATCAAATGACCCATGCATATTAATTACATACGACAAATTTTCGGCAAGTTTGCCCACTGGTGATGAGTAAAAGACGAGATCACCGTGGGTATCCGACAATGGGAAAGGGGGGGGGGGGCTATTGGTTAGATAACGAAAATGCATTACTTATTTGAAAATCTTCTTCTCAGTTAAGCAAACAAAGTAAGTGCATAGTTATGATGAGCAAGGGTACCTCTTCCATAACTGTGAATTTCATGGCCCCTGGGTCAGGAGTTCTGGTGTTCGGGTGAGGCTTTAGTTATTAAATTCTGAAAATACATTAACTCTTTGAAAACCTTCTCTACTCCTGCATATTTAGCAGATAAACATAGTACATAGTTGTGGGGAGCAAGAGTGCCTCTTCCAAAATTGTGAAATTTGTGGCCCTAGGGTCAGGGGTTCTTGTGTTGGGGGTGGGGGTGGGGTTCAGTTGATTATAGAGTGATCACAAGAACCCCTGACCCTGGGGCCACAAATTTCACAATTTTGGAAGAGGCACTCTTGATCCCCACAACTATGCACTATGTTTATCTGCTTTTGGGTATTAAGCAGATAACCTTAGACATGCATAGTTAAGGTGAACACAGGTTCCTCTTCCAAAAATGAACTGTGTATTTCCCCCTGTCAGGGGGTTCTTGTGTTAAGGCTCTATAGATGATTAGTCGTATTAACACAAAATCATTTTCAGTTTGTATAGATTCAAATTTTTTGAAATCATTTGTTGACTCCCAGGAATATGGTGGGGCCATAATGAGTTATCAAAGTGTTACATAGGAATACATAGGAAAAAAAATCTTTAAAAATCTTCTTTAGAAGTACAGCAAAGACATGCTTGGTCATATATATATGGAATCATCATTATGTAGTTTTGATTCAAATTTGTTCAAATCATGAGCCCTGGAGGTAGGGTGGGGCCATAATGGTTGATCACAGTTTTCACTTGGAATATAAGGAAATATCTTTAAAAGAACAAGGTTCACTGAGGGCCCTTTTTGGCCCTGTAAATTTCTGAACATGTGAAACTACTAATTTTTAGTTTGTAATGCATTAGATATTATTTAGACACTTGATGACTGTGTATCTATCAAAATTAAGGCAATTTTCTGCTAGTCAGTGCATTATGACATCATGAATTGCGTCATTTTTCCATATCATGAAAATTTCTACAAAAACAGCCAAACTTTTAAGCTATTTTTCAATATTTTGAATAGAGCACCCTCTGATCTAAAATGTGCAATTATATGATAGAATTGTCTCTCAAGATTGCAAAATATGTTTTATTTTTTGGATCAAGGGATGCGCTCATATTTTGTTTCTTTGCTGAAAGTACTCAAATAACCAGTTTTCTTTAAAATCCAAGAATATTGCAATTTCACAAATCCTGTTTTCAAAAAAACTGGACTTCCAGAGAAAACTTTTATGTGGGAATGAAAGCACTAAATCTCTACTTTATAATGATGTTTGGAATGGGACATAGTATTTTTGTCAGTAATTTGGTATATCTACAGGGACATTTTATGCATAAAGTGAATCTAGATCTTTTCTTCTCAAGAACAGCAAAGCCATATAAGTCCTATATATAAACATCTTTGGGTAATATAATTCTAATTTGTTCATTTCATGACTAAGGGGGGTAGGGATGGGCCACAAGGGGGGGGGGGGGGGTAAAAGTTATACATATGTATATGAACAAAAAGTCTTCTCAAAAACAGCAAAACCATGATTAGTCATATCAATACAGAAGCATTCTCAGATAGTTTTGATTTAAGTTTGTTTAAATCATGAACCCAGAGGATAGGGTGGCCACGAGTAGTCAAAGAATTATAGAAGCAACTTCAGTTAGTGTAGATTCAAGTTCAAATCATGCCTCCTCCTCCTTCCCCCCCCCCCCCCTTTCCCTTAGAGTTAGGTTGGAACCACATATATTTCAACTTTTCAATACTGAACTGATTTCTGCTTTTTCCTAGCCATTGTGCTCAGGTGAGCAAACAAATTAAGTGTATAGTTATGATGAGCAAATATGGGCCTCTTTCAAATTGTGAATTTCACAGCCCCTGGGTAAGGGGTTCTGGTGTTAGCTAGGGCAGAGCTGTGTTGATTCTATAGTGAAATGCATGATTGAAAATCTTCTCCTCTGATCCTGGGCATCTAGGAGGCAAACAGAGTACAAAATGGGTATACTCTTTTTACCAGATATTTGAAATTCTGAACCACTGGGTCAAGTGTTCTGGTGCTGTGCAGACCTGTATTAATTTGAAGTACTGAGAGAAGTTATTCCCCTTTGCTATTCCCTATGATAATTAATCAATGTTGATAATGTGATTGAGAGGTTAGTAAGAGAATTATACAAGCATTGGTTTGATTGAGCTATTGTACTGTGTCACTGTTGGATATATAAATGGGCTAGATCCTATTGTATTACAGCAAAGTTGGATATATCATATATAATGATATATTTCTTTGCCAAATTGGGGAATTTTTTAAAGTAAGATAAATGAATGGATAGTGTTGAATAGAATAGAGAAACATCCCCTCCTTGGGCCATTGACCCTCGGAGAGAATGTTTATTCTCTAAACTATTCAACACCATCTCATTATTTATCCATTACGTATATATAAAAAAGAATCTGCTGATGAAAAACAGGAATGGTCATAGTTACTGATTACTCAGGTGAGCTTTGTGGCCCATGGGCCTCTTGTTTACAATCGTAAACAACCTTGCTGTGTAGCTATAGAAGCAGATGATTTATATTTGTTTCTACTCTGAAGGAATTATTAGCACTAGACTGAAACATGATTTGGAGTAAAAAAAATCAACTTGGAAATGTTGAAAGATTATGCAAATACTATGCAACTGTTTGCTGCAGTTCTAACACCATCTGTGTACCTATGAATGACCAGGGGCCCAAGCTAATTTCAAGTAAAGAAAAAAAAAAATAGGTCAATTTTGGAATTGGTTTCAGATTTACATTTCTTGGAAAGTACATGCAGTGTATACTGAATTTCAACATGAACTTTGGAAGTAATGTAGATAATGTTTATTCATTGTATGTGAATAGATAGAAATAGAAAGTATAATTTTAAATCATATGATTTACAAGTAGTTCATTTGCAAAAGTGGGTACCATAGCTGACAAGTTCCACACCTTTATTTTTTTTATACCCCCCCTTTTTTCATTCTAGTTAAAGCGGGGAATCCAAAGGCCTGTGGTTTTAAGTTCTTCTCAAAGCTAAAGGGATAATTCATGTACCGGTACACGATATAAATAATGATAGTTATATGCTGTATATGTGGCGGACAGGCACGTTAGATCACCAGGGGCCAGATGGCCCGTGATGGAGTGCCTGACTAGTGATTCAGGGGGCCTGGGTTTGAATCCTGGCCTATAGCTGGTCTGCATTTTCTTCCTTGTCAATTACATTAAGTGCTGTGCAATGCCCTGAACATACCAGGAAAGAGCCTGGGCTGGTGACTTTTGGGCGACTTTTAAGGGAGGGGGGATCGGAATGGAGTGCTCAGGTAGGTTTTATGGCCTGTGGCCGGATGGCTCCATGGAGACCCTACTAGTGATTCAGGGAAGCTGGGTTCAAATCCTAGTCTGGTCCTTACATTTTCTTCCTCACCAGTTACATATGTGATGAAAACAAGAAACCATTTATTTGTACAGTATTCAATATTATCTTTTTCATAATGAAAATAAAAATTGTTTCTTCCATTTCAGATTTTCAAAAACAAAACTAGGAGTCTGCGAGTTGGATGCCATATATATATACCCTGACAGCTGCACTAATAATATCCTAAAAAGTTTTGATTATGAACTTTATTCTGGAGAAAATGTGCCTCAAAGAGACCTTTGTGATGAATTAAGAATCTGATCTTCTGGACATCTTATGAGCATAAGGAAGTGTTGTACTCTTGAGAAACTTATTTTTTATTGGCAAACTGTACTTGAAAATAAGCACGGAGTAAATTTGTATTTACTATCTAATAAAGTTTTTATTTGAATCAATGTTTTTGAGTACTAGTGTGTATAACAGAAACACCAGCCAAATTCTGGTGTACCGATTTTTATCACATTACTGCTTTATACAGTGGATATAGCGCAAAGGGATATCATTTTCATATCCAAGATTGTGAGTCACACTATATATATACAGGGTTCAAAACTGACTGGAAATACTCTCTAAATGCGACCGTAAAATATATTTTAGCGATTATGTTACATTATATGCTAGCAAAATTTATCGATAAGTTCCAGTTTTGGTTTTTTTATCTTTCAAAATAAAAGATGTTTGAATGTCTGCATGTCACTGAATTGTAGCGCTGATCTGGTGCGAAATTAGTCAGGAGTCCAAATTAGGGGACGGCTATTTGATTCTTGGGGGGGGGGGGGGCTGGCCAATTTTTCCTATTCGGATTATTTATTTTCATATCGGTGAAGGACAGGTTATTTATATCCAAGATGATCGAGGACAGATTATTTTTTTACTGAAAAAAGTCAGACACCCCCCGCCCCAAAGGAAAATGCCCAAACTCCAAAAAAGGGGGGTTAATCTTTATTTTCTTGCCAGTCGAGGAAAGACTATCTATTTTCAACATTTTCGAGGACAGATTATCTCCAAAATCTGCCAGCCCTCCCCCCTTCAAAGTCAAATGGTCGTCCCCTTAAATAAACCTGTATCTTCCCAAAATGTTTTGGAAGCCCCCCCCCCCCCAAAAA
This sequence comes from Saccostrea echinata, assembly GCF_033153115.1. Taxonomy (NCBI): domain Eukaryota; kingdom Metazoa; phylum Mollusca; class Bivalvia; order Ostreida; family Ostreidae; genus Saccostrea; species Saccostrea echinata. Next base: position 9,769,867 of record NW_026889772.1, on the reverse strand, counting down.
AAAAACTTTCAAGTTTGTGATCAAAATCAGTTTCTTGATTCCATGTTTCTCAATTTTGGATTCCTTAATAATTAGATAATTCCTACCACTATTGATCTTGATGTAAGTTTTAAAAAATTCATACCTTGATTAAATAATCTTGAGTTGTTATTTACTACTGTTTGTCTATTTGAAATTGCTTCTCATATCACAGGGGTTTTCTTGAAATCCCAGTCTGGCCTAATTGACCTTGAAATGCTCAATTCTATGGGCCCCAGCTCCCTTACATGTATATTAAGTACCGGCCGACGAAAAAAAACACCTTAACTGCAGTAATTTTTTACACTGGACTAGAGCTTGAATGTACCATTTTTGAATAGTTTTTTTTTTTTTTAGAAGAAGAATCGCTAGTGAATTTTCAATTTTGCGATTAAATGTTTTTGCCACTAGGTATATATACTGAAAGGAAAATGGTTAACCTTTTGAAGTGACTTAATGACTATAAATGTTATATTTTCGAACGTATTTTCCAGTATTGTTATCAAACATTTAACTCTTCTTTCATCAACAAATAAGCAAAATCTCATTTATTTACATCCACTGAATATCACCTTCTTTATATTTTTTAAGAAAACCATTGCCGTTTATCAGCCAGTAAACACCGCTAAGCATACATGTACCACATCTACAGGTTTCTTGAGCACTGGCTGTTCCATCAATGAAACGTACAATGACGTACACATCAATAATGCAATAATGCACTATTTCATCTACTAAATCCTTTTTTAAATGATTATTTTTACAGATATAACTTTAAACAATAAAATGTCTTTCTTTGTTAGTACAGGAATTAACTTTGCAGCTATTGCAGAAAAATAATACTTATATAACCCGCTTACGCGAGTTATTCGCGGGTTATGCATTTTTTCTGCAACAGCTGCAACATTAATTCCCGTATTAACAACTAAAGAAAGCATTTTATTGTTGAAGTCAATCTTATTTGATTTATCACAAAGATCTAGTGTACTCTATGTATAGTATCCAAACCAAGCTTTTCTGCATGGCACAGCCATCGTGCCTCTAACCTAAACTTTACTCAAACAACTGTTCGGTGTGACTGGTTGAAGACATCCATATGTGCCATATCATACTAGTATCATAAGAGGTCTGAGTGTACAAATCAAATATATAATAACTGTAACAGTCATATTCATTCGAGATTATATTAAAAATTTTCATATGAAAAATACATGTATGATTGGTTTCTGCTACCTGTCCGAGAATTTTAATGCTAGAAAATCGTCTTGGTTAGGAAGATTGAAGAAAAAACAATATGTGTTTGTTAAACACATGGTCAATATTAATAGTGCCCTAGGGAAGAACTTGTCACAAGGAATGCACATGTGCAATATGACAGCCCATAGCACCAACCGTTGAAAAGTTATTGCGAAGGTTAAAGTTTTTGAAAAGTCAAAATAATGTCAAGGTCAAATGTCAACATTAATTGTGCCATAGGGAAGAACTTGCCACAAGAAATACACATATGAAATATATGAAAGCCTTAGCGCCAAATGTTCAAAAGTTGCTTTATTATAAGATTCAATAATTAAATGACAAAACTCATTAAGCAGTTAATGGCATCTTGTTTACATTTGCTGAAGTCCTAGCTAAATGGAATGAGAGAAGCGGTGTTAAATAAACATTACTAATCGTATTAATTTGGATTTTTTTTTTAAATCTCCTTTAGTTGCTATGAAAAAAAAGAAATAATGTCAGACTCTTTTATAGAATAGATTTTGAAAAGGGGGGGGGGGCATTAACGGGGAAAATGATAGCTAAAAAAAAATCTTTAAATACCCCCACGAAAAGAGAATTCGTTTAACTTCAAATTTTGTTTTAGGAGGGGCGGGGTAAAGGGTGGGGGATTAAGGTCCATTAGTGGGGGCCACTCTTTCAATGAATATTTTTAGTCTAAATTAAAAGTAATTATTTACGTTCAGAAAAAAAAATGTTGGGGGGAGGGGGGCTGCACCAAAATCCCACCCCCACAACCACCCCCACGCCAACTTATATATTCTTAAATGTTATGTTCACCTGCGTGGAAGTCGGTAGCAAGTGAAATAGCTTTCCAAAACTATTTGTATCAGTTTGGAATTTCCCGATCTATTTTTTAGACCAATGTAGAGAAAATAATTCTTTTTGTTATACTTTAAAAATTAGTTCCTCTATAAATATATACTAAAAAAGTCTAACATTCCTAATGTTTTACTGAGCGGTCATAAAAAATCGATGTTTGACCGCAGAGTGAGATATTGGACCTGTGGAAGAGATATTGGATCGCTTACGTCACACTGTGGGCGGGATTATCTAAATCTTATTTGCATTCGTTAGTATGGAAGCTAGCGGCAAAAGAAAATGTATAATTACAACAAAAAATAAAAATAAATAAAAGGTATAACAAAATATTTATTGACTGTGTTCTCGGGCAAATGCGTTTTGTCGACCCCTCGAACCAAACTGTTTGCCTTCGGCCTAACGGCCTCAGGCAAACAGTTTGTTTCTTGGGTCCGACAAAATGCATGTTGCCCTCGAACCCAGTCAATAGAAGTATAATATTATACTTTCATGTAAGTTACTTAAATTTAATTTGTGGAGAAACATTTATCAAAAAAACTTTTACCATCTGAATGATGATACGACGCCCTCCAGCGCGATAGAACTTAGCAACAGTCAACATTGCCTGACAACGGGTGTTATCCCCCCCCCCCCCCAATTAACTGCGCGGAATCTATGAGCGCCAGCTTTCTTTGTATTTGTATAAAACATTCAGTAAAATATAAAAAATACTGCATGTAGATGAGGGAACATTGAACATTTGCAGTATTTATGTAATATTCACCTGGAAGGTCACGTGCAGGTGAATATAACGTAGTACTTTTTCTACATTGTTGGATCTCAGCCAATCAGAGAGAAAGGAATTATTCAATCAATAGTATTTAAATCATAATTCTCTTTTGATATTTACATTAATTTCAACAAAATTTGCAACAATCATCACAAATATTGAAATAAGTCGTCTATGAAATTGCATGCACAAGCTAGAAGAGATCGAGAAATATATTTTATTGTCCTTGTATTCGAAGATACGAGACATATAGTTTTTGCCCTGTCCGTCCGTCCATCTGTCTCTTGCATTGGTGATTTCATAAGTTTTGCTTAATATACGATTACAACAAAGCTAGGTGTACGAAACAGAAAATCATAATAATTTTAAATATTTTTGATATATTATGAAGATATACTAAAACAGATATTCAAGGGACTTGTCGCCAGACCTTAAAAGCCTCTTCTTGTTATGGTCGAGTTGTATGGTCTAGTGGCTACGTGTTCAGTCACTGAGAAGAAGCTGTTATTGGGAATTTTTTTATTGTTTGGGTTCAGACCTAAAAAAAACCTGCAATTTTTTTCAGTAGAATATTTTTGCAAAGAGAATTTTTCGCACAAAAATTTTGCTTGCTAAAATTTCATACCTTTCAACAATAAGAACTTTGCTCTAAATACTAAGTTCACAAACAAACACTTGAGATAATAGACATTTACTCGCGTTATTTTTTCATTAAATATCTCACATTTAGCCGTGGCTGTAGAACAGTTAACGCAATTCCTTCTAAACCCCCCAATAAAATTTAAGGACAATTTCACAGAATCTCGTTTACATACTAGCAAGCAACGCATTTTGCCATATGAGAGCGGAGGTGTCATTTTGTGAGCTGTGCTCACAGTACTTCTGTTTTAAATATTAGACTTGTCTTACGTCTTTTGGACCCTCAGAAAAGAGTCAATTCAATTTAAGCGAAAACAAGTCAATTTTAAGTCATTCAAATATTTAATATAAATACTGAAAAGGGGCAGGGTAAAATGTTCCTTTGTTTGTTAATGCAGAAATCAACTTTTCAGCTATTTCAGAAAAAAATCTTAACTCGCATAAGCAGAACTTGAACCATCTATGAAGGCATTGAATTGCAACATATGAATACTTTTTTCTGTATAGCATCCCTCTCTCGTTTGAATCCAATTATATCTTTTCTGAATTAGTGCTCCTGGAATGCATACAGTTTTGAATGCAAGCCACGATTTTAAACTGTTTAAAGCAAAATCATCGGAGCACAATGAGGATATAATTTTGCTTTCAAGAGATACATACATATTGCACACTTTCGTATCACTGTAGACAGTTTTGAGTTCAATAATAAACCTAGAGAAAAACCAAGGACTTAATGAACGCCCTTGCCTTACACCTGTATCATGCGAGAAAAAATGTTTCAGTCAAATCAAAATGATAGTTTAGGTGTAGGTGTTGTCAATCATGGGGAAAATTTACATGCAATCTAACAACATGAACTTTCAATATGGCATAAATGAAAAGTGACGTAAAGTACATATAGGTTTTTATTGTTTTACTAGACAAATAATTATCAGTAAGTAGATATCGGTCAACCCATCAAGATGACTTGGGAATTCTTCCTCGCTTAAAATTTTAATCTTCTTTGGTGCTATAATTAAACTAATGGATTGAATTCTTCAATATGTTGTATTGTATACTTTATTTGATCATTTAATCTCCACATTTCTTAAGACTAAAACTTGTTTCAAAGTTGATAAAACCATAATGAAATTCATTAAATGTATTTTATTTGTCTATATACATGTATTTATAATTATCAAGGCCTACAGTGTGTCAGAGCATGCATTTAATTTGTATCACATCCGTGAAAAGCTAAAATCAATTAAACATGTATTCTCATTCTCGTAGAAAGATTCCAACCTATTGAAATTTTTATCCCCAGAAAGGGTCACGATGTTTGAAATTCAATATTTTTGCATGATGAAGATAAGGTTTGCAATCGACAAGGTTTGAAAATCAGAATTTCAAATTTTGGAAATCACTTGCATCAATTATAAGGTTTATCTAATAGGATGCAATTTATGAAAAGATATTTGGATGATTCCTACTTCAGTCCTTTCTCCGTTCCCACATGTTATACAATTTACAACAATTCACTTGACCAAAATGTTTAAAAATGGTTGACTTTTCATTTGACACGTTCATTTTATCTTAATTCAGAAGCATTTCATATTTAAACAGTTTAAGAGACCCTGCTCTTATTCTTCATGAGATTTTTAAACCCCCCCCCCCGACTTTAAGACCATCAACTTTTTTTTTTACAGATACTGTGACCCTTAAAGGTGTAATGATTTAACTAAACTTGAATCAACACAACATGGGATGCTTCAATATGACTAATATTTTATTATGGCTAAATTTTTGAAAACTTTGCTTTTCTCGTATACGCAACTGTTACTTGAAATAAAAGACACCACAGAGTTTGCCACATCTGTTTCATATTTGGATGATTTACTGACTATAGACGATTGACTGATTGATTGAATGTTGTTTTACGTCCCGGGAGGGGGGGGGGCAAGGTAATAATTCTTTGTTACTTTACATAGGAATTTAATTACTCTAAAAATCCCGGGAGTGTTCCAAACACACCCTCCCTCCTCTGCACGAAAATCATAATATAGAATAGAAAACTGAATCCACACAACTTAGAAAGATTTAATGTGGCCCGATACTCATGAAAATGTTAGTTCTTACAGTCCCTAACTCCCTTGTAAAACTCTGGTCTAACTCTACCCGAAGGGCTCTGATTTGAACAATCCTGAATGCTGCTATATTGTGTAACAGTACATGTATTTCAGTATCAGACTGTATACCTTAAGTAAAAATACATGCACCTGTATAAAACACTTATCCAACTGTTGATTGTTTGTTTCTTGTTTAACGTCCCTCTCGAGAATTTTTCACTCATATGGAGACGCCATCACTTGCCGGTGGAGGGCTGCAAATTTTGACCTATACTCGGCACTCAGGGCCATTGAGCAGTGAGGGATCTTTTTCGTGCCCGCACCTATTGCGACACGGGACCTCGGTTTATACGGTCTCATCCGAAGGACCGGCCTCCAACTGTTGTAAATAGTCTTTCATAAAACCGTCGACAGGAACCACACACCTGACCCTAAGTTATCGGGAAAATAGTTCCTGTTGCGGGTTTGATAAGAGACTATCCCACTCAAACCATTGGATGAGTATGTATTATAGCTTTCCTAAAGAACAATGTAGGGTAAGAGCCGAATTTGGCCCCTAATTTGATATAGAAAAAAGTTAGAATTTTAATGGTTGGCAAGTAAAAACTTTAAATGATGCTTGTTTTATAACCAGTATAATTGATTTTTAAAGCGTACATGGATGCCACAAGAGGGTGAGAAAAAGGAACATTCAGCCAAATTTCAACTATTATTTTGATGGAATTTCCCCAAAACTACGATACTTATTACCTCTGAAATCAGAGCACAAGCTTACCTATCTGAAATTTTCATTCACAAGATGTACATTGTATCTTAAACTGGTGCATGAAATATATAAATTTGGTAGATAGGCAACCATTTTCTGAAACAAAATGTGCTTTAAAATTGATGAAAATTCGAATAAAAATGAGAAATTTCGGAAAATGATCAATTTTGTGACCTTCCTTTTACCTCTTTGTATCCCATCATTTAGAATCCAAACTCATTTTGTAACAAGGCTATACTGCACCGTTCTAAGATGCATCTCAAACCAAGGGCCAGAAAGGGATCTTAGCTTATCTTCTCCTTTAAAAATTTTAAGTTTAGAAAGAAGTTTGAGAAAGTAAAAATTATTCATTCTAGTTTTCAAAAGATGCAGTGCTGAATTAAATTAGTTCAGCCTGTTATTCAATTAAAATGGAATAATAATCACAAGCAGACATTCCATTTACAATATTTCAGTGATATAAAACTTTTTTAATGAGGTCCTTTAGTACAACTATAATTGAAATATATATTGATGTTAAAAAATGCAAATCATGGATTATTTATTTCACAAGTGCATATTAAAAGAGGGTATGTCACTTTTAACTTCAATGAATAGTATCAATAAAGTACAGCAAAGCACACTTATAGCGAACATGCTTTTAATGAATTGACATTTACAGCAAAGTGATTTCCATTCCCCATGACTTAAAAATATATTTGACACTTAATGGATATAATGAGTTATGCTGATAATGAAGCAAAATTGTCAGTCCCTGGCACTTTGTTATAAGCATGTTTTACTGTACTTGTGATCAACTTCATTTATTTCTCTTTACATGTACTGTGGAATCATCACTGTTCATGGAGGATCAATCTGTGGATTTTGTGGGTAGCCCTTATCCATGAATTAAGTCCCCACAAACAAGTCAAATTTTGGTTACCCACAAAAATTGACCCCCATAAACAATGATGATTCTACAGTAAATAAAATTCTTACACAGGTTTAAATTAAACATGGAATGCTATTAAATACATTTTTTCTTTTTTTATTCAACAGTTAAACATTTCACAAAATTACCTCACATACAATTTATAATTCAGATGGTTAATTGCATAAAAACTAATTTTCATTTGATTTAAAAGGCAGTGAGCATTAATGCTCACCTGAGTATCACAGTTCCTCCTCATATGACAAACTTAAGTTTCCCCCAGAAATGGAACTCTATACAGATTTGTGTGACATGAATTTACAACTGAAGATCTATGTGCTCACGTTCATTATCAAGAATCTTGTTCATAAAAGATAATGAGTAAAAAGTCCAACCAATAAGTCTGACACACAAACTCACAAATTTGATAAGACTTACTATCATTAAGAAAAAAGCAAAGGTTTGCTGGCTAAAAAAAAAATAAAGTTTTAAAAGGTCCATATACTGTAAAATAAACCCATGTCAATTCATTGTTCTGGTCCTTCATTAAGCTAGAAATATATGCACCATGTCATGCTTGTTATGGTTTACAAGACTTTTTTGCAGCTGACTTCCATGATCAGTTTTTCCAGTTTGTCAGAGAACATTCTTTGTCATTTAAACACTTAAATGTAGGTACTAGCTCTCACTTTCAAATATCTCAGTTAGTTTGCTTAATTGAGCAATCAAAAACATGAAAACACAGAAGAACAACATGAAGGGTTCCACAGTCTTTTCCATGCTAATCATTTTCTTCAGATGATTAGTCATCATGGTCATTCAATAACTTTCCATTAGGCTAGCATACGTGTTGAATTGTAAATACCCTGTAATGAAAGAAGTAATACATGTATTATGATTACATTATTTATTTTAATACATGTGAAAAAACCAAATTATCAGGGCAACTGTGGTAAAATTTCTTGCCAGTTCACATTAAATTTGTCCTAATTATAAAATGGAAGACTAAGTTTGGTGAAGGAGATACATGTAGATTCTTTGTTACTCCTGGCTGTCCTCAGGTGTAGTGAGTTAGTAAAACTAAAAAATTCAAATTCAGTGGGCATACAATTCAGATATTTGTATGTACTTACAGTGAAAAGCTGTCTATTCAGAAACCTGTGCAGTCTTTTTCACTGTGAATTCTGACCTTTATTTTAATTTGAACTTTACTCTTTTCTATGTGTTTTGCACTGTGCAATCTGACATCCTGACACCCTGTCTATTCTGACACAAAATTTGTTCAGTAGTGAATGTCAAGTCAGACAGGTTTTAAAGGAAATTTTTTTCAGCGAGTACTGATTATCTTACCCTGATTTACTGAATTGGAGTAATATATAACTGTGCAATCAAGATGTAAATCATAAACATTTGGCAAGACTTTCAAATGACATGCTTGTATGTATCCATTTTACTAGTGATTAAAGTTTCAAACTGGATATCCAATTGGAATATTAAGGTTACTCAGCCCAACCTAGTTATGCTCTAATTATACAAAATACCTTTTTAATATTCAAGAAGTAAACACTTTTAATACTTACAATACATTGCATTTGCAAGCATCACAAAGGAGTGTTGATCTTTTTTCTAATGCAGGGGCTTTAGTTATGGATTGGAATTGTCATCTCATCCTCTAGGGGGAAAAACATAGCATAATAAATAAATTAGAAATGTTTCAATGTTTCTAAAACACAAAAAATGTACTCCAATGAGAACAAAAAATCAAAGGTCATGATATTTTAGAACACAGTATTATTTTGTAACATAAGCCTAGATATATATAGAAAGACAGTATAGGGTTTTTTTTTCTGGCCTGTAAAATCATTGACCTTGACCTTTAGACAAGTTGCACCCTAAATCTATAAATAACCTCTAAACTTTTCTTCATCTATACCGGGCATGAGCTAACAAATATTATCGATCAAATTTAGTAAAGATGACTCAATTAAAATGCAGCATTATAATAAGCATCATAAGAAAAAACTTGACAAACTCAAGAAAGTCTACATATAAGATAAAATTTTAGGTGAAAAAAAGGCAATGTTTATATTCTGGAATAAATTTTTCCAAGTTTTCAAGACATTTTAGATTTTAAGTCTGTTATGATTTTGAAATTGAGGTAGTGCCTGTAAAATCTTGGTTGGGAGCTTGGAGTAAGTGAATCTTGCAGGCACCATGGTCACTTTATTGTCTAAGCTTTGCAAAGGCTTCAAAAGTCTATTGGTACTGAATAAATACCCTCATTAATTGTGTAATGGTATCGGATTTGATTCCGTTGACCATCCCTGGACTTGCAGGTAAAATTCCTGCCAGGGGCAATGAAGAACTTGGGTGGGTTGTGTCTCTGAGGGTGAAGACAATTTTAGGAGGGAGGAATGTACATTTTCTCCTTTCCTGTTTCAATTGAAATTATAACAATACTTAGGAAGAAAATTTATAGCTGAACGAAGAATCAGACGAGATCCTAGTAGAGTTCCCATTGAGCTAGAGGAGTGTAACTATCTACCAGTTACAGGGTTGACCCTAAGACCCGGGGGCCGGGGAATTTCCCCGCCTATAATGACATAAAGCCCCAGTAATTCTGGTATCCCCCCTCAAGGCCCTGTTAGGGAAGGAACCCCAAACCCCATTCTACTTTTTTAATGCCCCCTGCTATTTCAATTGTCAGGGACAACCCTGAGTTACCAGTTACTGTATATCAGAATAATTGTTTTGCCTCCAGTCAGTTACAGAGCAATAGAGCAATCCAGAATACAGTTTTTGTGTCACCTGCAGAGCCAAGTGACACTTGGGATTGATCACTTTTACCTAGGGTCTGTTTGTCTTTCTATCCATCCATTAATCTGGCCATCAGTCACACCTTACATGTATATCATGAGAAATGTAAAACGATTCGATTTAATTTTTTGAATATATAAACTTGGGCACTACGGCTTTCATAAAATACAAGGGTTTACCCATATAGTGACCTTTCAATTTCACTTTTGACCTACTTTTTAAAATCGTTCATAGAGTCAATATATTTAGCTAACTAAGCTAATTTCTGACCTATTGTCATAAAACATTAAAGCTAAACAGTCCACTTGACCCTTGACCTCCTTTGGAAAAATACTTCGAAAGATTAAAATTAAAACTTTTAAATCTTTTAAATTTTGAGATAGAGAGTTTCAATAACTAGCATATATATCACATGTTTATGAGCTCATCATGTACTTTTAAAATGTATAATATACAGTTATTACATAAACTGAAATCTAAATACTAACAAAATACATCGGGATGGGTATAGTAAAATATATTGCACTTCAAATAAAGATGAATGGTTACAATATTAGTAAAGAGAATCTGAAATCTCTCTCCATAGTGATGAATCTGGGAGATTGTACGATAATAATCATTTCTAATTATCTCGGTTTCCTTATTATTTTATACATAAAGGATTAGGGAATCATATTAAATTTTTATTATTTATATATGGTAGTTGCCATTCTAACAAAGTCTCTCTATCTGTGGACATTTTTCTTTGCAGGTAAATGCATGAACCAATTTAAATGCTAGTAAAATAAAAAGCTGACCACAACTAGTTTTATTCAAATCTTTAATGATGCCCTAAAGCATGTCACATATTGAAACACTCTACTTTTTATATGGGCTACGAATAATCAATTAAGAATCGCATCATTTAAGTACTTTACAAAAGGTGTTTTTCTTTAAAAGTACATGTATGGCAAAATTGTCTTCCTAACAATATATTACAGTCACTGTGATAATTTTTAAGTATTTTTTAAAAAGCTTTTGATAGAATTAAAGTGATACACATAATGATAAACAAGTCATTGACAAAATTGGACTGTGATACATTTTTGGGGTAATACCCATCCCTACTGAGCTACCCAGGATGATGTCCACAGCCCAAATAGCTTTCTCTTATATATACGACAAGAAATCGCAGCACACTCTGTCAAATGTCTGAATCTGACCTTTGAGCATGTGACCTTAAATCTACCGCTCAGTAACTTCCTTCGGGCATTCTCAATGAAAACTGTTGGTTACAAAATGTCCAATTAATTGTATCACAATGGCCAAATTGACACCCTTGAGCTTGGATATTTGATCAAGTTAGGTATTTTCTTGAAAACATTTGTCACTGTAGTAATTAAGTATGACTAAATATGTGGAAACCCCAAGAGATCCAATGGGCCATGATGCTCACCTGAGTCACCTCGGTAGACTAGTGCTGTTATTCATCAGCATATTTAAATAAAATCTCACTTTATTCACATGAAAAATTCATTATCCATATCATGGCCCTAGCCTAGCTCCAAGGGGTTGCAGATGTTACAATATCCTTATGATGTTGTGGCCTTATGACTACAAATGAGGGTTATGAATTGAACAAACTTTAATCTAGCTGCACTTCCTAAGGATACTCGCACATATCAATTGGATTAATTGGACTAATCAAGACCCTGTTGTTTTTGAGAAAATGATTTTTTTTCTTCTAGTACTCCAAAGTAAAACTTTTATCCCATATTATGGCCCCTATCCATTCCTGGAGGCAATGATTTAAACAAACTTGAATCAGCAGTACACAAGCAGTGATGTTAATGTTTGCATATTAATATAACAAATCATGGTCCTGTTGCTCTTGAAGAAAAGATGTTAAACTTTTTTTTCTATATACATTCCCACGCAAGACTTTGATACCCATTTGTGGCACCAACCTACGCCTGCGGTCTAGGCTTTTCACAAATTTATATACTGTATACATTACTTGATGATACTTGCACCTCAATATCAATCATCATGTCTGTGCTGTTCTTGAAAAGATTTTAAAACATTTTCCCTATATATATTCTGATGAAAAAATTGAACCTCTATTGTGGCCCCCACCCCATCCTCAAGGGCAGTGATTTAGACAAACTTGAATCTACACCATGTCAGGAATCAAAACTTTCATACAAGTTTACCCTTTCTGGTACAATACTGGGCTGAACATTAAAATTTTCTGAGAGTCTGTGTCCAGTTCATTTTGTAATAGGACAAGAGGCTCAAGGGCCTTTAAGATCACCTGAGTTTTAAAAAAAAAACCCTGTGAAAGATCCATGGAATGGTAAATAATTAATATATATAAATAAATAAATAAAATTAAATTCAAACTAGAAAAATATGTCCAAAAGACATGAATGCAACACCCAGGGTATTTTAATACTGCAACATGAAAGTTTGTATAAGTGTATAATGTTTGATGAAAATATCTTCTGAATCATTAGTTTTTTTTATAACTGAGATTTATACACAATAAAAAAATAAAGTCAAAGGTCATTGGGAAGGTAAAGGTAAAAAAACAAGGCCCATAGGTCTTATAGGTCACCTGAATATAACAATATGTAACAACCTTCCCACAACTGAATTAGGTTCGTGTTATAAACCAGAGGCCATGAAATTCATAATTTTGAAAGAGGTGCCCTTGCTCATCATAACTATACACTTAGTTTGTTTACTTAATACCCTGGAGCAGAGCAGAGGATTATCAAATAAAAAAATGCATTGTGTATAATCAGTAGAGCCCCAAACCCCTGACCTTGAGGCCACACATTTCATATATTTTGGAAAAGGCACCCTTGCTTATCATACCCATGCATTGGTTTATTGGCTTAATACCAAGGAATAGAAGATTTTCAGAGAATTAATGTATTTTTACTATATAATCAATAGACCCCAGTCCTAACATCAAAACCTCTTACCAAGGGGCCCTGAAATTCAGAATTTTGGAAGAGCACCCTTGTTCATAATAACTATGCATTTAGTTTGTTTCTTTAATACCAAGGAGTAGAGGAAAAGATTTCCCAATCATTGATTCATTTTCACTAAATAAATAGTGTCCCACCCTAATACCAGAGCTCAACAAAATAGTTAGTCTGGTAATCAGCAACAACTCAGAAACATGTCTATATCTATATATACCAGTGCTATCTACTGGTACACTTCATTACTATCACCAAACATAACACAACAGTAGTGCTTTAGCATATAACACAATATCCACAGAGTAACACCCAGCACCATACCCACACCATATTTGCCTCTCTTTGTCTTTAAATACATGTGTATGAAAGTATTTTTGTTTCATTTTTATTCATGCATCTATCATTTATATGTCTACCAGCTGTCAAATAAAACCTTTGAAAGTACTTTTCATATTATAAATATTTAATATTTTTGTATTGTCAATTTACCTATCAATTATGATATTTACTTTGATCAATTATCATAAGTGAATAACTTTTCTTAAAGCAGAGTAAATATTCCAATATTTAAAATGATTAAAATATAGCACTACCCTAAATCCAGAACCCCTGACCCAGGGATAATGAATTTCAACATTTGGAAGAAGCATACCTTCTCATCATAAACATGCACTAAGTTTCTTTGCTAAATACTCAAGAACAACTATAGAGGAAGACTTTCAAAGAATTTAATGCATTTTCACTATATGATGAAAAGAGCCCCGTACTAAATCCGGAACCCCTGATCAAGGGGTAATGACTTACACAATTTTGGAAAAATTATTCTTGGTCATCATAACCATGCTGGATATTTCCTAATATAAATTACAGACCTATGTAAAAATTTGATCACTTTTTGTGGCCCCACCCAATACAGGGGGCCCCAATAACACTACCAGAAGATTTTTTCCTATTTAAATTTGAGAAGTTGAAAATATGAAAAATTTACAGACGGACGAACAGCTAAACAGACAGACAGATGGATGCTGGATAAAGAGTGATCAGAAAATTTTACTTGAGCTATAAGCTTAGGTGAGCTAAAAAAGTAAACTAGGCCCATGGACCAAAATGCTCACCTGAATTACTTTGTTCTTCAACAGATCCCCCCTCCCTTTGTAATACTTATTGTGGCCCCACCCTACCCCCGGGGGCCATGATTTCAACAATCTTCACTGTTTCCACATAAGTTTCAGCTTTTCTGGCCCCGTGGTTCTTGAGAAGAAGATTTTCAAAGATTTTTCCTATATATTTCAATGTAAAACTTTGATTCCCTATTGCGGCCCCACCCTACCCCGGGGGCCATGATTTCAACAATTTAGAATTTACACTACCCCAGGATGCTTCCACATAAGTTTCAGCTCTTTTGGCCCAGTGGTAAGGGTGAAACGTTTACTGAATTTTGTAAATGTTTAAACAAACAGCAATAAACGAAATGGTACCGTTTAAACGGGAGAATATTTTATGTTGAATTTTTATGGCTACTTACTCATGAAACACTAATTTAATAAACCATTCTTTCACTATTATGTAAGTATGAGTTGTTATTGCTATTTATTTGTTGGCTTTTATGACTAAAGAAAATGAAGCACATTAAACTCATTCACTTTCTACACCGTCAACCAATATTGCATTTATTTAATGGTTTGTTTGGCTACATACCGGACGTAGAAAAAGCGTAGTTCTGTTATAACTTAAAAGCATGATAATTTGTACTTTCTTAGCAATAAAAAGCAACAGAAAAGGTTATTTAATTATTTTAGAACATATACTTGGAAAAATAAATTAAAATCATAATACATCGCTAGTATTCACTCCTCAGAAATTGGAATTAATTATGTTAGACCTCTTGGATTTTAGATAGTTTTGTTTAATATCATGTTTCCGGTTAGGTTCAAAGAAAAAACAATATTGTTAACAATTTGTAAAAGACTGCTTTCTTTGGTAAATATGAAATAAAACAACTTGTTTGTATTAAACTTTATTTCTGATAGACATTGATAATGACCTTTGTGTAAACGTTTACTCAATTTGTAAACATTTAGAGCATTTAATCGAAACGTCGCCTTTTACACGTGTAATCGTTTCGCCCTTACCCAGTGGTTCTTGGAGAAGATTTTGCCTATATATTTCAATGTAAAATTTTGATACCCTATTGTGGCCCCACCCTACCCCCGGGGGCCATGATTTCAACAATTTAAAATTTACACTACCCCAGGATGCATAAGAGGCCCAGGGGTCACATCGCTCACCTGAGCACTTTGGCTAGGAAAAAGCAGAAATCAGTTCAGTATTGAAAAGTTTAAATATAAAAGTGGTTCGGAAAGGGGGAATGATTTGAACAAACTTGAATCTACACTTCCTAAGGATGCTTTTGAATTAATATGATACATAATGGCTTTGCTGTTCTTCAGATGAAAATTTTTATTGATATATCCTTTATATTCCTTTGTATAACTATGATCCCCTGTTATGGCTTTCTATTCTCCTGGGGGTCATGATTTGAACAAATTTAAATCTACATTACCTTAGGATCCTTTTATATTATCATGACCAATCAATATGACTTTGCTGTTTTTGAGAAGAAGATTTATAAAGATTTTTTATGAATTCCTATGTAAAACTTTGATCCCCCATTTTGCCCCCCCCCCCCGGGGGGGTCATGATTTGAACAAAATTGAATCTACACTACCTGAGGATGCTTCCATATAAATATATCTAATCATGGCTTTGCTGTTCTTGAGAAGAAGATTTTGAAAGATTTTTCTTATGTATTCCTATGTAAAACTTTGATCCCCCTTTGTGGCCCCACCATACCCCCAAGGGTCAAGATTTGAACAAACTTGAATCTACACTACCTCACAATGATTCCACATAAGTTTCATGTTTTCAAGCACAGTGGTTCTTGAGAGGAAGATTTTTAAATGATGCCATTAATTTTCACGAAATTATAATTATCTCCCCTTGGAAGAAGGCATGGCCCTTCATTTGAATAAAGTTGAATCCCCTTTACCCAAGGGTACTTTGTGGTAAGTTTGGTTGAAATTTGCCCAGTGGTTTTTGAGGAGAAGATGAAAACGTGAAAAGTTTACAACAACGATGACAGACAAAAGACAAATTTCGATCAGAAAAGCTCACTTGAGCCTTCGGCTCAGGTGAGCTAAAAAGTTGTATTGTCCCAGCCCTACTATGAACAAGTGTTTGGATCCCAGATTTAAAATGAAACAAGAGGCCCAGGGGCCACATTGCTCACCTGAGCACTATAGCTGGAAAAAGCAGAAATCAGTTCAGCCTTGAAAGGTTGAAAAGTTTAAATTTAAAAGTGGTTGGGGGGGGGGGGGTTGATTTGAACTAACTTGAATCTATACTTCATGGGATTCTTTTGAATTAATATGACAAATAACAGCTTTGCTGTTCTTAAGAAGAACATTTTTATTGATATCCTTTGTATAACTATGATCCCCTGTTATGGCCCCTCTATTCTCCTGGGGGGTCATTAATTGAACACATTTGAATCTACATTACCCAAGGATGCTTCCATTTGAATATGACCAATCATGGCTTTGCTGTTCTTCAGAAGAAGATTTTTAAAGATTTTTCCTATGTATTCCTATGTAAATCTTTGATCACCCATTGTGGCCCCACCCTACCCCGGGGGTCATGATTTGAACAAACTTGAATCTACACTATCTAAGAATGTTTCCATATAAATATGACCAATCATGGCTTTGCTGTTCTTGAGAAGAAGATTTTTAAAGATTTTCCCCATGTATTCCTATGTAAAACTTTGATTGCCCATTGTGGCCCCACCCTACCCCCAGGGGCCATGATTTGAACAAATTTGAATGTACACTACCTCAGGATGCTACCATATAAATAAGACCAATCATGGCTTTGCTGTTCTTGAGAAAAAGATTTTTAAAGATTTTTCCTATATATTCCTATGTAAAACTTTGATCGCCCATTGTGGCCCCACCCGACCCCTGGGGGTCATGATTTGAACAAACTTGAATCTACACTACCTGAGGATGCTTCCACATAAGTTTCATATTTTCAAGCACAGTGGTTCTTGAGAAGAAGATTTTTTAATGATGCCATTAATTTTTCACGAATTCATAATTATCTCCCTTGAAAGAAGGTGTGGCCCTTCATTTGAACAAACTTGAATCCCCTTTACCCAAGGATACTCTGTGCCAAGTTTGGTTGAAATTGGCCCAGTGGTTCTGGAGAAGAAGATGAAAATGTGAAAAGTTTACGACAACAACGCTGCCGACAGACAACGGACAAATTTTGATCAGAAAAGCTTACTTGAGCCTTTGGCTAAGGTGAGCTAAAAAAAATGGAAGGGGGGGGGGGTCCATGCCCCAAGTGACTGTACAAGTATTCTCCTTTCATAATATTGACTAGCTTTTATGTTTGAATCTTGACATGAACAAAGACCGAGGGCACCTTTAATTGGCATTTGGCAGGAATCTGGGCACACTTGAAAAGTGAAAATTTCATTGATCTGTCACATGAAATTTTAGCATTCTTTTCATGTATCGGGTTCCTGTGAAATAGGAAAGGGAAATATTTTCCCGATATTGTATTTTGATTTGCGTAAAAAGAACTTGAAAATTGGCTAGGTGAGTCAATTGGTACAAAATGTTACATTTTTAAACACATTTTTCTAAAAATTTGCTATCTCTTAATGGTCATCTCTCCATGATTTTGAAATGTTATTTGTGTGCATTTTAATTCAAAGAAGCTAATAAACATTTGTAAAAAATGGAGAGAAGACCAAGAGACGATAAAAAAATGAACTTTTCCTAAAAAAAAAATTCCAATGTGTAAATGCGGTGCTTCATTGTCACTTTAAAAACCATAAAGTGTGTGTAGCGGTGATAGCTCAGTAGTATGCGATACCCATCCAGTGCAATAAAAAAGAAATATTTTTGGTTCGATCCTCGCATGGAACGTTAATATTTTTTAGTACAAAAAATCAATTCTTTTGTCAGTTTAATTTTATGTCCTGATTTATTTTCAAATGGATAAATTGTGGTTTTGTTGCACCGAAAGCAATAGCAATTCTTCCAACCTACTGATAATATATAGTACATATAATATGTACTTGTAATTGCATTTAACTATACCCTACATGTATTTATCATTTATGTGAAGCGTTACCAAGTTTTACATCCATGTAGTAATTATTAAGATGAGCGGACATATATATTAAATTTGACGAAGTATTTCAAACTAAATGTAACATGTTTCCATGTGCGTAACTTTATAAAGTATGTCCAGCTGTGGTCAACCGACCAAATTGTAGAAATTTAAACTATAAATAATGTTTCGTATGCAGATCACACGCCAAACACGCCCATCTTCTTTGAACTTTTATATAATTATATATATAGGCCTATTATTATTAATTTATTATATATTCCTAATTATAAAGGGCAACACCAGGATATGGCCAAATAATGATACCATATATATCATGAGCAGTGTGGCTTTTATAAAACTGTGTTGCTTATATGGTATACCTCCACAGTAATAGAAAATATATAATATGAAAATATTATCACTGTTTCACAAAGTTTTTTATTAGATGATTTACAGATTCAGGATTGATTTCATTTTGACCTATCTTGTTTTCCACCATTTTGGAACATTAACATTTGTAAGGTTGTATGTTAAATAAGATTTTTTGACAGGACAAAGTAAGCTTCAAATAGGGATATATATTATTAAAAACAGCTATTTTAAATGTGTTGGATATTTGTGTGTATAAAATAAACCCACATACACAAATCATAATTTATTAAGGCCACAGGTTAAATAAAAAGTATAAACCATATAAGTATTTCCTTCAATTGAAGTTCATACAAAGGACATGAAGTAGAAGAGACAAGAGATTGCTCTACTTTTCAAGGCAAAGGTGACCTTTATGGATAACTGTATAAACTAATAAAGTAAATTCATTAACAATGCCCCCCCCCCCTTTCACTCACTTGGGGTGCTTACTGAAAATTTGATTAAAACTGTAAATCCATGGTAAAATTCATATCAATGAGACAAAATCATTAAAACCTATGCTTATACATATATTAAATCATAATACTGATACCATCTACACTCACTGTGTTCTTCACAAATGGCGAAATGTGGTGATAGAGGAAATTCGAGAAATGGGATCACTGATCTCTTTAGAGGTGCTTCTACAAATATCCCTACTACATATATATATATTTATGCATCGTCATTCGACTGCACTTCATTTTGCTATAGATCTAATTACTTACCAAATCATGGGATACATGTGACATTTCCAGGCAGTCAGATCTCGTGGAATGTTCCCGCGAATTTGACTCGGCGATGTGACGTAACGAGATTTTTTTATTTAATTTTTTTTTTTCCGATTTCACATTGATCATTTTAGATATAAGAAGAAATTAAATAATTTGAAAATCGATAAATAAAATAATTTTTATTTTATTTTTTCGAAGCGATGACCCCTGGCATTCAAGAGTTGATTTGCTGCTATTTACAAGGTTCTTTTTAAAGATAATAATAGACCGCGGTATACTTTATATCATATTGTTAGCCTTTGCTAGTTGAAGCTAATAATATACCGTGGTAGACCGCACGGTCTAAAAGTCAGACTTTATGAGTCTTATAAGCATGCAAATAACACTAATAAGTTTGTTAAAGTAACAGCTAATAAGTATCGGATCGGGTGGTATCTCAAGGTATCCGTAATGTATATCTATCTTATTACAGGCGGAAGAAAAGATGGTGGTTGCATAAAAATTATTTTCGTATCAAAGCCCTCTAATTTTCGGTTATCTCTACAGAGACCCATGAATCCAATGTGTTTTAATGTAAGGCTGAGGTGGCAACCTTCTTGCAGCAACAACGACACTTTAAAACGGCGACCATAGCACTCTCCCAGCTTTAATATATATATATATATATATATATATATATATATATATATATATATATATATATATATATATATATATATATATATATATATATATATATATATTTAGCTGGGGATTTTTCAGGAAAGACCTCAAATCAAATGTAGATAAAACCAAGTGTTAAGCAAATGGATGTGGTTCGTTGCGTATATTTCGATATAAAGACCAGTAATTGGCACACAAATGTATTTTACCTTCTCATCCAAATAATATCGATTCTTGTACTTGCCAAACTAAAATTCTACAAGTAAACGGATATTTATTTATCATACAGTTTGGCAGATCGGCACCACTAGCTATGAATTACAATTAAGTTATTTTAAATAACCTACATTTGACTCATGGTCAAGCTCAGAGGAGTCAAGCGAAAATTAATAAGACTCCTTTTTAAGTCATACTGATTAAAGGTATAAAATTTTATTGCACCCCCCCCCCCAAAAAAAACAGTCATTACCAGGAAACCAATTTATGGAAGATGTGAATTACTGACTTTGACCTTTTGAACTAAAAATTAGAAGGGGTCATCTGTAAGTCACTGGGAGTTATGATATAATTTCATCTAGAAAACATTTTTTGCATTATATGAATTTCAGCCTTGACCTTGACCTTTTGACCTAAAATCAAAAGGAGTCTTCTTAAAGTCACTAGGAATTATGATATATAACTTCATTCAAAAAGCTCAGAGAGAATTTAACTAAGTTATTACATGTATCTGGAAAGCATTTTATGCAATAATGAATTTCTGACATTAAACTTTGACCCTTTGACCTCAAAATTAAAACAAGACACAATGCCACCTGAGTCACTTTGGCCCTACTCTCTCCATCAGCTTTTTTCCCCCAATATACATATATTCCTATGTATTTTTGATCACCTACTGTGGCCCCACCCTATACAAAGGGGCCATGATTTGAACAAAAATGAATCTACATACCGGAAGATTTTTTTCTGCTTCCAATATTAATATAATTCATCATGACTTTGATGTTCTTGAGAAGAGGAATATTTAAAAATTCCCCACATAATCCCTATTGTGGCCCACCCTACCCCCAGGGACCATGATCTGAACAATTTACAATCGACATGACCTCAGTAACCTTTCACTTACTCAAGGCAGTTTGATCTTTTCTGGTCCAATGGTTCTCAGAAGAAGATTATTCAAGATTTTTCAAATATATTTCAGTGTAAAACTTTGATTCCCTATTGTGGTCCAATCCTGCCCAGAGAGGACATGATCTGAATTTACAATCTGTACTACCTTAGTAAGCTTTCACCTAAGTTTTATCTTTTCTGATCCAGCGGTTCCTGAGAAGAGGATTTTTAAAGATTCTTCCTTTATACTTCAGTGTAAAACTTTGATTCCCCATTGTGGCCCCACCTACCTCAGGGGCCATGTTTTGAACAACTTAGAATCTACACTACCTCAGGAAACTTCCACATAAGTTTCACCTTTTAGGTTCTTAGATTTTTCCTATATATAATGTACATGTAAACTTTGATCTCCCATTGTGGCCCCTCCCTACCCCAACCGGATATGATTTGAACAATTTAGAATCTACAATACCTATGGAAGTTTCTACATTTGTTTCAGCTTTTCTGGTCTGGCTGTTCTTGAGAAAAAGATTATTTTAAAATAACTCACCCTATTTTTGCCTTTTCTGGATTGTCTCCCCTTGGAAAGGGACCTGGCTCTTTATTTTAACAATTTAGAATTCCCTTTACCCATGGATGCTTTGTATCAACTTTGGTTAAAATTGGCCTGGTGCTTTTTGAGAAGAAGTTGAAAATGCGAAAAGTTTACAGATGGACGGACAGACAATAGGTGATCAGACAAGCTCACTTGAGCTTTCAGCTCAGGTAAACTATAAAGTGTATACTTGCTGCTCACAAAAAAGTGCACTGTTTCCAGATTTACTTCTCTGTATCTCTTAAAATATCACTTCACCATGAGTTCCTAACCTATTCTTTTACCATTTCCACAACAAAACTCTATGTACAATTCATGCATGAAGTGTATTGGACCAAATTGTCTTCCACCCAAAATGGCAGTATGAATATGCAAAATTTTTGATGGTTTCAAAATACAGACCCAGGAGGGCTATTGGGAATGGTTTTAGGGAATGTTTTATTGTGGAAGTAGTAAATGAATATGTTAGAAACACATTTCTGGCCAATCAAGCACTGCTCGTTATATTTAAGATCAGGTTTGTTCTATCATTTGGATCTTCCTCCTTCTTTTGTTTCATGTTTGTAAATCTTTTTGCTCCTCCCGGGGCCAAAATTGGACTAATAAAATCTTGTATCTTGTTAGAAACACAAGGTTTGTAATATTTTGAGATGGCATCTTAAATATATGGAGAAATAAATCAAGAAAGAGTGCACTTTTTTAGCAAAATAAAAATACACCTTTTTTCAATGGATGGCACTGTAGCTCTCTGGTCATCCTCCCATTTTTTTTAGACCAGCGAACTATAGATCTCCAGCTATTGTGGTCCTATCCTACACCCCCGAGTCATGCTTCCATATTATAATGAATAATCACGACTTTCTTGAGAAGATTTTTAAAGATTTCCCCCCTATATATTCCTTTGTAAAACTTTGATCCTGGGGTTTATGATTTGAACAATCTTGAATCTACCTGAAGATGCTTCCATATAAATATGATTAATCATGGCTTTGCTGTTCTTGCGAAGAAGATTTTTAAAGATTTTACATATATATTCACATGTAAAATTTGATCCCCCATTTTGGCCCCAAACATACCTTTGAGGGCTGTGATTTGAACAAACTTGAATCTACACTATGTCAGGCACTTTCATATAAGTTTTGTTATTTCTGCCCAAATGGTTCTTGAGAAGATTTTTTAAGACACTTTTTTTTCTTTTCTTGATTATTTCCCCCTTGAAGAGGATATGGTGGCCCTTTATCTTAAGAAACTTGAATCCCCTTCACTCAAGGATGATTAATGGTAAGTAGGGTCGAAATTGGTGCAATTGTTCTTGAGAAGTTGAAAATGTGAAAGTCAACAGACAGACGACGGATGAATGGTGATCAGAAAAGCTTACTTGAATCTTCGTTTCAGGTGAGCTAAAAATAAGGAGAAAACTCAATAGTGCATATTTTTTTCTTTTTTGTTAATTCACAAAGTAAAGCATTTATAAATTTACATATTTTATTAGTATTGATAAAATAAGGTAGTGTATAAAACTCTTGATTACGTGATCAAAGGAAAAATATAAATGTTAATTTACAGAACATAGTCTTGAAATGTGGTTACCGTGTTTATCCTATCAGTTTTCAATATCTGTACTATAATAGATAAACACAACAGTAGCTTCCTATACAAATCAATCCAATTCCAGACTACTTATCATGGACATAGTGGATCCAGGATTCTTGAAAAAGGAGGGGGGGGGGGGGGTTCAACCAGTTCGGGGTCTAATCTATTGTTGACATTGTGCACGCTGTTGGCGTCAATTTGGGTTTCTTTGTGAATCAACCTCCCCATCCCTTCCCAACGAACAAGAACTGTTCAAATGGGACAGTTTCAAAGTTTTGTATTTATGATCAGGATAAAGATTGTAGATTTCATGCTCCAAGGGATACAAATGCAGTTAACATGTTTTATGTGTTTGCATATATTTTTTGTTATGCTCATAAATTGTGGCAAAGAGTTTTTCGGAGACCGTCATCAAGATTCAGATTTGAATCATTAAACCAAACCTGTAACTCATACAAGATTAGTTTCCAACATTTTTTCAGCCAATTTCATATCAGTATTTTTGTACAAAAACACTGAAAATTCTATTATTGCTAATCTAAAAAGTTTACTTTTTTATTTTTTCATTAATATTGTCAAATTCCTGCATTCAGTTTCAAGAGTGACAGAATTAAAAGTATTAATCAATCACTTCGTTTCCTTAAGCATTCTCCTTGTGGTTTAAGCTAGGGGTGTAACTCATGATGTGTTTCGCTTAGTTAAATTAAAATCTGGATTTTTTTTTTTTTTTTTTTTTTTTTTTGGATACGCTTTAAAAAAAGAATCTACGTCATTTAACTGCTTTACAAAATGTAAATTGTTTCTCTTAAGCAATCCTTATTTTATAAAGGTTGTATTTGTAGATTGCAAAATGCACTTATCATATTTTTTTTTAACTTTTCTGCTTAATTTAATATTTGTATTGTTTGTTTTATAGAAGTTATAAACATTTTGTTAATGCATGTGCGACGCTCTCGTTACATGTAACTGTCTACATGCATTTTGGACGTTATTGACAAATAGTCGAATCAATATATCTGATAGAAAGATTTTTTTGACAAATATTTATTGTGAAATGCGTTAAGTATATAATTACCGACTGAATGATATGTTGCTTTCATACAGTGCATTGATTCCAAAACATTATAGTGTAGGTGCTGCCGCAATGGTAATAATGACTTTTTGACACTAACACCGTACGCGATGTCTGTTACATGATTGTGGGGCAGAAAAACTAATTCAGTAAAACTTGTGCAATCATTCTTGACTATTATGATGTAATTTTTTATCCCCTCTCAGTACAGTTTTACTGTAACTCAGTAGTCTGTTATGAGACTGTAGCTCTACTGGTTTGTACTAATTTTAGAGGTAGAGAAAAGTAGCAACTGGACTTGAAACAATTTTTAAGCAGGTTTTTTCATCAGAAAAATCCAGTTATTGATATTGTGAAAATTGTGGGTAGGTGCTTGGCGGCAGCCAACAGAGTACATCATTTGTTTGGATGAAGCCTCCTACAGTTTTCAAGATCCAAACTTTTATTTTGCACATCAACTTGTACATATATCAGAGATGTTCATGGAACTTGAATTTTGATTTTCAATAATTTTAAAACAGATTAATGAGAAAAATACCAGTTGTTGAACTTACTCATTTTTATGCAAAATTTAATACTGTCAGAATGTCACCTCCTACAGTTTTCAGAATAGAAAGTTTTTATAATTTATGTTGGAAATACCAGTACTGTTCACACAAAAAAAAACCCAACTTTTGCTTTACATTATCAGAATTATGAATCCTGCTGCTTTCTAAATATGATCAAATCATAACTGAAGGAAGAGTTGCATTTTAAAAGATTTTCAGATATTCTTTTTTAGTATCTATGGCATCTAATAACTACAATGTACATAATTATTCATCCCCATGTTTCTAATTATGTATCAAGTTTGGTTGAAATCATATCAAAACAGAAGGAAATTTAGCATTTCAAAAATTTTCTGATATTTCTCTTCAAGTATCCATGGAACACCTATAACTACAATTATGTGTCCTAGTTTTGTTTTCTTTTGTACCAGATTTCATTAAATCAGACCAAAACTGTATCAGATGTAGTGTTTTAAAGGAATTTCACTCATTATTCTATTTTTATTAACCACTGCAGCTTTGTTCGCTGAAGTTTTAATGTGTACCATGATGTAGTTTACCTGTGTGTTCCAAGTTTGTTTTGAAATCAGAAAAAAAAGAGAAATAACATTAATTTTGAAATAATTTTACAGAAGATTTTATCTATGGCAATGTCATTCATCAAAATCTATGGCAATGTCATTCATCAAAATCAAATATAAAGAATTAAGCATCAAAGAAGTTTTTTATTGAAATCAGACCAAAAATGTAGATGAGCAGCATTTTGAAAAATTGTTTACAGATGAACAGACTGACAGACAGATGGATGAATGACAAAAACACCTTACCAATATACTCTTCTCTCCTTGACCAGGAGAGCTAGAAAAAATTACACAATCATGAAGTTACAATATTTTGGATAAAAACTACATTTATGTAAAAATGTTAACATACAAAAAGAATACATATGTTATATACTTCTATAACTACACCATAAGAAAATTAAAATATCAATAATGGCACTTAGTAAAACATTTATGGCAGTTTATTTATATTGTTTTCTGTAAGATGGATAGTAAAGCACAAAGATCCAGAATGTGTTAAACAAATACCTGTTTCTGACACAGTCATACCGTATAGCGGGTTTCTTAAGCGGGGGTAAAATTTGGCATTTTGCATGCTCAAATGTATCCCAATAATTTTGGTGGACACAGAGCTCTGTGACATTGCAAAAGAGAGGAAATTCATCTTTAAGATAAATTTCAGTATGTTTAATATACGTTTGAATAATGATTTAGACAAATATTTGAGTAAATAAAACACCAGGTGAAAGTTATATTGCTTATACAATAGACTAATCAAAGTTATTTAAGTGATTTTTCTTGTGTTCAGTAGTGGTAAAGAAGAGTGCAAATTTGGCAATTAAAATTTTAGCAGCATACTACAAAACTGCTAAAATAAGCCAAAGTTAGCACTCTGCTAAAAGTACCTGCAATATGGTATTTGTCACTGGGAAATTTTTAGCTTTTCAAATGAGTTACCAATACAAGCATGTTTTTTTTTCAGTTGTTCATAATGGTTCATTATAGTCCTTATTACATATAATACCTTATTACTATTGTTTACTTATTTCCTTAATTTGCAAGATCAACTCTGCATTAAAGGCCATGAAATCAACTATATGCTTGTATCTTCTAGTATCCAAATATTATTGAATTTAAATTTGAATAAAAAATCACATAAAATTTGCTTTTTTTAGACTTTAAAAAAATACCCACACACACACCAGCAGATGGAATCCAAGTCTTTCACCCCTGTAATGTTTAACTGAAAATTTTGTGTGCAAAAAGCTAAAATATATTTAAAAAACAACAACACTTTTTTCTCATCCATAAACTAGAAATCTTAACTTTCCAAGTCTTTAATTTCAAATATTTTGAAGATATCTTCATACAATGTATATTAATTAAAAAAGGTATCTGGACAGCCATGGGCTAATTTTTTTTCCAATAAGAAGGATGATAAAAATCACAAATTAAAAATGTTTCCTAAATATATATAATATGCATTTGTTTTTTTTTTTTGTTTAGTAAGAGAGCATAAGAGCATACTTAATTCCCAATACAGTTCCCTTTGTCTTAGTACAATACTAAGAGAACATGGCATGCTCACAATGTCACATCTCTTCTTGATAAATTATAAAACTTAATATAGTGTACAGAGTTCAATTTCATATAATCAGATTATAAACCTCATTCTTGCAGAAGTCAATATATTTTGGCATTAAAATGTTCCTCTACCGTTAGTCTAACCTTGATGCAGGTCAACTTAATTTACACTTTATGAAATGCTTGCATATTTTGACCATTGGACTAGCTCCATCCGAAAAAAAAATCCAGGATATATTCCTACCTCTACTCCATTTTGATACACAACTTTAGCCCAAGGCAATGTTCTCTATACAGTGTTTCATAGTAATTTGAAACAGATTTATTCTTCACCTGAAGTAAAAAAGTCTTTTATATTTCCATACCCATTGACCTCCTATGATGACTTAACCCCCCCCCCCCTTCCTGGGATATGGCTTGAAAAATAAACTCAGAACTACACTACATAAAGATGCTTGAATTGATATCAATTTGTTCTACATGGTATTAATATTGTTCTTGACAGAACACATTTTACCAATATATATTCCTGTGTAAAGCTTTTAAATCCAACTATGGCCCCATCTCACCCATTGACCTCCTATGATGACTTAACACACACACACACACACACACACCTGTATTGTAACTAGTAAACTCTAGTTCTATGGCCCCACTTCTTTTTATTATTTACTGAGTATCCTTCTTGGAACCCCTTGTGCTATTGCCCTTCTAAGTGGTTAGAATTGATACAATGGTTCTTGAGAAGAAAAATGTGAAAACAGACAGACAGATTGATCAACAAATGCCTTAAGACAGACAGACAACAGGCAAACTCTGATCTGAAATTAGCTCTCTTCAGCTTGATGCTCAGATGGGGCTGAAACCTTCCATTAACTTGTTAGGATACACATACAGAATAATGATGTAGACTGGGAGATACATGTATTAATGTTGATCTCTTCTCATGTTTAGATTCATATTATGTAGACTGGGAGATAAATGTTAATCTCTTCTCCTGTTAAGATTCATCACTAGATAACAAACATGGACGGATCAACCAAACAGGACTGCTGTATTTTCTCTACAGTTGCTGGGGCATCTAGAAAAAAAACAACTTAACATTGCATATTTCATGTTACGTACCATCAAAACCATATAATATTTTTATTATATTAATAGAAAAGGTAAATATGTATACAGGGTTATTTTCTCCCTGTGTTATTTTTGCCCATTCACACTTGCAAACAATATTGCCCTGTTTAAAATTAGCCCAGTCACAGATTTGTTGAAGAAATTATACTGTCTTCTTTGAATTCACCCCATCTTAAATTTGCCCACTTGTATCAAGGGGGGGGGGATAATTTGGAGGCAAAAATTTCCCTGTATACAGTATGTTTAACTATTTCAGCATTGTTAATATACTTCTGTACATACCCAGGGCAAAGTAAGTGTCTTTTCCAATATCCCTCCTGAAGGCCTCCACAGCATGCTTAATGGCAAACAATGCAGAGCAGCTCATACACAAGGGGGGCTCACCACAGGCTGTAGATCAAATTCAGAGTCTTACTATATCACTACTCATACAAGAGATACATAACTAAAGATGGTTAATTAATGTGCTGTAAAATCACTTATTTTTGAGGGGTCAAATCTAATTAGTTGGAGGAAATATTAATTTAAAAAAAATAATTCTATTAAAATTTCAAGGGGATTAGAATTTGTGGTTTAAAGAGAAACATCATACTGCAATACTGAATTTTAAAATTTTGTTTGGTTTATGCATTCATGTGTCACTTCATTCCACAAAAGCAATGAAATTTAACCCCCCATGAAAATTAGCAATTTCACAATATTTCATGAAATAGAGATAACGAACAGTAATCAACCTCAAAAGCCCATCGACAGAATACAAATCGAGAGCAGAGCAAACATAGACCTCTAAAAGTATCAAAGGTGGGATCAGGTGCCAAGGTGGACTAAGCAGCACCTGTTGACTGGTCACATCTCCTTCTCATGATCGGGCAAACTCAAAAATCCATAGACAATTTTATGTGTAAATAATGGCCTAACAATTAGTATGAAAAACATCAGTCTGCATTCAACTTAATGATAGATTGTATTTGCTGACAAGGTCATTGTATGGATCATAGAAATTGTGAAACGTTGTCTTCAAATGAGACTGTTGATATCCTTGTTTCATCAACTTGTTTGTCAATAGCTTGCATCGTTCTAGAAATTGTTTTACATAAAGCATGCTCTTGCATATTGAATCAACTCCATATGCATGTGATAAGGGCTACATAAATAAGGGAAGTTGAAGATAGAAAAGTTGAAGTCATCACATTTATCATAAAGTTTTGTTGTTAGGTTACTATTAAAGTCTTTTTTTCAGTAAAATATCTAAATATGAAACAGATATGTCAGACTCTGTAGTATCTTTTATTTCAAATTCACTGGGATATATCATTCATCAGTATATACACTAGTGCAGACTGCAAATATACAGAGGCACAAATAAAATGGTACAGTGTTTCATTATGCCTTTTATATGATTTGGTTAAGAAGTTTGATGTATATTTCATCACAGATTCTCTTACAGTAATAAACAACTCACCAATGTCTTTTTTTCTTCAAATATTCATAAGTTAACCAAGAACTATTAGGGTTTATATTGGATACTTTTGGTGTCAGAAATATTCGGCTAATTTTATCAAAAAAGAGTTAAAATATTCAGGCATTTTATATTTGTCAAATTTTTTAGCGAAACTCTTTGATCCTCAAAAAACAAACAAAACTTTTGCAGTATGCCACAATTACATGACATACAGTATATTAGACAACATTCAATGAACCAGAGGACAATGCATTAAAAATTAAACTACGGAGCATTGTTACTCCAGGTTCAAGATATGGAACTTCCATCCCTGAAAACTTAAAAATGAGGTAGAACTCTCCAGTACTTTCTCCTGCAGTTCAGTTTCTGTACTGGGGTTTATTTCATATCATTTTTTTATACTACTTAGTTTGATTCAAGTTCTGCAAAAATTGTGCTCCACAACTTTCTTTCAATGTTAAACACCATCCACATGATAAAGGAATTGGTTATATTTTACTTCCTCTATACTTGTTATTTTTCATGGAAAAAGAGCATCATATGAAGGTGGTTACTGGAGAGTTATACCTCAGTTTGGTTCTCAGGGATGGAAGTTCCATGTCTGGAACTTGGACTAAGATAACTCTGCAGTTCAATTTTTGTTCTCTGGTTTATTTTACATATTGTCTCTTATAATTAATTTTAATATGAAAAAACGTATCTAAAAGAAAATAAACATTACTGATTTGCTTTTTATTACCATAGATTCTATGATGCAATACATATTGAAAATCTAACAACCTAAAACCCTTATAAGATGCAATGAAACAGTCAGTACCTTTGTAAACTCCATTAGAGGGGTACCCCCTTATTTTGATCTGAGTCTCCATGAAGGTGTAAAGTGATAATGTTCTGTATTGACAGTGCATGCATTTCTCTCAGCTAGACAGGGATGGAAGGATAGTCACCTACAGGGCACAGTTATCTCTCTCAGCTAGACAGAGATGTAAAGATAGACAGACACCCACAGGGCACAGTTATTCCTACCTATTTGTCTGCAGGTGATAGAGGGAAGATCAACAGGGAGGAGAATACATAGTCTGCTGAAGGAATCTCTGACAGACAGACAAATATATTGGTCATTCTGGTCCCTAAAATATTTCCTCCCTTCTATTTTTAAATTCTTAAAAAATTTCTATTTTTAAATTCTTAAAAATTCATATCTCTCATTTCTTTGAAATTCACCTTTAGCTCTCAGAACTCCCAAGGGATTAGGAGCATTCTTCAGAAGACTGATCCGGAAATCAACAGGGATATCCTTGGTCAGTGGAACTTTGTACTCCTAAGAAACAAAGAAATAAAAACAGCTGATACACTTCCAATTTACAGAAGAATCTATAAATGTAGCAATGTCAGAATAATTCAGGATTAAGTCAAATTTTACATGAAATTCTATGCGTCCCAATCAATGCTATAAATACCCATGTCCCATCAACGAGTTGCCGTCCTGTCTTGGGGTCATATTTGATCTCCTCTTGCAGAAAGTACCCCAGTCCAATCACAAATGCTCCCTCTACCTGTCCAATATCAATTTCTGGGCTCATACTGTATTGAACATAAAGAATTTTTTTTTTTAAAAAGCAGGTTTTGGCATCACTTTCATTTTTTCAATACATTGTGTGATGCATTCACTGTTCACAGAAATCAATCATGATTATCCATGTAAGGATCTTTTCTCTATCTTGTATGCACATTAAAATCCTGATTATTAATTCCTGGAACCCCTTTTTTTAGGTTTGTATAAATGAAGTATAAGAAGAAGCTGTACAAGTTCCTACTTCTGAGACTGTTTCGTATGTCCAACAATTAACATGACAGAAAAGTTTGGAATTCAGTCAGTATCAAAATACATCTAGTTTAGACAGTTTCAGTGTGTGTTATCACTTGTTCTTTAATAAATACCTTTCTCCACAATCATACAACAAATCCACCCTGTCAATAATGTGCTGACCAGTCAAGATGTCCAGAGTTACCTCTGTCAAGGTCACACCATAAGCATTGTACTGGGAGAAGTGGGGTGAGTGAGGAGCTTCCCTTAAAGTAGAAATGTGAAAGTGAGATACAGCTATCACTTCAAGACTGACATTAAAAAATGATAAATTCTGTCACTTTCTCCAGCTCATACAAATTCTGTATGACATTTATCAATTACAAATTTTGGGGGTCAAGACCACAGGGGATGTTGATCGACCTACCAGTATCTCTCTGACAAATCAATGGCCTCAGTAAAACACTGGTTAATCACTTCCTTCCAGGACTTGCCTGCCATCTTCTGTTTCACTGGTTCTATTCTTTTGTTGAGGCCCTCACAGCAGTGCAGGACAGCCTAACCAGCAACCAAAACAGGACAAAATGAATGTAATTCAACGACTTATGTGGTTGATTGCACATATAATCTTATAACCCTTCCCCCAATCTTGTGGATTATATATCCATAATAGCCAAATGACCAAATTACTCCCATAATACCATGTACAGAAGGAGAATTAATTTCGACAGTTTTGTCCTATTATTAAAGTTTTAGGTAATTACCGGTACCAACTTGTTTTTTTTTTCTCCAAAGGTTGATGCAAAATTAGTCAAATTACCACTGGTAATTGAAATTTCTATGGAAGATGAAGTGACCAGATCGTTGGTTCTTGAATTAATGCACAATGCAATACTTCTAGACATTTAGGTGTAGAAGATATTGTCTCCTTGAAAAATAGTACATATGTTTCAGACTCTTAAATATATTTCATAATTTTTGTATAGTAAAGATTTTTCCCCAACAAATTCCTGCAAACATGGTTATATTTGGTTAATGAAAAAAAATTTGCCCTCCTTGGGAATAACTCAAATGAAAAATGTCAAACAAAAAACAATCTGTAACAATACAGGTCTTACCTTACAACAGAGCTCACTAGTTACAATACAGGACATACCTTACAACAGAGCTCACTAGTAACAATACAGGTCTTACCTTACAACAGAGCTCACTAGTTACAATACAGGACTTACCTTACAACAGAGCTCACTAGTTACAATACAGGACTTACCTTACAACAGAGCTCACTAGTAACAATACAGGTCTTACCTTACAACAGAGCTCACTAGTTACAATACAGGATTTACAACAGAGCTCACTAGCTACAATACAGGACTTACCTTACAACAGAGTTTACTAGTTACAATACAGATCTTACCTTACAATAGAGCTCACTATTAGAATACAGGACTTACAACAGAGCTCACTAGTTACAATACAGGGCTTACCTTACAACAGAGCTCACTACTTACAATACTGAACGTACCTTACAACAGAGCTCACTAGGTACAATACAGGACTTACAACAATGCTTTACTAGCAAGAATATAGGACTTACAATAGAGCTCCCTAGTTCCAATACAGGACATATCTTACAACAGAGCTCACTAATTATAATACTTGTCTTACTTTACAACAGAGCTCACTAGTTATAATACTTGTCTTACTTTACAACAGAGCTCACTAGCTACAATACAGGACTTACAACAGAACTCACTAGTTACAATACAGGACTTACAACTGAGCTCACTAGTTACAATACAGGACTTACCTTACAACAGAGCTCACTAGTTACAATGCAGGACTTACCTTACAACAGAGCTCACTAGATACAATACAGGACTTACAACAGAGCTCACTAGTTACAATACAGGACTTACCTTACAACAGAACTCACTAGCTACAATACAGGT
The DNA here is from genome assembly GCF_033153115.1 of Saccostrea echinata. Classification (NCBI taxonomy): domain Eukaryota; kingdom Metazoa; phylum Mollusca; class Bivalvia; order Ostreida; family Ostreidae; genus Saccostrea; species Saccostrea echinata. The sequence continues at coordinate 9,736,365 of NW_026889772.1, read as the reverse complement.
CTTACCTTACAACAGAGCTCACTAGATACAATACAGGACTTACAACAGAACTCACTAGTTACAATACAGGACTTACAACAGAGCTCACTAGTTACAATACAGGACTTACCTTACAACAGAGCTCACTAGTTACAATACAGGACTTACAACAGAACTCACTAGTTACAATACAGGACTTACAACAGAGCTCACTAGTTACAATACAGGACTTACCTTACAACAGAGCTCACTAGTTACAATACAGGACTTACCTTACAACAGAGCTCACTAGATACAATACAGGACTTACAACAGAGCTCACTAGTTACAATACAGGACTTACCTTACAACAGAGCTCACTAGATACAATACAGGACTTACAACAGAGCTCACTAGTTACAATACAGGACTTACCTTACAACAGAGCTCACTAGATACAATACAGGACTTACAACAGAGCTCACTAGTTACAATACAGGACTTACAACAGAGCTCACTAGTTACAATACAGGACTTACCTTACAACAGAGCTCACTAGTTACAATACAGGACTTACCTTACAAAAGAGCTCACTAGCTACAATACAGGATTTACAACAGAATTCACCAGTTACAATACAGGACTTACAACAGAGCTCACTAGTTACAATACTGGACTTACCTTACAACAGTGCTCACTAGTTACAATACTTGACTTACCTTACAACAGAGCTCACTAGCTATAATACTGAACTTACCTTACAATAGACCTCCCTAGATACAATACAGGACATACCTTACAACAGAGCTCACTAGTTACAATACAGGACTTACCTTACAACAGAACTCACCAGTTACAATACAGGACTTACAACGGAGCTCACTAGTTACAATACTGGACCTACCTTACAACAGAGCTCTAACAACAGAGCTCACTAGTTATAATACAGGTCTTACCTTTCAACAGTGCTCACTATTTATAATACAGGACTTAACTTACAACAGAGCTCACTAGTTATAATACAGGTCTTCCCTTACAACAGAGCTCACTAGTTTCAACAGACCTCACTAGTTACAATACAGATCTTACCTTACAACAGAACTCATTAATTACAATACAAATCTTACCTTACAACAGAGCTCACTAGGTATAATACAGGACTTACCTTACAAAAGAGTTCACCATTTACAATACAGGACTTACCTTACAACAGAGCTCACTAGTAACAATATAAGTCTTACCTTACAGCAGAGCTCACTAGTTACACTGCCTCCCGTCATATAACTGTTAGCTGATGTCAAAGAATCTGTAGGTTTTACTTTAATATAATCCACAGGAATCCCTAAGGCATGGGCACACACCTGTATCACCTGAAACAGTAGGGATTCAGAATATACTCCATTATCTTTGTAGGAAATGTTACATGGAAACTGTTTCAGAGTTTGTCATCAGAAGCTGGAGATGTTTTAAAAGTTTGACACAAACAGTGCACTTAAGGTGACTGAAGATACAACCTGACATAAAAAGGCTTGTCAGTAGAGGTGATTTTTTAAATGCATTGACTACATATTTTGTAGCCAGAGTGTATGTTTTACCTTGGTGTTGATGCCCTGACCTGACTCTATTCCTCCATGAGAGATGGACACACTGCCATCATAACCATGGATAGCCACTAGAGCCGTGTAGTTAAACTCTGTCCATAGGACACCAAACTTCATTGGGACTACTGATAAACCCTTTTTCTTCCAAAGATTTGTCTGTAACATACACAATTATGGGTTTTTTTAAAATGCAGATTAAAGTCTGAGCAATGCTTCATCCATTTTGTGATACTTGTATTCTTGTGTGTCCAATACATGATTACTGATCAGAAATAAAAAAAAAAAAAAAACAAGAGGCCCATGGGCCACATCGCTCACCTGAGCACATTGGCTAGGAAAATAAGCAAAAATCAGTTCAGTATTGAAAAGTTTACAGGGGGGGGGGGAGGGGGTGTTGGGGGGGTGTTGAATTTTAAACTACCTAATGATGCTTTCATATCACCATAACAAATGGCTTTGCTGTTCTTGAGCAGCAGATTTTTTTCCTATATATTCATTTGTCAAAGTTTGATCCCCCATTGTGGCCCCACCCTACCTCCGGGGGCCCTCATTTGAACAAATTTCTACACTCCCAAGGATGCCTCCATATTAATTTGACTAATCATGGCTTTTCTGTTCTTGAGAAAAAGATTTTTTCCTATATAATCCTCTGTAAACTTTGATCCCCCATTGTGACCCCATCCTATCCCAGGGGGTCATGATTTGAACAAAACTGAATCTACACTACCTGAGGATGCTTCCATATAAATATGACCAATCATGGCTTTCCTGTTCTTAAGAAGAAGATTTTTAAAGATATTTTCCTATATATTTCTATGTAAAACTTTGATCCCCCATTGTGGCCCCACCCTATCCCAGGGGGTCATGATTTGAACAAACTTGAATCTACACTACCTGAGGATGCTTCCATATAAATATGACCATTTATAGCTTTAATGTTCTTAAGAGGAAGATTTTTAAAGATATTTTCCTATATATTTCTATGTAAAACTTTGATCCCCCATTGTGGCACCCACCCCACCCCCGGGGGTCATGATTTGAACAAACTTGAATCTACACTACCTGAGGATGCTTCCATATAATATGACCAATCATGGTCTTGCTGTTCTTGAGAAGAAGATTTTTAAAGATATTTTCCTATATATTTCTATGTAAAACTTTGATCCCCCATTGTAGCCCCACCCTACCCCGGGGGTCATGATTTGAACAAACTTGAATCTACACTACCTGAGGATGCTTCCATATAATATGACCAATCATGGTCTTGCTGTTCTTGAGAAGAAGATTTTTAAAGATATTTTCCTATAGATATATTTCTATGAAAAACTTTGATCCCCCATTGTGGCCCCACCCTACCCCCGGGGGTCATGATTTGAACAAAACTGAATCTACACTACCTGAGGATGCTTCCATATAAATATGACCAATCATGGCTTTGCTGTTCTTAAGAAGAAGATTTTTAAAGATATTTTCCTATATATTTCTATGTAAAACTTTGATCTCCCATTGTGCCCCCCCTCCCTACCCCTGGGGGTCATGATTTGAACAAACTTGAATCTACACTACCTGAGGATGTTTCCACATAAGTTTCATCTTTCCTGGCCCAGTGGTTCTTGAGAAGAAGATTTTTAAATGATGCCATTATTTTTTCACTAATTTCTAATTATCTCCCCTTGAAAGAGGGCGTGGCCCTCCATTTGAACAAACTTGAATTCCCTTCACCCAAAGATGCTTCATGCCAAGTTTGGTTGAAATTGGCCCAGTGGTTCTGGAGAAGAAGTCAAAAATGTGAAAAGTTTACGGACGGACAGACAGACAGACAGACAGATGGACGACGGACAAAATGTGATCAGAAAAGCTCACTTGAGCTTTCAGCTCAGGTGAGCTAAAAAAAGTGCCACTTATCATTACATATAAAGCTTTACTTTTTCGTTAATTCTACCTCATTAAAATTCTTCACAGCCTGTTTGCGATTTTCGTATTCCACCGAGTTCATCAGATCATTGGTCAGTTCCCTGATGTTACAGTAAGAAAGTGGTACTTGTGCTGGGGTAATCTGAAAAATGAAGAAAAAAACAATATATCCCTAACTCATATGATTGATAATTTCTTTTTTTATAATAAATATTGTACATTTTACATACCTGATCTTTTTTGTAAAAATTCTGTTTTTTAAATTCTGTTGGGTCCATGTTAAGCTCCTTAGCACAATGTTCCATAATAGATTCCATTATGAATATTGTTGGACAGCAACCTAGTGATATGATGAAATATTGAGGTAAGCCATAATTGTTCAATTAAAACAATTAAATAGCAAAAAAAAAAAAAAAAAAATCCTAAAAGTTAGAAAAACAAGAAATTTCAGCATATGGGTCCTTTTTCGCCATTAGACATTTTTCAATTTACAACCGATTATTTTATATCCATTTCATAACTTTATACCTACCAGGTGCTCTGAAGAAGGTATTCATTGGAGTGTTGGTCTTCAGTGCCACAGGAACCGTGTACCAGTTGGGACAGTAATATGCTAACATAAACAGAGTTTACTACTGTTAACAATTTAGACCAGTTTGGAGAGTAATATGCTATTACATAAACAGAGTTTACTACCATTAACAATGTGTGGACCACTTCAACTGAATAAATGACCCAGAAGTCTTTGATGAGACTGTAGCTCTATTGGTTTGTACTTGGACTTGAAACACTTTTTCTTGTTTAACATTCACAGAATTATCTTTCATGATATCATCTAAACTTTTAATTGAATCAAATCAAACCTCTAAGATGAGTTGCGTTTTGAAAGATTTTCAGATATAATTCTACCCTATTTGGAAAGATTAGAGCAAGTCTCTCTCTCATCTCTCTACCACTCTCTCTTTCAATGAAGTTTTACACTGATTTTTGATTGTTTTAATTATCTTTTTCTTATTTGACTCTTTTTTGTAAATATATCTATTTCAGTTGATAGGGGAACACACTGAGCCTTGGTCTAGTCTACCTATATACCTACATGTAGTCTTACTGAAATCAACCCAGAACTGTGGGAGGAGTAAAATATTTAAATAAATCCACACTTTATTCTTATTTTTCTAATACAAGTGGTAACATTAAAGTTTCAAGAAATGTAAAACCAGTTAATGGACTTGTGCTCTTTGGTTTAATATGTCTTATTGAATTTTGAACCAAAACTGTAGAACATTTGAAAGATATTACTGAAAATTAATACATTTATTATTAATACAACATGGCAACACCGTTAATTGAAAATAAAAATTTATATCTTTATGTAGTCTACTTCTGTGCCAAGTTTCATTGAAATTGGACTAAAACTGTTGCAGGGGCAGCATTTTGATAAGTTGTATACAGACAGCTAAACAACTGACAGACTGATAAATAATGGACACCTTACTATCACCTAAGTTCCTCTGACCAGTATAAAGAGCTAAAAGTTATGAAATATACTTTAATTGCTATATATAAGATTATTGTTACTCAGATATCTGATACTAGATACAGGTAACTTTTTGCCCTCGTTTTATTTTCGTCCCCTCTCACCCTAATTGCAAGGGTTAAATTTAAAATGATCAAGGCAAATTCAAAGTAAACAACCTTACATCTTTGAAACAACTATGTCTGGGAAAATTCAAAATGGAGCAAAATTGTTTGAAAATGTTAAAGGGCAAAAAAAATAACACAGGGCAAAAGTAACCCTGTATACTAGTACAGCTAGTATATATCTGTGAAACTGACCATTGTCCATTCCTTTTCCCATGATGATTAAGCAGTTATCGGCAGGACTTATACCACAATCAGCATAGTAGGTCAGCTTAATTCCCTGTAACATTCCATCTGATGAAAGGCCCACCTGTCATAGAGTCAGAAAACACGTATTTACTTGGTATTAAATATTGAAAATCCTTTCCTTTCCTGACATTTTAGAGGGTGAGATTTCCCTCTTCCCCAAGTTTCACTGGTAGAAGATGAGTACTGGTAATTCCATTTAAGTACCAATTATTAAAAACTAATTGCACAAGATGAAAAACTGCTATGAAATATTGATAATAATCTGACATCTTCCAGATAAATTCTATTTTGAAAACCGTGACCTAGCAACCATCCTACAATTTTAAGCATATAGCTTCTGCCCTAATCTCAAATTTTGTAACTTGAAGTATCGTGAAGAGATCATTAATTGCATGTCCTGCATTCACTGAGACACCAAAGTTTACCTGTTCTATAAATAAAAAGTTTCAGATTATAATACACTAAGTCCCGCATAAATGAGATTATCTGTGTGTTACCATATAGTCACCCATCCATGGGGCTCTTTTACCCAGCATTTTCATGTTTACATGCAAGTCCAAGTTAAGACGAACTGGCCTATCAAAAGAGAAAAAATTCATATGAAGAAGTATGATTTTCAGTTTCTTTTAAAACCCTTTTAAAGGACATCATTCAAAGGAACAAATACATCAGGTTCACCTTTTCACAGCATTAGCAGCCAGAGCACATCCTGCAGCAACCATGAAGTTACGAGTGATCTTGCTACCAAAAGCTCCACCTAAACGCCGAACGTTCACATTCACACTGTGTTAAAATTAACATAAAAAAGAGATGAAATGGAAATATTATCATTACATGTATGTCAGATACTAACAGAAATATCTTTTATCATGAAAGTGATTCTAATCAATGTGAAACACCCGAAACACAGAAATCTCAGAACAAAAAGGAAATCAACATTTACCTGCTATCAGATACACCTAGTACCATGGCAACGGCCTCCTGACATCCCGAGGTCCATTGAGTGGAGGCATAAACATCAAATCCATCCTCTGTTGGATTACAAATGGCAATCTGTAAATATAAGCAATAATATTAGGTGGGAAAACAAAAACAAAATGATGGTTTGTATGATCTAATGGTGGCTCATTCCTAACTTCATATTTGACCTGTAAAAATGACACAATTACATTAAACTGGCACAATGCCTTGCTCTTAACCAAATATGGATTTTACCTCATAAAGTTCAAAAGACATGGAGTGAGGTTAAAAATAGGAACAAAGAGACAAACTAAATACACAGGAAAGAAACAAAACATGGATTACTCCACATTTTAATCATTATGACAGTAATATTACCTGGGTCTCCAAGGTCATGTGATACTGTAACCCACATTTAACTCTACCACTCACTTTAATAGGTGCCTTCTTTATAGCACCTACGAAACAAAATTAATATTGTTAAGTGTTAGTAACTGTATATCCTGAACTTCTGGATTCACTTTTGATATTTTTCATTTTAATATTTCATATATGAATCCTATAAGTATAATTGCTGAGTGTAACATTATTATTACCATCTGCATCACCAACAATGATTTTCTCAGCCTCATCTGGAAATATGGAATTCTTTTCAATGGCATCTTCTATTGTTAGAATGGGAGGCTTTACATCAGAGTAGGTGACCTTGACCTTTCTAGCAGCCATTTTAGCTATCTCTGGTGTTTCTATATGAAAAATAAATATTATGAAATACATTCATCCATTCTTTTATATCAGTAATGCTCATTTAAATAAAATTTAACCCCCTCTCCTAATTCTCAACAGAATAATAAAGTCCTCTCCAGGCAGATTACATGTAATAATAAAAATGGAGCTAAATCTTATTGATTATGCTTTTTGCCATGGAAAAGAATCAGAGTTTATTGGAAGAGAAGCAAAATTGTAAAAAAAAAAAAAAAAAAAAAACTGTGAGGACTAGGATTCTTAAATTTGCAATTTGATAAAATAAGGTCACAAACCTGCTACAATGATTCCTAATGGTTGACCATTATACTCCACTATGTCACTGGCTAAAGCCTGCAAGGGAATAAATATAAATACAGTACAACATGTCAAGTTTTTGTTCAAAGAGCAGCTTATCTGCTAAAGCTTTAGATAGGTAGATAAGATATACATTTCTACACCATTAAGCTTGTTTTATGCAAGGCATCTTTACAAGTGTCATGCCAATCAGATTCTTTTTATCAACACAGTTTTGTCGTATCTTAATATGGAATCAAAATTTGTTTAAGTTAAGTATGTTATTCAGATTTTAAGACATGTCTTGATGCCCAAGTCACTTCATTGGTATTGAAAGGGCATAAATTTCATAAATTTGTTAGAATGTGCCTTCCTATCACTTTTGCCTTCTTAGTAGGATATGGGAAAGGACAACATTGTCCTCTATCAGCTTTACATTCTCTGTAGGATACTGATAAGGACAACATTGTCCTCTACCAGCTTTACCTTCTCCATAGGATACATATAAGAACAACATTGTCCTCTACCAGCTTTACCTTCTCCATAGGATACAGAAAAGAACAAAAGTGTCCTCTACCAGTTTTCCCTTCTCTGTAGGATATGGATAAGGACAACATTGTCCTCTATCAGCTTTACCTTCTCTGTAGGATACGGATAAGGACAACATTGTCCTCTATCAGCTTTACCTTCTCTGTAGGATACGGATAAGGACAACATTGTCCTCTATCAGCTTTACATTCTCTGTAGGATATAGATAAGAACAACATTGTCCTCTATCAGCTTTACATTCTCTGTAGGATATAGATAAGAACAACATTGTCCTCTATCAGCTTTACATTCTCTGTAGGATACGGATAAGAACAACATTGTCCTCTACCAGCTTTACATTCTCTGTAGGATATAGATAAGAACAACATTGCCCTCTATCAGCTTTACATTCTCTGTAGGATACGGATAAGAACAACATTGTCCTCTATCAGCTTTACATTCTCTGTAGGATATAGATAAGAACAACATTGCCCTCTATCAGCTTTACCTTCTCTGTAGGATACGGATAAGAACAACATTGTCCTCTACCAGCTTTACATTCTCTGTAGGATATAGATAAGAACAACATTGCCCTCTATCAGCTTTACCTTCTCTGTAGGATACGGATAAGAACAACATTGTCCTCTACCAGCTTTACATTCTCTGTAGGATACGGATAAGGACAACATTGTCCTCTACCAGCTTTACATTCTCTGTAGGATACGGATAAGGACAACATTGTCCTCTACCAGCTTTACATTCTCTGTAGGATACGGATAAGAACAACATTGTCCTCTATCAGCTTTATATTCTCTGTAGGATATAGATAAGAACAACATTGCCCTCTACCAGCTTTACTTTCTCAGAAAGATTTGGAAAAGGACAACAGTGCCCTATACAGTAAAATACACTTGTAGGAAGTCCAGGGACAATCAATGTTTATTTGTTATAAACGTCATTCTTTATGCCCATTATGTTGATAATATGTTTAAACTCTTTGAGGAATGAAAATCTTTCCACTGTAAACAAGAGTTTGTCATAAGCATGTTCCCTGTACCCAGGTTTTACTGTATCAACTTTACCTTCTCTGTAGGATATGGAGAGGGAGCTACATTATTAACCCCTGGAATATCTTCAGCTGCTATAAATTTCAGTACTCCTGACATCCCCTACAAACAACAACAAAGGTTATTTAATGATAAAGTCATGAACAAAATTAATCCAGCATTTTCTCATGTCAACAAATGAAAACTGCTTAACTTTGAATTAAAACTAATTTCTTTACCAAAGCCTCTGAAGGATCAATATCCTGTATTCTGGCATTACCCTCTGTACTCAGAACAAACTCGGCGTAGCATTCCCCTGGTTTTTCTGGTATGTCATTGATGTATTCTGCTTTACCAATGGTCTGTTGAAGGAAGACAGTGATCATACAAGACCTAAACAGTACACACATTCCAGAACCTCCCAGAAATTTGTGTTTTTGAGTAGTACTTTAGTGGTACCTGATTGTAGGCCTCCACTTTGGATATTGGTTGTGTGAGGGGCCATACTGTGGGATTGGTGTCGTAACTCTGTTTTCCCGAGGACAAAGGTCTAGACAGTGGGGTAGCTCCACTTCTGTATAGAGGACTGACCTTGTCTCCAAGGACATCCAACACAAACTTCAATTAGAATGTGAAACAATCAATAGCAAAAAATACTATATTCTAAATAATGTGCAATGTAAAGATAAATGATATGCCCATCTGAAACTACATTATGCATATTCTAAGCCAAACTAAGTTGCAACTACATTGAAATAAAGTTAATACACATACCTGAAGTTCTCTATAAGGTACATGTATCAATATAATGCCAAAAGGAGTGTACTTTTGAATCACAACTCCCCTTCCTCAACTGACAAAGTTTGATGTTTCACAGTTTTACAGTGTGAAAGATATGACTTAGACGATATTTGATTTTGGATAGCTATAGAATTCCAAAATAAGGTCAAGGGTCATAAAACATTTTCCTGCCAAGATGCATAAACTGACAATATCACACTCTGCATGTGACATTCTTTTACTATGTATAGCTATATAATTCTAAATTGGGGTCACAGTGACCTAAATTTAAGGTCATGACATACTTTCTTCAAAAGATGCATCTACTGACAAGTTTGATGATTCTAGGTATCAAAATGTGTAAGATAAGTTAAGTCATGACACTAGATGCCTAAACTGACAAGATATGACAAGGTTTGATGATTCTAGGTCTTGCACTGTGCAACCTACTTTTGGGTCACAACTACTTTGCCAAGAAGTGTCATCTGACAAGGTGTGATCTTTCTAGGTGTGTCTCAGATATATCCTGATGCAATTTGACTATGTGTAGCATGAAAATTCCAAAATGAGGTTACCACGACCTATTTTTTGAGTTGTAATACACCCTCTCCTAGGTGCATTTACTGACAAGATATGATGGTCCTAAGCCTCACAGTGTAAAACATTATGATAAAGCTAACAGACAGAGGTCTAGTTGAATGGACAGAGTCAAATGATGGACAGATGGATAATGCTATACTATGTGATGCGATGGATACTTAAAAACTGGACCAGAAAAAAAAATAATATAACTGTTTGTGATGAGAATATAAATTTATATACAAGTACTCACTCTGTAAAGCAGTCCTGCTGCCACATTCCTCCTAAAATCCACAGATGTTAAAACTGGATTCACCTCATCTGGAACTGCCTCCTGGGTAAATAACGACAAAGCACCTGTTTAAAAGAAAGATATTATAATTTACTTCAGTATTTCACTTCTATTGTATAAACTGTAGGATTTGTACTGCAAAGTATGCCATAATATAAAATTCATATATGTAAAGGCACTGTCACACCAAGCTGTGTCCCACCAGAGTTATTACGGCGTTGTTAAATTCTTAAAATCGCCATGGAATCACAGGAAAATTGCACAAATTTCTGTAAAATTTTCACATTGTGAAGATGTCACGGCGTCCCTACAGTGACCGATGCGTTTCTACGGCGTTCTCACGGCGTGCTACTATGTTCCCACAGAGATCTTCACAGCATGCTTGGAGTTGTCATCTCGCGGTCATGGCATTCTCACTGCACTAGCTGTGTTCTCAATACGTTCACCACTGTTCACAGTGTATTCTTAAACACAGTGACATCTCCAATGGACTGCATGAGGTCTCTGTGAAAGCGCAGTCTACTATGACTGCGTTCATGCTGCGATCATGTGGGTCTTCATGGCGTGCCTATGGAGCCCCAACTGCGTTGTTGCAGATCTCACCACACTGCTACAGCAATCATGCTACGTTTCTACTGCGTTCTTATCAGACCACGATCACACGGCGCGTACTTTGTGCATGCCCAAAGTGCACGCTGTCCCCTGGAGTTCTAGGAGACCCTACGCGACCCTTCCATGTTCAGTTGAGATCTCGCCATGTTGTCACGGCGCTGTAGGAATCTCTACTGCGCTCACCTCGGCGCTTTGCATTTTTTATGGATGCCTTGCGATTGCTGTGAGGACGCAGTCCAGGTGTGACAGGGGTTTCACATAAATAAAATTTATTTTACGTGTTAAAGTATCTGTATTGCCAAGAGCTTTTCCAGTTAAGAATTCCTCTGTTTTTGAGGCATGGACCTGAAAAAAATTAACAAACCATGATCAGGTTGTTCCCAGATAAATTAATAACCTAAACAGACAGAGCAAGTAATCAGGCTAATGCAATGTGGTACTTATGAATATTTTTGATCACTGCAAACATTTAATATTGTATCAAATCAGAAATGCTCAAATATGAACTTACAAAATGTTTGTTAATTCCTCCAAATACAATGGTTGGCTTGCTTTTCACCAGAAAATTCTTTCCTGCATCAATGTCAAAATTCATCCCGGCATTGGCATCAGAGTGAGAATTCTATTGAAATCAATAAAACATGATTGTTTTTAATTAACATTCAAAACAATGAGTTATTTAGGATGTTTGGACAACAGGCAATGCGATGAAAGTTTAAAAGTCTTTTAAAGGATTATATGTGAATACTATACATTCTTTATATAAATCTGTTTCTATTAAAAAAACTTTCTCTCCTCTCTCTCTGCATGTATGTATATGTAGTGTACCTTCATCTTAGTGTGAACATATCAGTTTTGTCTTAGGCTTAAGAAAAGATATGTTTGTTAATTATTAAAAGCTAATCAAAAATAGGGTTGTTAGGAAGTTTTTTTTTTTTTTTTTTTTTTTTTCATTCATTTTGTTTTACATAAAGGCATTATACTTATGAAATACAATATTTTAAAGGCAATTTGAAGCTCTCTTCATCTAGCCCTAAAAACTACCAGACAGCTCTATAAAGGGCTACTGAAAGGTAACCTTATGATCTAAATGTATTAATGGTTATGTTTGAAGGGAAACATAAAGACATGCAATAACCCGATTTTACCACAACAAAAATTATTTGGGTTTGGGACATAAAAGTAGGGTTGGTCAGGTAACAGCTAAACAAACATATTTTTTTTACCACAGAAGCTACAATGCTGAAGACACTTACCGCAGTGACTTAATAATTAGGTGCCCTGCATGAGGACAAATAAGAGGTCTTGGTTTTGGTTTATACATGTATACTTAAGATGACAGATATTTTTTGTAAATTTTTGTGGAAATTAATTAGATTCCTTTCAATTGTTTTTTGAATGCATGTTAAAACATTTCTTAAATTAAAAAGCTGACTTAAAGGGTGCTAACTCTGACCTGTGTGCGTTTGTTGTGAATTAAAGGGTGCTAACTCTGACCTGTGTGCGTTTGTTGTGAATTAAAGGGTGCTAACTCTGACCTGTGTGCATTTGTTGAGAATTAAAGGGTGCTAACTCTGACCTGTGTGCGTTTGTTGAGAATTAAAGGGTGCTGACTCTGACCTGTGTGCGTTTGTTGTGAATTAAAGGTTGCTAACACTGACCTGTGTGCGTTTGTTGACTTTGTAAATCCTTATGTGGTGATTGTCTGGGACTGAATTTAAGAACATGGCCACTATAACACAGTCTGTCATGTCCTGACTCAAGAACTCAGAAACTGGAATAACCTTTGTCTCACCATTTACAACTGTTTACAAAATACATGTATGAAGCAATATTTAATAAGAGTTATTTCCCTTTCTATAGAACATTGGGCAAGTTCAAAATGTGATTATTTAAGGAATCACTGTCTAGTTAGTAGAGTATTTCCATTTCATTGTGAAATAAAATTGTAAATTTAGATTTTAAAAATGTAGACTAATAGATTTAAATTACACGAGGCCTCACATGTCAATTTCAATAGTCCCCGCCCACTGACGTCAAACACAAAGACAGCCGCTCGAGAGTTACATGCATATTAGGTCTCCTTAGACAGTGTTAGAGTCAGACACAAAACAGCCGCACGAGAATTACATGAATATTAGGCCTTCTTAGCTCCTGACCTTTCGCTTGGCGAAATTTGCATTCCGGTGGAATGATCAAGAAATCAACTGTCCTAACTTTCAAAGAGTTATCACAGAGAAAACAAATAGAAATGGAAATATTTTTTATTATGTCACAGGAAAAATTTGTTGTACGCTGTTTTCAATTTGCATTTAAAAGTAATTCTACATCTTTTGAGAAGTCATATACATGTATTAGGAAATTCATTGCAAATCAAGGTAACAAATTAAACTAAAGTAAATGTTATTTATACCGGCTAACTTCAGCCGAGCTCCAACAGTTTCTAGCATGGTGTGGATGTCTGATTGAAACTCTGGGTGTTTGTGTTTCAACATCAAGTTTCCTGCCCAAGTGCCAAGCTGTAAACCAAAATGCATATATTAAGTTTGGGGTGACTGCACAGTTTACAAAATCAGTGAAAGCTAACAGAGTTATGTACCATTTGCAGTCTAAATACAGACAGTTAATCTATGTAAAATGCGTAAATCATATTAATTTTATAAATTTGTCCTTACATTTCTGATAGCGTTGGTGGCCACTTTAGAGATAGTCTTACACATCTCCTTACAGTAACCAAACTGCGGGTCACTGGATTTTCGATTCAAGAGCTCTTTCAGTTGGGATAATGTTAAATTGGCTCCCAGTACAAGTTCAGAAGAACCAATCTATAGATAATAAAAACTAATTTTTATAGAGACTATCTTTAACATATATTTTCATGAGAAAAAAATCACACATTAATTTTAACCTCTACAGGACTCAAAATCAGTTCGTTATAACCGTAAATTTTTTTTACAAAGAATTGTTAAGAATTTTGCCGGGGATCCCGAAAAACTTCGCTATATCCGTGAATTTGTTACATCCGTGTTCGCACTAAACGAGTTTTACTGTATATACTATATAAACATACTTATTTTAGCAGTAATCGTATTATATAGCACCTTTCCGAGTGCTTCTTGTATATGCTTATATATGATTACAACTAATATGTTCTTTTTATAACTTGAATGCTCTGATTATGTGCTAACCAGTTGAGAAGGAAAGAGCATAAAATTTGAGTGGGCTAATTTTATTAAGTACATTAAAGTATACTGATAATGGCTAAATTCTTTAACCCAAAAACCAAATTCCAAAAAAAATTTCATCAAAGCAATCACTTTATTAACTTTCTAAGTTGAATAAGTTTATTTTAATTTAATTCTTTATCTTTGGGAACCTTGAGCCTAATGTCAATTCTAACTTGACTATATTGTTGCTCTTGACCTAGAAATGTATAATATCACCTTGACTCACAGTCAATATCTCAAGATTACTGGGCAATTGGATGTTCAAATATTGTTGGTTCAATTTTATTTTGAAACCCTTTGTCAATCTATACTGTATTAAATGTTGCCAATGACCTAAACTTTGTTGATCACATCCCAAAGGTCATGGTAACCAGGCAACCAGATAACCAGATCATGTCTTGGCAATGTCTATGAAACCCTTGACTGGAGCAAACTCAAATTAATGTCATACAGTTTTGACTAGAAATATTGATTTAGAAGAAAAGGGGGGGGGGGGGGGTATCATAGACAAAAAAAAATTGTAAAAAAAAAAAACCCTGACATTCCTGCCAATGTGAAATAAAATACTAAAGAAGTATAGTTTTGTATTACATAACATTTGTTTTTCATAAAACCCTGAAATCCGGTTATTTCATGTTTTGAGCTTACTTCTGTGTTGTACATTTCAGCCACTCCTCTAAGGTCAATCAGTATACTGTAGTTCCACAGACCTAGCTCTTTGTAAACACCTTTCAACAACAGAAAACAAGCAGTAATTCAGCTCTCTTACTGTAAAACGCAGTCCACAGTCACTATCCAGTTATCAGTTTTCTTATATTCATTGATCTATTTTAATCATAGTCAACTCTTTCATCTCTTCCATATAATTTCATTTCAATTACAAAAAAAAACTTTTTATGAAATAATAGAACATATCAAATCAATCCCCTTTATTTCAAACAAGTCATAAGATCCTCCACATAAAAATGAATTGAATACCATATCCTGTGTTTCCAAACACCAGTTTGCAGTTCTTGCCCTTGTTGTCCTTTATCATTTTGATGAGATCCTCTACAGTAGTTGGTTTGAACCACTGCACATCTTTTAAGGCTAGCTGTGAGCTCTGTTTGTGACAACTTCCTGTACAGATCTGACCGGTCCGCTCACAGCGCTTGGTGTGTACATCCTGCAACATTCCATAAACAAGAATAAGTAAAGATGGTATATCTTAATTGTTGTCATAAATAATTAATTACCAACTAAATGAAGAAACTGCAAGAAAAATGTCATTTGATGTACTTGAAAAAATTGTTAACTTTACACCATAAATGATTTGGCTTCACTTTGTATGAGATATCAAATGTAAAATGTCAAATATAAGAATTTACACAAGTCCATATGACAAATGGTTTCAAATATATAAGAATTTAACAAGGGTGCATATGAGATAGCAAATATAAAAATTTTACAAATGCTCATATGACATGTGAGATTTTGAGTATAAGAATTTTACAAGGGTTCATGTGAAATACGAAATGCCAAAGAGGAAAATTTATACAGATCCATATGACAAATGATATCAAGTATAAGAATTTTACAAGGGTTCATATGACATCAAATTAAAGAATTTACACAGGTACATATGACAAATGAGATATGGAATATAGAAATTTTACAAACACCCATAAAGGTCAACTTTATTTTTGGTTTGGAAGGTAAGGGGAACTCCAAGGTTATTAAAGATACACTAAATAGTCATTTGACAAAACTGAAAATTCTCAGTCTAAATGTTAACCCCTTAACTGAATCCATTTCCATAGGTTACTCAAAGTAGAATAATATGGATTCAGTGTCAAATCTGCAAGTGAAAAGCATTTCATACAATTAAAATTAGAATGTTTATAATAATCCTCACAGGATCTGCACATCCTTATCCTATAACTTCTCTGATGTCAAAGGTAATGTGATGATGGTCATCTAAAATAGACCAAACTGGTCAATTCAGAGAACTGAGAACATAGAAGCTTTGCAATGAGGCCAAAAATTACTGATTCTAACGCAATTGTTTGTAAAACACATTTTGGTTGGCTTATGGACTGATGTTTGAAGCAGTTAAATGAGTATTTAAAAGAACAAAGGCTTTTGATTGTGACGTCATTATAGAACGATGCAAAAACAAAACCCTTCAAGACGTATTTCATATAACAAAACGCAATTAAATAAGACATTAACATCAAACAAAATGCATAAATTGCATTAGAATGGGAATAATTATCTTCTCATTTTTTATTTGCGACTGTTAATGCTGATTTAACAGTTGCAAACATCCGTTTTTCTGGCTCCGCTGACATGTCACTGGTCAAACTCAGTTTGCGACCATTAAATAAGCATTAACGCAAATAACAATTGAGAAGATAGTTATTCCCTAATTTTAGATGTTTCAATGAGCAAAAAAATTCCAGTGGATTAAAGAAGAGGAAATGTGATTATCTTCAAAATTTTATGATAATGTGCCTTAATTTGCACAAAACTTTCCTGATCTTGAACTTAAAAGTATGGCATTGAATGAGGGTCACTTTGTAAAGTCTGGTCAATGGGAAAATTCATGAACTAGAATATAAACCATTACATCTTTAACAACATCTGAAATCACAAATTGATGAGAGAGCTTAGAGTCTACATGTATTACTTGAACAGCAACCAATGCAAAAGTAACCCTGGGTGGACTTGAATACTGTAGACTCCTTATTTTACGCAAGTATTTAATTTAGCGAAATGACTCATAGATGTTAAATCAGGAGAACATAAATCCCCAATTGGTCGTTGGATCCAGAATTTTTACATGCTTATCAGCAATATAAAAAAAGCGAGTGATTTTATTTCATGAGTGTTACTTTTTGCAAAAATACGTGACAATAAATTCCTTGAATATAATTAGGAATCTACAGTATAAAGGTCACATATTGTGAAACATAAACAATAATAACAATAATATGTTTAACCCTCTTAACTCCCCCTACCCTCTCCTAGCCCCACCTTATGATTTTTTTTTGTGCTGGGCAAAGAAATGAACTTCATCTATCAAATTCAACACAATCAATCTAATAATTTTACCTCAATATCTGTGACCTTTTGATTTCCATCTTTAACAAATGATTTCATGGCATCCAGGATAGATCTGTAACCTTCAATATAAATATCAGGTAATGACCTATAACATAAATTCTTTTTTTTTGGGGGGGGGGGGGGGGGTAGACAGAGAGTATTTTCATCAACTTAGCAAGAATTTATTTTTTTTAATAAAACCTGGCATTAAAGTAATCTTACATTAAATAAGTGACACTGTTCTGAATTTAAATTGGAAAAAACTTTTTTTTTTACAAACTTATTTCTCTCCAACATTAAAGCCTCAAATAATAAACTTTATTATATGATTGAATAATTTCCCTCTTTCTGATTGGCTGAGATCCAACAATGTTAGAAATATACTACGTTATATTGACCTACACGTGACCTTCCAGGTCAATATAAGGAATTATTGCAGGTCAATATAATGAATCACGTGACCTTCCAGGTCAATATAAGGAATTATTGCAGGTCAATATCATGAATTATTCCTGTTCCATTTTTTCATGTTACAATGTGTTCTTGTTGAAATTTCTCGTTAAAACTTTCAATTAAAGCAAAAAAAAACAGTCTTGTAGGAGTTTGCTATCATTTAATCATATAATAAAACAGTTATTGCTGTTTTTTGAGGTCAATACGATGATTTAGACACCTTCGAAGTACAATATTCACCTCGCCCTTCGGGCTCGGTGAATATTGTACTCCTCAGGTGTCTAAATCATCGTATTGACCTCAAAAACCAGCAATAATTGTATAGCATCCCCTCTTACCAGTACAACGACAAATCACTGAATCACATTCATCTTCTACCATCTGTTTTGTAACTCCTCCTCCATGGAAATCTAAAAGTCTGCATAAGAAATTTCAGAATAAACATATTTATTTTATCTATTCTTTTATTAAAATCAAACCATACGTGATACAGTAAAAAGTGAATAAATTTACAAAAGTGTAGTTAACACTTCTATACTATAAAGGAACTGTTAATATTAATGATCAGTAAAAATTTGCTTTCACATATCAACATTTTAAATCATGAATCCATGCAAACAGATTTCACATTCCTGTCACAGAAATGTGTAAAAAATATTGAGAATGCCAACAAAAAGGTTTTTAATTAATTGTCCCTATCACACTTTAAGAGCAATTTTCAAAAGTTTTTTTGCCATGACCTTGACCTTTAAAGTCAGTGGTGATCTAATACAGTGTTTGACAACAAGATGCCTCTCTATCTACATTTTGTGTCAAGCTCTAATTTATCTCCATAATTGGAAGGGAGAGAGGAGAAACTATCGAGAGCAATTGGAGGAGTCTGCATCACCTGACCTAATGTAAAACCTCTTGCAAGAGCTTAATTTATTTTCCTATAATTATTCAAGATCCCCTGCTCGTGAAAATTTGATCCTCAATCGCGTGATCACCCATATTTTTATTATGAAAGATTATATACAACAATAAGCAGAATTCGTGAAAATTTAACCTATAATTACAAAATATATAATTACATGTATCTTCTGATAATAATTAAGGTGTTGCAAAAATTTGGTGTCATCTACAGACTACTCAAGATCCATCTTTGATTTCAGCCAATCAGTGATGTTGTGGGTTACAGAATTATCACAGAATGCAGCACTGGTAGATGACATTTGTGCACACTGCTCGTAGATGAAGTCTATATCCAACTTCAGGAAATACATTTAATCTGACTAACTCTCTCATTGATGCACTTTAACTCTGTGTGTTTATAGTCTTAATTATGACTTACGCATGCATATTCATGACTTGTCCGGGACTACAGAAGCCACACTGACTGCCGTTATACTGGGCGAGGCGTTTAGGGACAGACTGATCACTGGTAGAATCAATGCCTTCAATGGTGGTTATCTCCCACCCATCACAGGAAAACAGGGGCACCATGCACTGTAGAAAAAAAAGTTACAAAAATCCTTGTTACATTAGGGACAGTGCAATAGCTATTATAGAATGGTTACCAACAACATATAAGTTAAAGATATTTATTATACCTCTACTGATTTTTTCCCTATATAACATTAGATCGTTAGATGTGACTATTTCCCTAGAAATCGTTAAGAATGGACTAATCCCCATGTGTTAGTCAAGTAAACTAATCCCTGCTTCGAAAGCTAATTCCTGGTTATCCATAATCCTCTAGGTTTTACTTTAACATTGGTATGATATGTGAATGGACTAATCCCCATTTATAAGTTAGTTCAGTGAGCTATTGAATCCCTGCTTTGAAATCATGCTATCTGAATCCTCTAAATTTTACGTTTGTATCGGTATAATAAAACAGTTAAAAGTATATCATTGCGGGAGTTAGCAAGATTCCAGTTCCCCTCAATGATATACTTTAACTGTATACGTCTAACTTCTGTACTTCGGAACATAAACATTTGTGGGTAATAATACATAATTATAAAAGCATATTTATTTTTTTCTGATATATCCCTTGACCACTCTTCTTCTTTTTTCATTATCCCCTTCCTCCCTCTTCTCCTGCTACCCTCTCCTAAGCTCCCCTCCTCCTATCCTCTTTATCCCATTGCCCATTTACCCTGTTTATCCTCCTTACCTAGCTTACAAATCTAACACTACTCATTGCATGAAGCAGCTAACTATAGCTTTTTTTTGAGAAATAAATAAATTCAGCTAAATATGAGCTAATTAAATCGTCTTCCAAAATCTGAGAAATCCTCAAGTAGCATAGAAAATCCCATCAAAGACCTACAGACAATGTCTATTTTGTTGGGGAGCAGCTAGCACATCAGTTGAAAAGTAATTTTTTTCTGCAATGACTGCAACTGATATACCCTAAATAAATCACTACAAAGTTTATTATTATTATTTACTCAACCTATCATTAAATTAGCCAGATCAAGCTGGTGAATGTGTGTAAAATATTGTTTCATCAATTTGTACATTGCAAAGATGGATGAGCCATGATCAGCTGTTGACCTTTATAAACACTTCTTTTATAATTTTGAGTTACCCATACCTTTAAAAAATGGATTTAGCAAGTTTAGAAGTCGCATCAACTTTGCTCCATTTACATTGTGACAGCAATATGATTTTCATAAGAAATAAAGAAGAAATTAGTCAATGTATGTATATGTATTTCTGCTGTCATTTAATGTTGTTGTTTATTTTTTTAAATTTCCAAACCGGCATTTAACTGACATTCTGAGGCCTGGCCATAAAATCAGAGGCCTGTTCAACAGAGCGAACGTTTGCGAGCGCTCGCCTAAATTCCTTATATTTCCAAAGGAAATGTTCACGAGTTCTCGCGATCGTTCGCTCTGTTGAACAGGCCTCAGATGTAAGAGTCTTGGATACATAACTTAAGTGGGAGATTTAAGACAAAAGTTCTAGTTCAATGCACAGTATTATATTTCCTCTGGTAGCATTTTTACAAACTACGTATCTTGCCATCTTTGTGTGTGTGCTATTAAAAAAAATTATCATGTTACAATACATTCTCCAAAATGTAATGCTTAGTGTTATAATTTTGTTTAAATTTAAATACCTGGGTATCAACAACTAGATGCACTTTAATAAACAAGACGCCAAAGGCCTTAACGGTCACCTGAGTATAATACAACACTGTAAAGGATCAACAGAAGTTTGAAATAAAGCAATTAAAATAAACTGATAGATGAAGCTATGTTGCCCAAAAGCAAGAGAAATAGGATGATCAGGGATAAACAAAATAATTAGTCTAGTCCTCCATCACAAATCTTAAAGTAGATATATTTACTTGCCTGCACTTGCCCCTATATGTCACGATCACCACGTAAACTAAGCAAAAAATAGTGCTTGAGCACTATTAGTAAGCTTATCTCGTTCCCTTTTCCACTGGCCTCTTTTAGTCTTCTGAACATTTAGTTTGAAATATTTATTCCATAGGTATTGTGTGGAAAGAAACATCATTCAAAGCACCATAACATGGATTGGGAGGTTTAAAGGTTAAGTTATGACTTTTAATTTTGACATCACAAACATTGAACGCCGTGAAAGTACAATGTCAGCGAAAATAAAAAGATCAAAAATAACTCAAATAGTGACTTTGAAATTGAGCTAAACACAAAATAGGGAATAATGATGTCAAAGTCACAGGAAAGGTCAAGGTCAGAAAATTATATACACTTGAATAGCTCTTACTGATATGTATCTGTGAATAAATTTTGGTTAAAATATCTTGAACAGTTTCTTTGAGCTAAATGTGGTGCAATGGACAGACAGATAAAAGGACAAAAGACTGGCATGACAAATCTTATTTCAATTAGACTCATCTTCACTAAATGAATATCTTTGAATCTTACACATCAATCACTCTAATTACTGTACACATCTTACACAACAGTTAACATTATCATGCAGGAGATTCAATATAATTTCTAAAGGTAGTGAGTTTTCAAGGTTATGGACTCTACAAGTTTTGTATCAAGATTTCAATATCTCATGCCTAATGACCTTGACCTGTAACAGTGAAATATGACCAGGTTTCAAGGTAATGCAACAGCTTGAATCATCAGCTTGAACACAAACATGATAAATCATTTAATGACAGATAGACTGACAGACAGGGAAACAGACACTGTGTTTCCTCCTGTTATGGAAGGATACCATGATTACACTCTTACTGCCATTGGTATCAACTTACTGAAGTCACAGCATAAGATTTTGGTTCCCTTGACATCGGCTCCAACAACTCCACCTGTACTAGACACACCCCACAGCCACCTTCTTTACACATGTACTTGGTCCCCATGGAAATCCTGGACTCACGTAAAAATGTACACAGGGATGTGGCGCCATGGTACTCACTTCCAACTAAAAATTCAATATTACACTAAATATACTACAAGTATATCCTGCAGTCATGCTCAGTGTTCTATTTCATGATACTGGTAGTCAAGATATATAATATTAAAATCACAATTAAATAAAAATTTTTCTTCTTCATCCTTTTAATTCACATAATTACAATACATGTACATGTAACTGATAAGCCAATTATTAATTATGAAATGTGGAAGAACTCTTTCATTTATTATCTTCATTTTGTGGACCTTTAAGTATGTTCTCCAACATTTTGGAAATAAAAAACTAAATGCGGTCAATGCTTATTAATAATTGTTTCTGTGACGTCACAAACTATTTGAATTTTCCATTATTTTAGAGATAATTGACAAAAGGACCAAAACTTGTTTAATTTTAAGTATAGAATTTACTGGGCACAAATTTGCTCCAGAACGATATTCACATATTTGATGGATATTAAAATTCTACTCATTATATCAAAAGATGGAGCTGGGGCAGACCTGCGCTCGATGACTTTTAATCAAAATATTGATGTAAAATACACATTTTTCTTTCAAAATCATTGAAAATTTGAATTTATGTCATCTTCTTGACGTCATATCTAATATATGACGTCATAGCTGATGAAAATAGGTAATGCTCTCAAGTCTGCAGATACCTCCCTGATTTAGAACATAATTACAGATTTCTCTATAAAAGTTTGATTTTGGGGGCAGATATTGGTCAATACTGAACATAGTCCTTCAGTGAATTTATAATGCATCACCTTTGTAAGGTTTTCCATTAATTTGGAGTGTTATCTCAGGTCGTTTACCATTTGTGCACCAGTTCTTCACAACATTTCCACACGACTCACAAGTATCTACATCTTTCACTTCATGTCTGTACAAAAAAACAAAGAAAAAAAAACAGAAATGTAAAAAACAAACTGTATAGTCCTATTCATGAAAATCTTATGACTAAGATTAAAATTTGATAATTGTGTAATTTCTTTGTTTCATAAATGTATCAATTTCACATAGAGTATTATTTATAATAATACTCAAATGTAATTAAAATTTAAGATATATTGTGACCTACTATAGCTTAGATACTCTACAGAGAATTGAAAAAAAAAATGTCTGTCTTAAGATGAAGTGTGTGTGTGTGTGTGTGGGGGGGGGGGGGGGGTCCATCAATAATATTTAGAGTGTAAAAGATATTTTTAGTTTAATATATTTATTTATCATTTAGAAGTCTACCTGACCATTAAAAACTATACAAGTGCTTTTTGTATTACACATTAAAACTTCATGTATATTTTTTAAATGCAAATGAACTTATGATTACATAATTAACCATGATTTTATTTTGAATTCCTTAACATTAATAATCAAAGGGGAAATTTTTTCTCAAATTTCCCTACTTGATCAATAGACCCTTGCATACCACCAGAATCTCTAACCCCAGTGGTCACCCATCTCACAAATCTGGTTTAAAAAAAGGCCATTGCTAATTACATGTATGTAATTGGTTAGCCTGCTAGATGCTGAATATTAAAAAAAAATTATGAATATTCACTAAATGACCTAGAGAACCATGTCCTAACACCAGAACACCCAACAAAGGGACCATGAAATTCACAATTTATGTAGAAGCACCCTTGCTCATCATAACCATGCACTTAGATTGCCTGCTTAAAACCTAGGAGCAATGAAGAAGTTTTTCAAAGAATTATTTAAATACATTTTCACCATATGATTAATAGAGCCCCACCCTAACACTAGAACCCTTATCCAGGGGCCATTTTGGAAGGGGCACCCTTGCTAATCATAATCATGCAGACTGTCTGCTTTATACCCATGAGCAGAACAGATTTTTAAAGAATTAATGCATTTTTACTATATGATTAATACAATCTCATCCTAACACTAAAGCCCTTACCCAAGGGCCATCAATTGTATTTTTTGGAAGAAGCACCCTTGCTCATCATACATGTAAACATGTACTTTGTTGGTCTGCTAAATACCAGGAGCTGAGAGATTTTTGAAGAATTAATGCATTTTCACTTTATAATCAATAGAGCCTATGATAACACCAGATCTCCCTACCCTTGGGCAATGAAATTCAAAATATTGGAAGAGGCACCCTTGCTAATTTTAATTACACTAGACTTTGACCCGTGCGTGCACGGGTTGACATTGTTATGAATGCATCCATGTGCATATCGGACATTTACAAAATAGATACATCGACACATTCATATATTGTAAGGTACTTTTGAAATAAACAATGAATGTGAATATAATTCTGTTTTTTTGTTTTTGTTTTTTGCAAAATTGTTGCGTAACAGTGTAGCGCAGAATGGGTTTGACCACCAGTTAGCTATAAATCAAGTCCTGAGTTCGAATCACGCCGGAGCTTACATAAATTTCACCTTTCCAAACTTTGATAAAAGAAATTATGGATATTTATTGAAAATATGACAACAACAAAGAGTTGAGCACTACTGACACATATCAAGCAAAGTAATGAAAATGAAGAAATGTGTTTAGCTGGTATTTTTACACAATTAGTTATTAAACTAAAGGTGTAAAAATTTTTGTAACAATTTTAACACTGCAGGTCTCAACTTGTTCAAAATATGACCTCAACAATAAAAGAGTTATTAAGCACTGCTAATACATATACTTTATATATACACAGGTTATAGACATGTATATAATCTGTAAAAGCAGAAATGAAAATGGACAAATGTGCTATACTGGTATTTCTACACAATTTAGCAGATGTGAAGCAGAACAGATTTTCTTGCAAATCCCCCCCCCCCCCCCGAAAAAAAACATACTGGTTGTTCAAGAGATCATAATAAAAAATAAGAATATCAAATGTACTTTATATATGATATAAGAAAATGCTCTCATGACTGTCTGTTTTGATAAAAATTAATGTAATATCCTTGAATAAGTAATATTTTGAATCAATTCGATTAAAACAAAAACCTCGGTTTTTGAATAATTTTGATTCGATTTTTGGAAACAAAATGTTTGCTTCAGTTCTGTTTAAACCTGTTATAGTTATTGAAAATTCGAAATGAATATTAACAAATTTGAAAGTTTTTCCATCTTTATGATTCAACAAATGCAATGTGCTTTACTTTTTAGCTCACCTGAGCTGAAAGCTCAAGTGAGCTTTTTTGATCACATTTTGTCTGTCGTCAGTCTGTCTAGCTGTCCGTAAACTTTTCACATTTTCGACTTCTTCTCCAAAACCACTAAGCCAATTTCAACCAAACTTGGCACAAAGCAATTCCTTATGTGAAGAGGATTCAAAATTGTAAAACTGAGTGACCAAGCCCTTTACCAAGGGGAGATAATTAAGAAATATTGAAATTTTTTGGTAAATATTTCAACATATCCTTCTCAAGAACCATTTGACCAGGGAAGTTGAAACTTATGTGGAAGCATCCTCAGGTAGTGTAGATTCTAAATTGTTAAAATCATGACCCCCAGGGATAGGGTGGGGCCTCAATGGGGGGTTGAAGTTTTACATAGTAATATATAGGGAAAATCTTTAAAAATCTTCTTCTCAAGAACCTTTTGGCCAGGAATGTTGAAACTTATGTGGAAGCATTCTCAATTTCCTTTAAATCTTATCATGACCTTTCATGACCCCTGGGGTACGGTGGGGCCACAATGGGGGAGGGGTATCCATGGGAGTATTTATAGGAATTTTTTTTTAATGAATTTTCTTTTCCAAAACTACTTGATAAGAGAGGTTTGCTGAAATGTAAATTCATATAATGTACATTCAAATTTGATGATGATGATCACAGGGGGTCATGATAGGGTACAACCACAATGGGAGAGGGGGGGGGGACAGAATATTTACTGTAAATTTTACATATGAAAATCTTTGGAGAAAAATCTCAAAGTTAGAGTATGTATCAAAAACTCAATATAAAAAAACTAAATTTGTACAGATATTTCTGATTTGTTAAAGCTGTTTGGGTTGGCGTCATTGACCATAGTTGCTCAGGTGAGCGGTGTGGCCCATGGGCCTCTTGTTTATACTAAGTATAAAATATATGGGAAACATAAATTATCATTATCTTAGATAAGCCAAGCAAGGGTATCCTAAGTAGGAAAGTAGGAATTTGAAGGTACTTCTTGCTGCAATAATGAAGCCTTTTCCTGGGGGTGGGGTACAACTCTTTTTGGATCATACAATATCATTTCCATTTTTTAATTGAAATCATACAATGTAATCAGGAACATTTTAAATTAAATGTTTCTAATGTTATTATTCAGAGCATAAATTTTTCCAAAATATTTAGTAAAGTCTGAGTTTACCGCAAACTTTAAAGTTTACTGACCTTTACCGATTTTATTTTGGGACAGCCAATGAGATTTTGGGAGTGGATCTTGAACTGAATATGGGAATTTTTCTTACTTCATACGTAAATAATGCAGCAAAAATAAAAGAAATACCTTATAAACATTTATGTATCTGTTTAGTGATAACAAAAATTAATCTACTGCAGTATTAAACGTTTTCAATCAAAAGTCATTACATCACATAAGAACTGTCATGGCTGCTGAAGAAGACAACTTGTTTTCACGCTGGTGTATTTTTTCTTGTGGCGATTTAATAAAACATAAATTTGTTTGCTACGATTAAATATAATTCATTTCATCATTGAATAAATATTTTTACGATCTTAATTTTGTCCCACCTCATAGTTTTGAGATTTATTATGCATGGATTAAATTTTACAAACAATCGATATTTTAGCAGCATTGATAGAATGAACTGTACGGGCCGCAAGGGCTGACTTCAGACTACCTATCAAGCGTAGTTACCACGACAACCTTTACATATTTAGAAGAACAGGCTGTCCCTTCTTTATAACGTACCGAAGATCAATAACAATAATTTACATATTTCACCCACTTTTTTTTAAAGTTAAAGAAATTTTTGGAGGTGAAATTATAAATCTCAGCAGTGAAGGTAATAGTAAACATGGCGAACAAATTCAAGTTGCAATCATTTAGACACATTTCAAATTAAAATATCGGTTATATTGACGTTATTTAATTATTTCGATTTATTTCAAAGTTAAGAAATGAAAATAATGTTATTGTAATTTTTGGCGGAAAAAGAATGCCTCCTTCACTAAGATGTGATTCTAGCTGGAGTTGTAACCTCCCTCCCCCCCCCCCCCCAATTTACCCTCAAAAAGGCATAAATGGAAGGAAGGATAAAATAAAATCGGGTAGTTACATTAATATTGCTCCTACGATAATGAGCTTTTTGCCTCCGTTGAGATGACCAGAGACATAAATAACATATAATAAATGTGTCTCCGAGATGGCGAATGATTACCCACGTGGCCACAATATCACATTTATGGATTAACTCAGAAACATTAATACAAATACGTGTAAATTTTCATTGGAAATTTGCTATATATTTTGTTCATATATATTTATGATATCTTATGATATATACCATTAAACTGTTAAATTTTGCTTGTAATATTATTTACGTAAATTCTGATTTCTGAAATTAATTTAAAGTGCAATCGAAATTCATTGTTATCTGATAGATGGTTTAATGCTTGATATTAAATGAGAAATATATCTAATACAAGCTAAGAATTAAAAATAGTTCAATATTTGCACATTTTTAATGTTGCTATTATCCAGATTTCTTGCTTTTATAGTCTTTATACTAGCTAATTATTTTTCAAATAATGATTAGAAATTGGTAATGATCAACAAATGTAACCCACATAATTTATGTTCAAACCATTCTTATAAATCTCTAGAAAAAGAACCTTTTTTCTATTGTACAAGCATTTATAAAGAAATCAGGTCGTTTTGTTTGTACAAGAATTACCTCTTGGGAATTATGTTCCCCAAACGAAGTTTGGGAACATATTGTTTTTACTCTGTTTCTTATTAAGGTCTTCCGTTTTCACGGAAGACCTTATAGTGATTCTACTGTTTCTTATTATTATTATTCTTATTAAGGTCTTCCGTCTTCACGGAAGACCTTATAGTGATTCTACTGTTTCTTATTATTATTATTATTATTATTAAGGTCTTCCGTCTCCACGGAAGACCTTATAGTGATTCTATTGTTTCTTATTATTATTATTATTATTAAGGTCTTCCGTCTCCACGGAAGACCTTATAGTGATTCTATTGTTTCTTATTATTATTATTATTATTATTATTATTATTCTTTTTTTTTAGACAAAATTTTGTGCACGCGATTTCTCGAAAACTATTCAATGAATTTCTTTGAAATTTTCAGGGATAAAAGGTCTTTATATGAAGTTTATATAAAATTCCGTTTTTTGGTAAATTTTGGTTCCAGTGCCAAGTTATGGACAATTTCCTGATTTTAAAATGAAATTTTGTCCTCGAAGGATCTAAGAAACGGCTAAAGATATGAACTGGAGACTTGTTAGAGAGGATAGACCATGACTTCTAGATGTTCGAAATTACCTTGGTTTTTGCCGTCAGTACTTCCGGTCGTCACCGGAAGTGTTCAAAGAAATCGAAATTTTCAACTTTTCTTTTTTTAATCAAATCTTGCATCACATTATTGCAATTCTTTTGCAGTTTCGAAATATGTTGGTCCTACCGGAAACAAAAACGACAACTTCCGGTTATAAGAGAAAAACTCCATAATTTGAGTATTTTACTTTCCCATAAATATCTTTTATAGGTAAAGTATTTGAAATGATTTTTAGATATGTCATTTAGATTGCAAATGTCTAGAGTAACGTCAAATACCTTTGCAAAATTCACTTCCGGTCGCGTGTTTTTTCTGTCTTCAAAGTGAGAAAATATCTGAGCGAGATCTCAGAAACGGTAAGAGATTAAGACAACAAACTTATATGAGTAATAGTCCTTGAAGAGTAGGCAAAATCATTTGGGTTAAACTGTCAGCCGTCACTTCCGGTCGTCACAGGAAGTGATCAAAAAAATCAAAAAATTCAACTTTTCTTGTTTAAATTAAAACTTGCATCACCTTCTTGCATCTCTTTCGCTGTTTTGCAATATGTTAGACTCCTCCGGGAACAAAAACGTCAACTTCCGGTTTTAGGAGATAAAATACGATATTTCGATATTTATCTTTCTCATAAATATCGCTTATAGAAAAAGAATTGAAATGTTTTAATACATGTCGTAGATACTACAATGTCTAGAGACACGTTAGAGATTTTTTATAAAATTCACTTCCGGTCGCGTGTTTTCCTGTCCTCAAAATTAGAATTTGTTCTCACAATTGCTCGGCAACAATAAACGACTGAAGTCTGAAACTTTCAGGACTGATAGTCCGTCATTAGTTTATTTGCATCGTATGAAAATCGTGTGTCGCCGTTACTTCCGGTCGTGACAGGAAGTGATGCAAAAAAGTGAATGGTTAATGGTTAGCAAGTTGGATTTTCACGCTGACGACCAGAGTTAAATCTCTAGAGTGTCTGAATTTCTTTTATCACTTTTGCAGCTTGAATTTTCGTTTTTATTTTCAGAATCGGACGGAAGACCTCTCATTGCTCGCAATGAGTTTCTAGTTATTATTATTATTCTTATTTTTTAGACAAATTTTGTGCACGCAATATCTCGAGAACTATTCAGTGGTTTTTCATCAAACTTTCAGGGATAATGCGCTATGAAATGCCATTGTTACATTTGAAAGAGTTTTGGAGAAATTCGTTTCCGGTTCCAAGTTATGGACATTTTTCTGATTTTGAAATGACATTTTATCCGCGCGAGATCTAAAGAACGGATAAAGATATGAACTGGAGACTTGTTGGAGAGCATAGAACATGACTTCTAGATATGCGGGTTTGCCTTTTCGTGCGTCGTGAGTACTTCCGGTCGCTACCGGAAGCGAATTTAAAAAGTCAATTTTTTCAACTTTTACGTTTTTCAATATTTTTCTTCGATTTTAATAGGGTTAATAGAGACTTTTATTGTAATGCTTAATATATAATTTGTTTTTAAAATTGTCTACCAGAATACATTTTAAAAATAGATTTTTTACACAAATCTTGTGCACGCAATATCTCAAGAAGTATTCAATGGTTTTCCATCATACTTTCAGGGATAATGCGCTATAAAATGCTATTGTTACATTTGAAAGAATTTTGGAAAAATTCGTTTCCGGTTCCAAGTTATGGACATTTTCTGATTTTGAAATGAAATTTTATCCGCGCGAGATCTAAAGAACGGCTAAAGATATGAATTGGAGAATTGTTGGAGACCATAGAACATGACTTCTAGATATGCGGGTTTGCCTTTTCGTGCGTCGTGAGTACTTCCGGTCGCTACCGGAAGCGAATTAAAAAAGTCCATTTTTTCAACTTTTACGTTTTTCAATATTTTTCTTTGATTTTAGTAGGGTTATATTCCTTTATAGATGCAATTTACCGAACATAATAGGTATCAGATTCCTTGAGCGTCATATGGCGAGACGTGTTTTGTTGCAAAACATTCAAGACTTTTCATTAATGTTTTACTAAATGGAATAGTCCACTTTGGGGGTTAAGAGGAATATAAAATGTGTAAGAAAACTTAGCGCTGCCTTTATGTTACTTGCCCGTATACGATATGTTATATGTACAGTGTGATAAATAAACATTCTTAGGCTCGAAAATCAGGCTATAGCAACATATTTTCTTTTTAAATTTCATTGAAGCTATCACTACACTTATTCAATTGAAGACACATTTCAAAGAAAAGGTGCGAAGATTTACTCGTGACGTTTGGCGCGAAATAATGTATCTTGACCCGCCTTTCACAAATGGTCTGATGCAGTAGTGTAGAAGTACAGAAAAAGATTACACGGACATGTCTGTATTTGGAATTGCATAGAATAGAAAGCTGAATGCATAAAGAATAAAGGAAGTAAACACAATAGTTTTTTTTTTTTTTTTTAGTTTTTATCAGTAGCAGATTATTTTCTCTGCTATCAGTTATTGTTAAAAATCAAGTAACAAATCCCATGTAAATCTACTAGCACTTGCACAAAATTTAGCTGGCTAGTTTTCATCCTATAATTCGGCACTATAAGAAAACAAAATTAACCTGCCTGACACTCGTTACTTCAGGGAATGAGTGCAAGGTAAACATCGATGATGGCTGGTACATTGCGCTAGTGTAGTGGTTTCAATATTAAAGAACAAGGTTCTCTTAGGACCTTTTTTGGCCCTGTGAATTTCAGAAAAAACTGAAACTGCTTGGTTTTAGTTGACAATGCATCAAATATCATTTAGACCTTTGATGACTGCGTATCTATCAAAAATGATGTAATTTTCTGGCTAGCCTATGCATTAAGACGTCATGAAATGCGTCATTTTCCTCGTATCCTGAAAATTTCTACAAAACAGCCAACTTTTAAAGCTATTTTTCGATATTTAATTTAGGACGTAACCTCTGATCTTAAATATGCAACAATTAAATGATAGAACTATTTCTGAGGATTACAAAACCTGTTTTATTTTTTTAGATCAGAGGATGTGCTCATATCTTCTTTCTTTTTTAAACTAAAACTTGCATCACTTTATTGCATCTCTTTCGCTGTTTTAAATTATGTAAGATTCCATCGGAAATAATCGTCAACTTCCGGTCTATTGCTCGGAAACAGTAAACGACTGAAGTCTAAAACTTTCAGGACTGATAGTCAGTCATCAGTTTATTTGAATCGTGACAAAATCTTGTATCGCCGTTACTTCCGATCGTGACAGGAAGTGATGCAAAAAAGGGAATGGTTAATGGTTAGCACGTTGGATTTTCAGGCTGACGACCAGGGTTAAATCTCATGAGTGTCTGAATTTCTTTTATCACTTTTCAGCTTGAGTTTTCTTTTTTTTCAGAATCGGACGGAAGACCTCTCATTGCTCGCAATGAGTTTCTAGTTATTATTATTTTTCTTCCTGGGTACTTTTTTGTCCGTGAGTGATCTCCGAAACTACACATCCGATTGAGGTGAAACCTTTTTAGGGTTAATAGGAATGTTATGTAGATTTGCGGAACGAAGGTCATTTTGCGCGCACATGCATGCACGTGCATGCGCGTGCAATGAGTAAAATGACCAATGTACTTGATATAGCCATAACTTTCATATCTTTTGATGAAATACTTTGATACTCAGAATATGAGGATATATTAATAGTGTAGACAAGATGACATGTCAGAATGCACGTGCGCGCATGCGCATTGATTGAAATAATCAATACAATTGATATAGATTTAACTTGTACATTTTTTGATGAATTGCTTTGAAACTCAGAATATAAATATGTATTAAAAGTGTAGACAAGATGACTTGATCAGCGCACACATGCATGCACGTGCATGCTCGTGTGCGCGCGTGCAATGAGTAAAATGACCAATATACTTGATATAGCCAAAACTGTCATATCTTTTGATGAAATGCTTTGATACTCAGGATATCAGGATATAATAAAAGTGTAGACAAGATGACATGGTCAGAATGCACATGAATGCACGTGTGCGCATGCGCAATGATTGAAGTTACCAATACAATTGATATAGACTTAACTTGTACATTTTGATGAATTGCTTTGAAACTCAGAATATAATTATATATTAGAAGTGTACACAAGATGACATGATCAGCGCACACATGCATGCACTTGCATGCACGTGCGTGCGCGTGCAATGAGTAAAATGACCAATATACTTGATATAGCCATAACTTTTACATTTTTTGATGTAATGCTTTGATACTCAGAATATATAGACATATTATAAATGTAGACAAGATGACATTTTCAACATGCAAATACATGCACGTGCGCGCGCATGCAATGCTAAAATGACCAATATATTTGATATAGCTGTAACTTTTATACTTTTTGATGAAATGCTTTGATACTCAACATATGTAGATATATTAATAATTTTGACAAGATGACATGGTCATCATGGACATGCATGCACGTGCGCGCGCGTGCAATGCGTAAAATGATAGATATACATAATATAGCCGAATTTTTTTTATCTTTTGATGAAATTTGAATATAAAGATGTATTAAAAGTGTAGACAATTTGACATGATCATTTTGTACATGCATGCACGTGCGCGCGCGTGTAATGCGTAAAAAAAACCAATATACTTGATTGCCTTATTTAATGAAGCTTACAGGAAGTAAGACACCAAAAGGTAGTTGGGGAGCGTTTGGGGAACATCTGTAACGGTCCCCGTTACAATTAATACTAGTTTTATTTAATTTGTATGATATTATGAATGTATCCTTTTTGATATTACGAATATTTGATCCTCCGATAATTATTATTATTATTATTATTATTATTTTTGGCATTCATTTTAACTATGATCCATATGTGTAAACATGCTTGATATAATTCACATGGAAAGGTTGTATAAGTATTAAAAATGTCGAAAGACCAGAATCACAGTGTATCTTTGTTAAATTAGTCTGAAATGATATGGATGTCTGAAATTATGTTTATTGTGTATACACAGACTGCTAATCACACTGGGATTAACCCAATGACAGGTGTGTCATATTATGGGGTGTTACATAATCAGGTACTCAACAATCATCGAAGTATCGCGGCACGTGCACTATAAAAACTACGAGATGGATATACTGAGATAAAGAAACACGTCATTAAAATTAGTAAAAAGAGCAAGAGCCACGAACCATCAAAAATGGCCCTGTGTCAAAAATTAACGGGTTTTTGTCAATTGATAGTGAAGACCTTTAGCTTTGCTTTGCCGTTTTTCTTTTTTCGATATCGATTATATTTTTTGAAAAAGAGAGTTTGAAGTATGGTGGTGTTTTAAAAGAAAAATGCTAGTAGAACGTCATTTTCTGTAACGTAACGTCGTAGGGCGGAAAAATTTCCTTGATCGATTTTGCATGTATGAATATGTGACTTTGAATTAAAACTAGTATTAATAATATAATAAACATCATAATTAATTTAAGACGATTAAAAGCATTTGGAACTTGATTTAACTTGCCGTCTTTATGGTAACCTCGTGTTTAACTGATTGAATTATATAGATACATGAAGTAAAAACTAGAGGTACTGTGAGCACTGAGCTCACAAAATGATACCCCGCCTATCATATATTTATAATGGCAAAGTCCATGTTTTGCTATGGGAGACCCGAAATATGTGTCTGATCAAAAGTGAAATAGGAGGTGCACAATGGCATAATGTAAAAAGATTCTGTGAAAGTATCATTAAATCTTTAATTTATTCAGGCGTATAAGAGGAGTTGCGGATAAGAGATGGGTACCCTAAATATTATTTAAAGAATGGCAGTGTCTATGTTTTGCTATTGGAAACCTGAAATATGTGTCCGATCAAAAAGTGAAATAGGAGGTGCACAATGGCACTATCTACAAAGATTCTGCGAAAGTATCATTAAATTTTATTGAGTTGTATAGGAGGAGTTGCGGATAAGAGATGTGTACCCCAAAGCGTAATGGACGGACGCACAGACGGACGGAAAGGACACCCCCATCACTATATACCCCAACTTTTCAAGCGGGAGTATAATAATCTGTGTGACTGTCTTGGAATATTTTCATTCTACCTGGTCCCTATGATAATATTAAAAAAAGGAACATTCTATTTATATCCCTTCAACACATTTTTGAGCGATGCTTCGCTCCTAGTGAAGTATTGTGTATAGATCATCATAAACAATATACGACATGCTTCAAATGCAGTGTAGGTAAAAGTTTAATTGCGAAAAGGTTTTGTTTAAATTGAAAGAGACGTTCAATGCAAAATTCTTAGATCCTGATATTGCGAGTATTTTAACGTATAAAAGATCTAAATTATTTGGACAAGAGGAAGAAGGAAAAAGTTGGAAGGACTTGTTTCTAATCCATTTATTCATTTGTAACAATTATTTGAACGTTGTTTTCGATACAGAAACAGGGAAAATTTTTGATTAATTGGAATGGGATTTCGCAATTTATCAGAATGGTTTAATTAGTAAACAGAACTCATCAAAACATTCTAGCCCTAAATTTAAGTTTCTTTGGAGTAATATGGAAAACAGTAGAGTACACTTCAAAAAATATTCTTAAGAAAAATAAATTCGTTAAAAAATCACTCGTCACTGTCCATTATTATATATTTAACAGTATTTGCTAGAACCCCCCACCCCCCATTTTTTGCAAAATATTCGAATTTTTTTCTCCAAATACCTTGATATCTGCAGGGATTTTGTAAAGGTAGAGTCTGCGAAAATTCTATGATTATTTTCCATGTAAATGTATCAAAAGATTAAGCATGAGAACTTTTTCGTTATTATCACACGTAACCATTGTGTAAAATCCACACTTTCGATTTCATTTGCACATTATGGTTTTTATGGTTTATAAAAAGAGTAGAGCTACACTGATATTGCTGATATGTGGATCACTATCATAATTGAAATACATGTACAGGTGTTCATTTATCTTTGTTTTATTGTCTCACAATCAGCACAAGATTAATTTTAATCAACAAAAGCTTGCTTAAAAATATTTTAGTCGGAGAAGCAATAAGAGTTGTCCGTACATATTTTTTATTCAATTTTATTTCTGATTTTTTTTTCGTGAAAAGAGGCGCTGCCAAACCAGTCCCCACCCCCTTCTCATTGAGGAAAAAATAAGAGGAGTAGGAAAGTCTTTAACAATTTTCAATTTCTAGATTGATTTCTATTAATTAACAATAAAGAAAGTTAAATTCAAGACAACCTAAGAGAATAAAATAAAAATAACTACATTAGATGAAAATTTTGTTTCCATTAGTTTTTAACAACCCCCCCCCCCTCTTTTTTTTAATCTCAACTGGAAGTCTTGGATCTACCATTCTACATATCATGATACTAATAGTTTATACTGAGGGAGGAGGTACAAGTGTACTAACCAGAATAAGCTGACAATAGATTAAAAAAAAGAGTAAAAAATATTATCCAAAAAAAAAAAAATTTACTTCGTTGGGTTTAAAAAAAATCTAGCTATAAACAACTTACGACCATACGTTTTAAAGAACATATTCCCGTTTATTGATTTGTTTTTTAAAACATTCTAAGATATCTCTCTCTCTCTCTCTCCATGTGTTTTCACATCGCTGAATTCTTAGATAAAACCGTATACTAATAAAGTTGCAATGAAGAGATGATGACGGATAAAAACTTTGGGTAAATTATATGTAGTGTACTTATTTATTTAATTTATGTTTTGTCTAAATAGACCTATAATCACTACCCTTTCACTGACTGACGATCTGAAGCATAACTATACTAATAATTAAATTGTGTTAGTTTCAATGAAATATTTGGAGCACAGTACAAAAAATGCATAAACATTTTATACTGATGTCTAAGACATACGACATGCATTTAATGCAATTTTACTCACTGGGGGTATATTTGAATTATGTTTCACAATGGATGACAAGATCGGGTATATGTTTTATGTACATATGCATCAATAGCCTCACTTCGATTTTAATAAATACAGACATATTAAAAATATACCGATATATTCTTCTGTTTTTGATCACGGGCGCGGGATCGTCATGTGCAAGTGTTTTGACGAAACCCGATATAACTGTATACTATAACTATACATTATTTTGTATCAGCATGTATAAGCCATGGATATAACTGAATTTTGTTAATCAACTGAGATGATTCTTCTGCATGTACATAAAAAAGGTGGATTTCGGTGCGGAAATGCAGATGATTATCTTAATGCGTATTTTTTTCATTCCTTTTTTTTCATTTTTTTTTTAATTTTCACTTTGGACAGCAACCATATCATTATTATTTCGCTTGTTTTAAAAAGGTATAGCATGATATCTCTGCTACACTCTCTATTAATTTGTTTACAATTTAAGTCATGCCTGATAACACTATTAACAACAGTATTTTGAATTATTTCAGGGGGGGGAGGGGGGAGGGGTAGTAAAGAAAGACACCGAGGCGGGAATTTCTGATAACTTATAATTTGATGGTATCATCCAGTTGGGTTTACATGTAAATAAATCATATACATGTAAATACATGTAGGGACACTATCTAGAGCGTTAAAAGCTTTTCAGCAACATCCCAAATAATTTACAGCCTTTATGACGTCACAACTGACGTATTACTAGTAACGTCATACATAGTGACCTAGTCATAATAAAAACCACAAAGTTTTTCCAGACATTTATTTCAGAAAATGTCTGTAGTTGACTATTTTTCACATTTAGCGTTTTAAATGAATAATTTACTGATTTTCTAGCATATTTTGTGAAATTTATATTTTTTTATTATTACATGAATTGAATGTAAACGATTGATCTACAAATTAATGATTATTTGATCCATCAAAATTTAAATATAAAATCAAATTTCATATTGGCCACAGCCACGAACAACAACGATATTAAACATAAAGATTTGTATTGGTAATATCTACATGTATATCTATGGGAAGTATAAAAGTTGTTCTTGACTGTGGCCACATCTAACTTTGGGAAAATCTGTCGAAAAAACGGCATTTTTTATCGTTTTTATGAAACCGTCGTATTTTCCAACCGTCGCACGTGTTTAATGGCGCATTATATAACGATATAAGTTATGTATGGAAAAGAAGAATGTTGTCCTCTAATATTTAACGTATAGTACTCTTCTTGAACCGAAACTTTATTTTGTGAAAAACACAGGGCCAAAAATGATGGTTCGTGGCTTTAGCTCTTTGACAGATTTACTTAATAAATGACTTTTTTTATGTGGATGGATGGAATAATCGTGCATGATTTTTTTTTAAACAATTGGTACCTTGAACCGTTGAAAAGATTACCGATTTACAAGAGATAAGTTCCATATTTGACCTGACTGAGAATGTATCTGATCAAGTAACAAATTCAAAAGATCGATAAAAAAAAAATAATATATGGTTTACCGAATTACAAAGAGTAAAAATATTTTTATATTTTGTAATTACATGAATTCCGAATTTCTTTCATCTCGATCGTAAATTATCATGAGAGTTGGCCTACCTATCAATTTTGGAATAAAAACACCTAATTATGCTCTTTTTTGTTTGATAAAGCATTAACTATATGGTCTTTAAAAGTAAATTATCTTATAAAATATAAATTTACTACACAAATAATGACAGACATATGTATTTATCGCCAGGCGTATTTTCTCCCTTAGCAGGCGTACGAACGGTCCAATCTGGGTCGCTAGGCTAAATGTCGGTATAAAGAGAGAGAGAGGGGGGAAAAGAAAAAAAGAAAAGAATCAACAGGAGGACAAAGACATTTAAAAAATCCTGGAACAAATCAAATTCTCCAATGCTTCAACTTGTTAATATAATATTGCTAACTCAGTAACTGTATTCATTGACATGTTATAATCATGTTAATGGATATGCATTATTGATAATAAAAATTATGAACGATTTTTTGCATTAATTAATTAATTTAAGGCCAAGAAACAATTACAATCACAATCAGCTGATAATATTATTTTCATGGATTTTATAAAACATCGCAGAATTCACAACCGAGAAGTATATCACAAAACGAGTTATCGCCCTTCGAACTTCTATTCGCTTCGAGATGAAAATAATTAATTTTACCATCATTTATGCTTATATGAAAAATTTAAGCATTATTTTTTATGAAAAACATAATGAAAAAACATATGAAGGGGCATTTCGGTGGTTTTGATGGGCATTTCGGTGTTTTTGGGGGGCATTTTGGTGATTACAGGGCATTTCGGTGATTCGTGTTACCCTGATTTAGCGTGAATGTAATACGCACGCGCAAGATTGTAAAATCCAAAAAATCCAGATGATTTCCGGAATTTTTTGAGGAATTTTCGTTGATTATTAATTAGCGAAGCTTAATAGAGAAAAAATAAAAACAAATTGGTAATCTTCAAGTACCAATGATGTTTAAAATATATAAAACAAACGACAGTACTCTTCCGATTTATCGGTATTAAAGGCCAAAAATTCGAGTCTATTATTTTAATATAGTAGTATAGATGTATGTTTTAGTTAGTTTGTTTAATACCCATGAGAAAAGATTTTAAAAAAAAATGCACTTTCACTATATGATCTATATAGCTCTACCCTAGCACCAGAACCCCTGATCCTGGGGCCACGAAATTCACAATTTTGGTAGAGGGCTTAATGCTTATTACAATAATGCCAACTCTTTGACTGCTTGATGTCCAAGAGTAAAGAAGAAGATTTTCAAAAATCGCATTACTTTATGTGGTTTTAGCCCCATCACAAAGGATCCAGGGGGACAGGACCAATGAAATTAGCCAAGGGACCTAAATTTCAAAATTTGGAAGAAGCACCCTTGCTCATCATACATGTAACCATGCACTTAGTCTGTCTGCTAAATACCCAGGAGCTGAGAAGATTTTTGAAGAATTAATGCATTTTCACTATGTGATCAATAGAGCCCTACCCAAACACCAGATCTCCTGACCCTTGGGCCATGAATATCATAAATTAGATAGAGACACCCTTGCTCATCATTACCATTAACTTAAGATTGTCTGCAAAATATACACGGGGGTGGGGGAGATTTTGGAAAAAAAAATATGTACATGTATTTCCTACATGTCCAAAAGAACCCCACCCAAGCACCAGAATCCCTAATCCTTGGGTAATAAATTTCAAATTTTAGTAGAGGATTTAAATGCTTATTATAATCATGCCAACAGTTTGACTGCTTGAGTAAAGACAAACATTTTTGAAGATTACATTTTTTAAGTTTTTGGCTCCACACCTCATGCCCCAGGGGGACCATGAAATTAACAATTTTTATTCCCTCTTTGTCTATAGATGCTGTATACCAAAGTTGATTGAAATTGGTTTAGCGGTTTGTAAGAAGAAGCTGAAAATGTTCAACCGTCAATGACTCAGGCAATCTAAAAATACCATCCAGTAAAAGGTTAATTTTAAGTGGGTTTACATACGCATTTGACTAAGAGGCACTCATAAATACATGTATAGAATTAATTTTTTTCAACAAGTAATACTTACAAAGCTAAGCACACTGGACAGCGTACTTGTCCATTCTCTCTATCCATTACAGAGAAATTGATGAAGCAGGTATTTTCTCCGGTTATTACACCTCCGTCAGGTGTGCTGGACACGCTCTACTACATACTAACATATATAGTTTCTTATTCAAATTTGTCGATGAATTTGCCCTACATTCAAACTGCATAATGATGACTTTAACAGAATTTTTCAAATGTTCAAAGATAAAGAAATAAAGAAAATAAATAATGACAACTCGTGTGGTAGTCCAATAATAATACCAAACAATCTGAAAATAATATATCAGTCTGCAGTGATTTTTTTTATTGGGGTAACTCCAGGTAACTCTTGAACAGTTACATGGTAATGTTTTAAGCAAGATGACTAGATGTATGCTTCTGAATCACTGCAAAATGTCAGACTGTTACAGGACCTTTTTTTCATATAAAACCATGGCCGTAGGAACCGGGGGGGGGGGTGCCTCCCCTCCCCCCCCCCAATAATTTTGCCGATATATAGATTACTATAGTAAACATAGATAATATATGCTTGTGTCCCCTCAATAAAAACGTCTGATGACCCTTTTTTGTTTTTGCTTGTCAGGAAATTTTTGGTAGTGCCTCCTCAACAACTGTCAACTGAAATGTATGACTGTGCCCCCCCCCCCCCTCAAACTGAATTTGCTTCCTACGGACCTGAAAACGGTATGAAGATCTACATGTGTACCATTATCCTTCTCCGATCGCCTATCTTAGGTTTCCTTAGGTAAAAAGTCCAAGAAGATACACTGTTCAGAATGGGGTGGGCTAAATAAATACTGCATTTTATGGTTAGATTTCGTTTACACATTTTTCCCGTATTTCGGTAAAAGGGGGGTGGGGGTGGGGTGATCGTATGCACTAAAATGTTCCGACTGCGCTAATTACTAAAGGATGACCCTCCCCTCCCCCTTCTCATATATTCGAGCTCAGGGTTGAACTATATAAATATTTAAAGTGGTGGATTCGGGATTGGTGTGGGGTTGGACACCCTAGCTCCCATTTCCATCACGATTTTCGATAACAAGCATTAATTAACAAATGTCAATTTCACAAAACAGTTGCGAAAATGAAAGTGTTTGTTTTACACAACGGTGTGCGGAGCCAGGAAATCACTTTCTGCTTGTTCGCACACAATACTCAAGTCATTAAAATACGTGATTGCTTTACAGTTATCTTTCTGCTTTGTATAGTTTTGTACAACGTGAATAAACTACATTTGGTCTCTACGAAATAGGGAAGTTCAAACTAAACAAACAATTTCAGAAAATTGTGGTTCCCCGCTTTCGAGGTCTTTTTTCGTTTGTTTTTTTTGTTGTTGTTGTTGGGGGGGGGGGGCAGGGGTTTATGGCAAACAATCGCAGCTCCTCTGGCCTTTCCGCAAAGCTCGGAGTAGTTTTCCGCTTGTCGGAAAGGCCCGAGAAGTTGCAATATTGATATTGTACCTGTCCTCGTCTGTCCATCATGCAAACAATCTTTTATAAAAATTGTATCCTATATAAATCTTCACTAAAAAAGACTAACATTTCCAATGTTTGCATTGTCATAAAAGAATTGATGGTTGACCGCAGAGTGAGATATTTGAAGTGTCGATGAAATATTGGACCGCTTAATACGTCACACTATGGGCGGGATCTGCATTCGTTGGTGTTCGACATTGGCAGAATTGACCTCTACCGCAGTGCGGGTAAAGGAAATTTACATCATGAAAGCCAGCACAAGATCGATGTCAAGAAATAAATAAATAAAAGTATAACAAAACATTTAGTGGCTGTGTTCGCGGGCATAATGCGTTTTGTCAACCCCTCGGACCAAACAGTTTGGTTCTTGGGTCGCATGTTGCCCTCGAACCCAGTCAATAAATGTATAATACTTTGATGGGATATGTTACATCATTCAATCATTCAGGGACGTATAAATATACCAGTATATATCTCTGGTTATATCTCCTTTATGAAAATATGGAAGCCCCGTCTCTTCAGGTGCAAAAGTTATTTTTGAAAAGTAGGTCAAATTTCAAGGTCAAGCTCGAGGTCAAAAATGGTACGTTGTACTTTTAGCAAAAGCAGTGTCACAGGTTATATACGTATATGTGAAGTACATGTACATTATGAAAGCCCTATCTTCTCTAGTTCAAAAGTTATTACCAATGTTATAATTTCTGAAAGGTAGATCAAACTTCAGGGTTAAGACCAGTAGCATTTCTTGAAAGGTGATGTCACAAGTAATGTACTTTTTAAATATGAAAGCCCTATCTTCTCTCTTTCAGAGGTTATTACCACATTCAGCAAACCTCGGCTGATTCCGTCACCGAGGTAC
This sequence comes from Saccostrea echinata, assembly GCF_033153115.1. Classification (NCBI taxonomy): domain Eukaryota; kingdom Metazoa; phylum Mollusca; class Bivalvia; order Ostreida; family Ostreidae; genus Saccostrea; species Saccostrea echinata. The sequence continues at coordinate 9,693,572 of NW_026889772.1, read as the reverse complement.
GAATCGGCCGAGGTGTGCGAGTGGTTATTACCAATGTTAAAATTTTTGAAAAGTAGGTCAAACTTCAAGGTCATAGGGGAAAAAAATCATGGCATATTTGGAAAGGTCTCATCACAGATAATGCACAGTTAAAATATGAAAGCGATGTCTCTTCTCATACAAATTATAACCAAGCTCAAAATGTTTATGACAGACAGATGAGTGAGGTTAATGTCCCTGCGATTTTGCGAAAGCAGGGGACAAACGCCCCCTTCCATGGGAGGGGGGAGGTTACTTGTGTACTATCATATGAAAGTTACGATGTGATACCCTTTTTGAACGCAAAAGATCTGCATTTAATAAATTTTGAAATCAGATTCAGTTGAATAATTCAATTAGATGATTAGACCTATCCTCAATTACATAAATACTATAAAAGACCTGATTAACCTGACCAACAAATGTTATAGATTTCAAATATTAACAGAAAAAGCTGAAGATAACGAACAGTTAATCTACAAAAAACACAAATCTGTGAAGAGGGCATAAAACACGGACCCCTGGAAAGTCCAGAGGTGAGATCAGGTGCCTAAGAGAAGTAAGCATCCCCTGTTGACAAGGTCACACCCACACATAGATAACTTTAGCATCTTGAAAATAGCTTTTAAATAGTTCTGGATTTTATCATGAAAAATCTGTATAATAAAACCTGCTATGTTAACTTTGTACAGTAAAACTTGTCTAATCTGGCTGTTATGTATTTTAAAATCTTGCCTATTAAGATGTAAAGGAATATATTCAGTAATGATGATTACCAGTGCCCCCCCCCCCCCCAATTCAAACTTTAATGCAGACATATACATGTATAATTATGTTGTTAACCAGGGGGATATCCACAGACTTGAAAGCATTATATACTTTCATCAGCCTTACGATAGAGATGACATCAAGGAGATGACAAAATTAATTATTTCAATGATTTTGAGGGAAAAGTGTTATTTTACGTTGATGTTATGATTAAAAGTCATCAAGCACAGGTCTGCTCCAGCTCTTTTGGTATAATGTATAGAATTATATTAATAAAATACATGTATGTGAATATTGTTTTGGGGAACGCTTGCACTTGGTAAATTCTACCCTAACAAGAGGCCCATGGGCCACAACACTCACCTGAGTTACTAATGGCCATTCTTGTTTTTCATCAGCAAAATCTTTTTCCTATAATAATTCCAAAGTAAAACTTAGACAACCCATCAGAGCCCAATTTCACCCCTACACTACCTGAGGATGCTTCCATAAAATGCCTAATCATGGCTTTCTTGTTCTTGAAAAGAGAATTTTTAAAGAAATTAAAAAAAAAATTATTAAAATTTAAAGAAGTTTCTATGTATAACTTTTATCCCCATTGTGACCCGTCCTTTCCAAAGGGCCATGATTTGAACAAACTTGAATATACACTACCTAACGATGGAAATGGATTGGCCATGTCCTGAGAATGGAAACATCGGATATACCGAGGGTAGCCTCAAGATGGTCTCCACCAGGGAAGAGAAACAGAGGGCGACCAAAGGAGACATGGTGACGGTCGGTAGAAAAAGAAATGAAAGATCAGGGATGGACTTGGGGCATGGTACAGCAGATGTCAGCGGACAGACAGAGATGGAGGTCCTCGGTGCAGGCCTTATGTGCTCAAAGCACGAAGATGACCAAGTAAGTAAGAAAGGATGAATTCATGTAAATATGAATTGACAAGGTTTTGCTGTTCTTCAGAAATTTTTTTTTCCTGTGTTTTGTATATATATTCCTATGTAAAACTATGATTGCCCCCTGGAAGAGGGTGTGGCCTTTCATTTGAACAAACTTGGATCTCCTTTACCCAAGGTTACACTGTGCCAAGTTTGGTTGAAAATAGCCCCGTGGTTCTGGAGAAGATGGAATTGTAAAACGTTACCGACGATGATGACAACATTTTGAAGACAGGCAACAGGTGAGCGTAAAATTGAATGAATTTTGTCTATTTTGTCATCTTTCTTGAAAATAATGGAAAATCCAAATAGTCTGTGACATCATAGAAACAATATTGCCGATAATCTACTTCCTAACTATAATATTTAATGTTAATTCAGATTTTGCATACAATGTGTACAATTTTGAACATTTCTTGAGATTTTCAAGATTTGGCTATGGAAGCAAAAATATGCCTTTATGGTATATAGTTCTTTTTAGTCCCTTCATTAAATCAAATTGTTAAAAATGTTGCCTTATGGGAATGTTATCTTATCCGGCCAACTTTTTTTGAACCAGTGGTGTCCGGATTAGGCAAGTTTTACTGTATTGCTAATACGGTAGTTATTAGTATTGAGGTAAAACATGATTTGTGCACAGGAGAAACCCATCAAAGCTCTCTCAAAGATATCTCCGTTTTCTCATCTTGGTGTTGATGCCCTAACCAGACTCTATTCCTCAATGAGAGATGGACACACTGCCATCATAGCTGTGGATAGCCACTAACAACTACTTCAGTCTTAAATGCTTGAAAATATTCATTTTAAAATCCTCCCCCTTCGACCCTCTCTGGATCTGCCACTCATCAAAATTCATATCAAAGAGAAAAATTACAAATTGTTTGGATTTAAAGTTCATGGCCTCTTTGTTCCCTCGTATGAAAATATCCCTCAATTCTTATGACTTTCAAAATGAAATTTAATTAGTATACATGTTATTAAAATGTAAACAATTTTAGCATACCTTGGGGACAAAATTTGACAAAAATTTCCCTGTAATGACAATTGCATGAAGGAATGATAGTCATTTAACCCAGTGGGTCCCTTATCAAAGGTTCAATGAACCCTAATCAGCAGTTCTAGAACCATTAAATCTTTACCTAGCAGATTTGGTCCTGTCATTCTGAAGAAAATTTGTTAATAACAAGATAACAAGACAGATGCCAAACAAATGTTAATCAGAAAAACTCAACTGAGCATTATATACTGCCTCAATGTATATAGAAATGTCAATATACATATATAAATATAAGTTATATGTAAACAAATATTCATACATTATATTTCTGGAATATTATATACAAAATATCACATTTGAATTTTACAAAATACACTTTTAACTCATGCATAGAATAATTACTTCACATATAAAGTTAATATTCAATTTACTAATGATTGCATAGCACACTTATCAAAATGTTTTTGATAATGTCAATTAATATTTTCCATTGCAAATTCATTGACTGAACTGATTGCACATTACAAACATAAGTAATCAGAGATTACAGAGCTCACCTCAATGAATGTTGTCTATAAGTAAGGCAAAATCCCATACTAAACTAATAATCTAGTAGTGTGCATCCCTTGATGTAACATTTATGCAATTTTGGTCTGATAGGGCTAATAGTTACTTTAGAATGAACCTGCTCCAAAATTTTTAACCTGGTCACTCATCCAGAAAATGTAGGTCAGATCCAGCATCAAAAGTAAGTCCAGTAGTTTGCATCCTTAGATGTGTAATCCATGCAAGTTTGGTCAACATAGCATACATGAAGTTACTTTAGAATGAACCTGCACCAAAAATTTTAACTTGGTCACTCATCCAGAAAATGTAATGTGCATTCTTAGATGTATCACCCATGCAAGTTTGGTCAATATAGGGCTTATAAATACTTGGAAATGAGACCTGCTCCAAAAACTTTAACCTGCTCCAAAAACATTAACCTGGTCATTCTTTTGCTGAAATTGCAGCATCTGAAACTTTAACTGGTACAATGAAACATACTAGAAGCATCCTCCATGCATCTCTGATTAATATAGGGCCTAGAAGTTCTTGAAAAAAAAATCTGCTCCAAAGACTTTAACTTAGCTGGGACGCCGATACTGAGTGTATTACATAAGCTCCCCCCAACTTCGTTGAGGTGAGCTAAATACTATAAAAATCACTCCATTTGCTATTGCTCCATCCCTTAAAGAAGTCACACATATATTTAATTTTCATTGATTCAGGTGAATTAAAATACAGAAAGTATGTGGATAACAACACTCATATAATGCCTCTAGTTCTTTCTGTATAAATGCATTATTCTGCACCTGCTAGTAAGATAGTAAGCTAGTCTATAAGGCCAACAATGTAGTCTCCTAACAATGTTACTGTACATCAGTCCTCTACTGAATTACAAACTGTGAAGCATCAATCATACAGGCTTGCTGCACTTTTTCAACAGTTGCTGGAGCATCTACGAAAACATATAATAATAAATCATACTCTCAATATTGTCACTCCTGTTTCAAAAATGTATTATGAATCATATTACACCCAAATAAGCACAGAATATAAGATTTAATGTAGAGCTAAGGAAAACATCCCCCCCCCCCCCCCAATACAGAACTACTCAACAGTAGCATCATATAGTAATTACAACATCATAACATCCTTATGGGTCAAACTCAGAAACAGAACAAACATACCTAGAGCAAAGTAAGTGTCTTTTCCAATATCCCTCCTGAAGGCCTCAACAGCGTGTTTAATGGCAAACAAGGCAGAACAGCTCATACACAAGGGGGGCTCACCACAGGCTGTAAACAAGACAAAATTATTTACGTCACTGTGTTTCCTTTTTCTTTTCACAAGATTATGATAATCTGGATATATATTATAAAGGAGTTTTTCTGAATCAAGATTTACCTTTAGCCCTGAGAATTCCCACTGGATTTGGGGCATTCTTCAGTAAGTTGATGCGGAAGTCAACTGGTATATCTTTTGCTAGTGGGACTTTGTATTCCTACAAAAGTGCATAAATCTCAACCCATTACTTCAAGTTTTATCATTTCAAACTTCATATTAAGTACTAAACAGAAAAAAACATGTAAAGACTTAAGGTAATTTTTGCTGTTTCCTTTACCAAACTTTCATGTGCATGCATGGGGAACAGTTTTACAAAAATGAGGAAAACAGATGGATAATCTATAATACAGTACAAACTACAAGCAGGGATCTTACAAATGAATTATCATTTTTTCTTTTCTTCTTTATGGGACAGCCAAGGCTAATATATTTAACAAGCTGATTAGGTAAAAATGAAATCATCAATGATTTTATACCCATGTGCCATCAGTGAGTTGTTGTCCTGTTTTTTGGTCATACTTTATTTCCTCTAGTAGGAAGTACCCCAGACCCATAACAAAAGCTCCCTCACACTGTCCTATATCTATCTCAGGATTCATACTGCAAATAAAAAAAAAATCATGAGGATGTCCATAACTTCAGAGAATTAAATATTCCCATGTGAAAAAAATAGGACCCTCTATTGTGATCCTATCTAAATGCACGATTACATAAAGATGCTTTGTGACAAGTTAAAATACAAGAGGCCCAAGGGCCTTAATGGTCACCTGAGTACAACAATTTAGAGGATCCATAAACTGATAAATGAGAAGCTTTGTTGCCCAATAGCAAGAAAATTAGTACGATTAAGATCAACAAAACAATTGGTCTACTATCTTTCTATCTGTCCCCCATTTATCACTATTACCATGCAGACTTTTAACACAATGTCTATATTATTACCTCTCACATTGGCCTCACTTGGCCTTTGAAGAACATTTAAGAAGACAAGTTATTTTTGTTTCATTTTTATTTATTCATTATTTCCAAGTCTACCTGATTATTAAAACTATGAAAGTACTTTTTATATTATACAATAAATGTTCTTGCATAATTTTCTTATTCTATTAACCTTTCAAATACATTATCTACAGTGATTAATTATCAAAAGTGAATGACAAAGGGGAATAACTTCACTCAATAGAATAAAAATTAATAGAGCCCTGGCCAGGACCAGAACACTTGACTAAATGGTCCATATGTTAAAATTTACAAATTTGGAAGAGGTACCCTCATCATCATAATTATGCAATTAGTTGAAGATTTTCAAAGAATTCACACATTTTCACTATATTACCAAATAGAGCCCCCCCCCCCCCCCCTTCAGAGAAACAACAGAACTCCTGGGACCACAAGTCTTAAAAATTTTGTAAAAGCATCCTTGCTCATCATAACTACAAAATTTTCTTTGCTTTATAACCAGGAGTAGAAAAAAAATATTTTGAAAGAAATTATGAATTTTCACTATATAATCAATAGAGCCCCCCCCCCCCCCCTTCACCAGAACCCCTGATCCAGGGGCCATGAAATTCACAATTTTGGAAGAGGCAGTGTACTTAGTTAGTTTATTTCATACCCAGGAGCAGAGAAGAAGATTTTCAGATTTGATGCATTTTCACTATATAAACAATAGAGCCCCGTCCTAATGCCAGAAGCCCGACCAAGAGGCCATGAAATTCACAATTTTGAAAGAGGCAGCTATACTCATCATAACTATGCACTTAGTTTGTTTAAATAATACACAGGAGCAGAGAAGAAGATTTTCAAAGAATTAATGCATTTTCACTATATAATCAATAGAGCCAAGCCCTAAGACCAGAACCCTGACCCAGGGTGCATGAAATTCACAATTTTGGAAGAGGCAGTCTTGCTCATCATAACTATGTACTTAGTTAGTTTATCTAATACCCAGGAGCAGAGAAGAAGATTTTCAACGAAATAATGCACTTTCACTATATGATCTATATAGCCCCACCCTAGCACCAGAACCCCTGAACCTGGGGCCATGAATTTCACAATTTTGGTAGAGGGCTCAATGCTTATTACAATCATGCCAACAGTTTGACTGCTTGATGTCCAGGAGTAAAGAAGAAGATTTTTTAAGATTGCATTAATTTTGGTGGTTTTAGCCCCACCCCTCAGGCCTCAGGGACCATGAAATTCACAGTTTTTCCCCCTTCACCCACAGGGTTGGGGTCAATTACTTTGAAATGTAATTAATTACTTTCAAATACATTGATAATTTTGTCAATTACTTGCAATTACAATTACATAGATTTTTTCAAATGTAATTAATTACTCCCAATTACTATGTCAAATGTAATTAAATACATTTCAATTACTTAAGCTTTATTTTTAAAAAATCTTGAGAACAAATACATATATATACGTCATTGGGATACACAAAGCATTATGTACTGAAATGTTTTTACAGTTTTGAGTTCATTTCAATCATCATCAGATTTTAAAACACAGCATCACTCAAACGACATCTTTCTGGTCTGAACAGTTTTCCAGCCATGCTGAAAAGTCTTTCAATGGGTGCTGAAGTCGCTGGTACAGCTAAATACCTTTGGGCTAACTGAGAAAGACAAGGAAACATGGAATGATTTTGACTTTAAAATTTTCAGAAACATTTTCTGGGACATTAAATTCATCGAATACTATTGAATTCATGTTTGGTTCTGAATAAGGTTTTTACTATAGTGAACTTTTATTCAGTGTTTTTGTTCTTGGGTATTAGAGGGGTTCACAACTGGACAAAATTAGACCTCTACCTATTGCCCTGGGCAGTGTGACATGCTGTATAAACAAATTAAACATTCTGAGACATTTAATTGCTGCACAAACACAAGCCCATGCCACACAGGTATACTGAACTGTGTATCTTAACAAGAGGCCCAAGGGCCTTAACGGTCACCTGAGTATAATACAACAATTTAGAAGTTAAGGAGGCTCATTACACCACTTTTTGATGACGTACTACACAGAAAAATAAACCTCCATTGTTTTGTCCGTTTTCTCCTGGGGACGAATTGTACAGGTTCGCTTTGATGATGATCTAAATCTTTAAAACGCTCTAAAAATAGACTACATGCGATTGTTGTAAACAATGGGAATTTGGTAACGGATTCATAAATAAATCACGAACGAAGAAGGGTTACTTTTACGTAGAGACCAAAGAGAATGACAGTCAAATCTTCGCTACCCAACTATTGTACAATGTCATACCGAAAGCCGCAAGTTCTATCCCTGACAACGTGTATGTATTGAAGAAATTCGAGTTGAAATCTACAACCTCGTTGAAATAAATTATAATTGACTTGCGCTTTTAGAGAACTGTACTCTTGTTGGTTTGTGTGCTTGTCTTTATTTCTTTGAAAAATGTATATTTATTTTAGAAATTTTAGCTTATTCTGAATCTGATATGATCAACCGTTCCTGAGTGTTTTGAGTCAGGGGGATTTAGGAAAGATAACTCTTGCAAGTGGACTTTTTATTCCAATTATTTTATAAATTGGAATTTTCATTTCCTTAAAACATTTTTCATTCAATTTGTCACTTGTTATTCATTAATATACATTTCTTGTTTATTTATAAATGATTTTCCAAATTATTCATGCAAAGATTAAAAAGAAAATCACATTAATTCTTTTTTGGGAGAAAATTATTTTTTCTAATAAAAATAATATTGAATATTATGAAGTGTTATTATATTTCTTACATATCTGAAGATGATATCCATCACTTGACACTGAGATTTCTGCAATACTTTCAATCAGAAACTTGAAATAAAACATTTTACCAAAATCAGAAAAAAGATTAAAAATTCTTTAAAAAATATTTATCGTATCATAACCTCCATTTGGATATTTGAAATCTTCATAAAAAGGGGTGCTGTAATGAAATCTAAAATAAACTGTGGGTGTAATGAGCCTCCTTAAATACACTGATAGATGAAGCATTGTTGCCCTAAAGCAAGAGAAGTAGGAAGATCAGGATCAACAAAATAATTAGTCTAGTATTCAGTATCAACTCATAAATTAAGTTCTAATCTGTCCCCCACTTAACACTATCACCATGCAGACTATTAACAAACTATTAGTGCTTCTGTACCATCTTTAAACCCATATTAAGACCTCAAGCATTGACCTCTCTTATGGTCTTTGAAGAACTTTTAATAAGATAAGTTATTTTTGTATCATTTTTATTTATCTATTACTTACAGGTCTACCTGATTATTAAAACTAAGAAAGTACTTTTTTAATAATACGATAAACATTCTTGCATAATTATCTTATTCTATTAACCTTTCAAATACATTATTTACAGTGATTAATTATCAAAGGTGAATGGAAAAGGGGAATAACTTTTCTCAGTAGAATACAAGTTAATAGAGCCCTGCCCAGGACCAGAATGCTTAGACGAATGGTCCAGATGTTTAAAAATCTGGTAGAAATACGCTTACTCATATCATTTAAACTTTTAATTTACTCAGTTTGCTTCCGATATGCCCAGAAGCAGAGAAGAATTTCACAGGTACAATGCATTTTCACTACAGATTCAACAAAGCCTTACCCTAACACCAGAACCCAAGACCAAGGGTCAAGAAATTTACAAATTTGGAAGAGTTACCCTCATCATCATAACTATGGACTTCAAAGAATTAAGTACACTTTTCCACTATATTATCAAAAGCCCCCCCCCCCCCCCTCGTTATGCCAGAACCCCTGACCCTATGGACCACAAGATTTAAAAATTCTGTTCGAAGCTGCCATTTTCATCATAGCTAAGCAATTTATTTATCAGCTCAACACTAAGGAGCAGACAGGATTAGTTAATGATTAATTAATAGAATTAATGCTTTTTCACTATATAATCAATAGAGCCCCCCCCCCCCCCCCCCCCCCCCCCCGTCCTCAAGAACCCCAAAAACTGAGGCCATATATTTAAAAATTTTGAAAGAGGCATCCTTGTCTATCATAATCATGCACTTAGTTTGTTTAAATAATCTCCAGTAGCAGAGAAGATTTTCAAAGAATCAATGCATTTTCACTATATAATCAATAGAGCCCCGCCCTAACACCAGAACCCCTGACCCTGGGGTCATGAAATTCACAATTTTTGAAAAGGCATCCTTATGCATCATAACCATGCACTTAGTTTGTTTAAATAGTCTCCAGTAGCAGAGAAGAAGATTTTCAAAGAATCAATGCATTTTCACTATATAATCAATAGAGCCCCGCCCTAACACCAGAACCCCTGACCCAGGGGCCATGGCTTTCACAATTCTGGAAGAGGCCTACCTCCTCATCATAACTATGTACTTAGTTTATCACCTTAATGCCCAGGAGCAGAGGAGAAGATTTTCAAAGAATTCATGCATTTTCACTATATAGTTGATAGAGCCCTGCCCTAACACCAGAACCCCTGACCCTGGGGCCATGAAATTCACAATTTTGGAAAAGGTACTCTTGCTCATCATAACTATGTACTTAGTTACTTTATTTAATACCCAGGAGCAAAGAAGAAGATTTTCAAAGAAATAATGCACTTTCACTCTATGATCTATATAGCCCCACCCTGGGGCCAGAACCCCTGACCCTGGGGCCATGAATTTCACAATTTTGGTAGAGGGCTCAATGCTTATTTCAATGATGCCAACAGTTTGACTGCTTGATGTTCAGGAGTAAAGAAGAAGATTTTTAAAGATTGCATTAATTTTGGTGGTTTTAGCCCCACCCCTCAGGCCCTGGGGGGGGCAGGGACCATGAAATTCAAAATTTTTGTTCCCCTTCACCCATAGATGCTATATACCAAATCTGGTTGAAATTGGTTGAGCGGTTCTCTAGAAGAAGTTAAAAATGTTCAAAAGTTAACGCACGACGGACGACGACGGACGAAAACAGATAGCAATAGGTCACCTGAGTGACTCAGGTGACCTAAAAAGACACCATTTTAAACTTATAACTTAAAAAAAGTAATTGAAATGTAATTGAAAAGTAATTGAAAATACATGACATTTTTGGAAATGTATTTAAATACATTCAATTACTTGTAATTGGAGACTGGCTCAAATACAAATTACTTCCAATTACTTTAAAAAATGTAATTAATTATGCTCAATTACAAATACTAATTACAATTATCCCATCCCTGTTCACCCATAGATACTATATGCAAAAATTGGTTGAAATTGGTTGAGCGGTTTCAGAGAAGAAGCTGAAAATGTTTAAATGTTAACGCACGACGGATGATGACGGACAAAAATGGATAGCAATAGGTCACCTGAGTGACTCAGGTGACCTAAAAATTGGCCCAGTGGCTCTGGAAATCAAAAGTAAAGTCTATGCTATTCACATCATTGGATACCCATGGATAATTTCGTCTTTAACTCATCACTCATAGGCAAACTTGCTGACATATCTTCATTAAATATGCAAATTTGTTGATAATAGACAACCAATCAGAAAGTTGGAACTTTTCAACTTTGAAAATTTGTTTTTTTAGTTTGCTATTTTCGCTTACGTGATGCCACCCAGAAAATGTGCAAATTTTGTTTTTAAAACAATAAATGACAAGTCGTACATGTCACTGGCATCAAATAACAATCAGGAACGATGTAGCTGTACCTTTCTCAAACTGCGATATGCAACAGTAAGTGGATTTGACATCGGTGTATTAACTACAGAAAATTTTTGGTGACAGCCGAACAAACATATGTAACGTAAACTGGGATTCATTGATTTGCCATCGCAACGCTGTGCACAACCAATCAAATGATTTACCCATATTAATAACATACAACGATATTTCGGCGAGTTTGCCCACAAGTTATGAGTAAAAGACAAGATCACCCTTGGATGTCTAACAATGTGCTATACATAGAGATAGATAAACAGAATAAATACACTAGACAACTGGACAAAACATCGAATCAGAAGAGTTTGATGTAAAAAACGTTAAATTTCTTTTGATAGAATAATTATTGCCTTACTGTTCTTGAAAGAAAGATTTTTTTTTTTTAAATGTTCTTTTTTGATCCTATCCCACCAAACCCTACTGGGGTTTACTTGAAAAAATTTTAAATCAATTTTTATGGAAGTTGATTTCCTGACCTCTCTCCACAATCAAACAACATGTCTACTCTGTCAATGATGTGTTGACCAGTGAGGACATCCAAAGTGACCTCTGTCAAGGTCACACCATATGAATTATACTGGAAAACATTTGGACTGTTCGGGACCTCCCTAAAAGATAAATAAATACAGCATTTCTATGAGGGTTGTTCGGAAAGTTCGTGGACTATGCCAATCTTAGTTATTCTATCTTCAAGAAATTTGAAATGAATTAACACATTATCATAATTATGTAAAAATATTATTTTGTTTAAGTGTGAAGTTTCATTCCTTGTGATTTAATAGAATTCATGTTATTCAACTTTAAAATCAACACATTTTGTAACCACAGAGCAAACTCAACAACACTGTAACATCAAAAACATGCCGACATGAGGTTCTCAAAAATACTATCCTTATACATTTCACACAGATTTGCCCAATACCAGTGCACTCATTAAAAACGTTTCTCTATTACTTGAAATCTATTTTGTTAACAATTGTTCCAGTAGCATCAATTTGTTTGTCAATGTTATATTTTTTTTCACTGTGTAAGTGTGCTTTCACAAGATCAGCATCTGTGAAGTGCCAAACTCTTAGCATGACGTTACTAATTTTTCAATGTTTTTGATAAGATTTTTTTCACTGCGTAAGTGTGCTTTCAAAAAACCAGCATCTGTGAAGTGCCAAACTCTTAGCATGACATTACTAATTTTTCAATGTTTTTGATAAGATTTTTACAGATTATCCATTTTCTCACAGATCACACGCTTGTACTATGTACACACAAATGCATGGCTTGCTTTTAACATATTTAAAAAATTTTTGATACACAAAATTTGAATTTACTATTGAAATAATTCTTCCAAATTTGGATATACTGTAATATGACATTAAGTTCAAAAGTTATGACAGTAGTCCACAAACTTTCCGAACAACCCTCGTTCATATACATGTAAAACTGTCGCCATAGCAGGCCCGTAGGAAGCAATTTCAGTTTGGGGAGTCACAGCCATACATTTTCAGTTGAGGGGGCACTATCAACTCCCAAATATTCCTTGACAAGCAAAAAAAAAAAAAAAAAAAAAAAAGGTCATCAGACGTTTTTATTGAGGGGGCACAAGCATACAGTAGCTATGTTTTCTATAGTAATTTAAATGTTGGCAAAATTATTGGGGGGGCACAGCCCCCCCCCCCCCCCCCCCCCCCAGTTCCTACGGCCATGCATAGTACAAACAAAGCTGATGATTTCTGTAAGTTGAGAAAGAGGCTTTAGTCTTGGGATGTGAATACTTTTCCAATTAAATTTTTCATCTAAAACCAAGTTAAAGTCAATTTCTTATTAACCAATGGAATAAAATGATCTTTCAGGATAAGAACCTAACAAACTGAATACCTCGTTGATATGAAATCTTACCAGTATCTTTCTGACAAATCCATGTTTTCACTAAAACACTGGAATATGACATCCTTCCAGGACTTGCCAGCCATTTTTTGTTTCACTGGAGCTATTCTCTTGTTCAAAGCATCACAGCATTGCAAAACTGCCTAAAATAAGTCAACAAAAAAAACACATGCCTTATATTTTCTCTGTGATGCACTTTGCCAGTGTTTTATGAGTGATATACTTTATGAAGGTCCAGGAGAAAGACCAGAAGTCTCTGACGAGACTGTAGCTCTACTGCTTGTACTTATAAAGGAAGATAAAAGTAGCACTGTAGGAGGAGTAGCATTTTGAAAGTATTTAACAGAAATTTCTATTTTTAGTAACCATGGCAACACCGTTCATTTAAATCAAAAGCCAATATACAGAATTATGTATCTTAGTGTAGTCTACTTATGTGCCAAGTTATGTTGATATCGGACCAAAACTGCAGGAGGAGTAGCGTTTTGAAAAATTGTTTACAGATGGACGGACAGACAGACAGATGGAGGGACGACAAACACCTTACTATTGCATAAGCTCTTCTGGTCTCTGACCAGTAGAGCTAAAGAACTAACAGTACACATTAACATACCTTACAACAGAGTTCACTGGTGATACTGCCACCTGTCGTAACACTGTTGGCTGTACTCAGGGAATCGGTGGGTTTAACTCTAATGATGTCCATGGGAATACCCAAGGTTGTGGCACACACCTGTATCACCTGGAATAATTCATTACGAATTACAGATAGATTTTCTGGTAATAAAACATCTTCTTGGAATTTAATTAGAATTAAAGGTGTCAAGCTTGTATATATGTCTTTCATTTTATTCATATTAATTTTTTTTCCCCCATTTCATAAATAAAAATAATTTGCACATCATTTTGAAGTTGCAATTTTAATTATATTGATCATCATCCAATCATAATTGAGTAAGGACACTAATCCACTTTCAGTATGTGACTTAACTTTACCATATGACAGTTTCAGAATGATTGTGGGCAATTTACCTTTGCCCTATGACCCTATAAGTATGGTTGTGTGTAACTTAGCTTCACTCTATGACACTATCAGTATGGTTGTGGGTAATTTACCTTTGCCCTATGACCCTATAAGTATGGTTGTGTGTAACTTAACTTCACTCTATGACACTATCAGTATGATTGTGGGCAATTTACCTTTGCCCTCCTATAAGTATGGTTGTGGGTAACTTATCTTTACTCTATGACACTATCAGTATTGGTGTGGATACCTTAACTTTACCATATGACACTGTCAGTATTGGTGTGGATACCTTAACTTTACCATATGACACTGTCAGTTTGGTTGTGGGCAATTTACCTTTGCCCTATGACACTATCAGAATGGTTGTGGGTAACTTAATTTTATGACACGGTCAGTATATATGGTTGTGGGTAACTTAACTTTACTCTATGACACTATCAGTATGGTTGTGGGGAATATAGGAACATATATTAATCTGAGTTAACTCTGAAGTGCTGATCGGCCTGAAGAAAAAAATCTTATAAGTACAAGTTAAATAACCATCCTTGTGATCTCTCCATTTTCTCACCTTGGTGTTGATGCCCTGACCAGACTCTATTCCTCCATGAGAGATGGACACACTGCCGTCATAGCCATGGATAGCCACTAGAGCTGTGTAGTTACCTCCTGTCCAGTCTATACCAAACTTCATAGGGACCACGGATAAACCCTTCTTCTTCCAACGATTAGCCTGAATATAATTTATATAACTAATAATAACACATTGATATTATACGTATTGCATTAAACTTAATTAACACTATATTCTATATGACATGAAACTAGAAGAAAACAAGAGGCTCATGGGCCACAACGCTCACCTGAGTAACTTTGGCCTTGCTGTTTTTCACCTGATTTCTTCCCCCCCCCCTTGTAGTACTTTTTGTGGCCCCACCCTCCCCCAGGGGTCATGATTTGAATAATTAAAATCTACACTACCCCAGGATGCTTCCACATAAGTTTCAGCTTTTCTAGCCCACTGGTTCTTGAGAAGATTTTTAAAGATTTTTGCTACATATTTCAATGTAAAACTTGGATTCCCTATTGTGGCCCCGCATTACCCCCGGGGGTCATGATTTGAACAATTTAGAATCTACACTACCCTAGGATGCTTCCACATAAGTTTCAGCCTTTCTAGCCCACTGGTTCTTGAGAAAAAGATTTTTAAAGATTTTTACTACATATTTTAATGTAAAACTTGGATTCCCTATTGTGGCCACGCCCTACCCCCGGGGGTCATGATTTGAACAATTTAGAATCTACACTACCCAAGGATGCTTCCACCTAAGTTTCAGCGTTTTTAGCCCACTGGTTCTTGAGAAGAAGATTTTTTAATGACCCCACCCAATTTTTGTATTTTATTGAATATCTCCCCTTTGAAGGAGACTTGGCCCTTCATTTTAACAATTTAAACTCCCCTTCACCCAAGGATGCTTTGTACCAAGTTTGGTTAAAATTGGCCCAGTGGTTCTTGAGAAGAAGTTGAAGATGTGAAAAGTTTACAGACGAACGGACAGACAGACGGACGGACGTCGGACAACGGGTGATCAGAAAAGCTCACTTGAGCTTTCAGCTCAGGTGAACTAAAAAGCTGTTAATGTCTTACAGTCCAACCTCATTAATCTGGATGTTTTTGTTCTGAAGTGAATTGTTCAGATTAATGAGATGTCCAGACTACTGAAGATTATTTTTGTAACTGGAAGATAAAGAGTGAATTCTGTTCTCCAGAAGTTACGTCCAGAGGTAAAGCACGTGCATAATTGGTGTCTGGATTACCAGCACTTGACTATACATGTATCTGCATATTACCTGCTTGATTTTAGAAAAAAAAAATTGCTGACCTGGTTATAACTTGAGACCTGCTGTTGTCGGGTTACATAATCAGCAGATGACAGCAGTTGACTGGTCAACTCTCTGATGTTACAGTAAGTGAGGGGCATTTTTGCTGGAGTGACCTTCAATTAAATTTTATAAGTGAAATAAGATATTTTAAGTTATTCGTCTTTTATCTGTTTAATTCTATTATGAAGAATTTTTCAAAATGTACCCAAGTTTATTATATGTGGTGTTTTATCAAATGTTTTTTTTTTTACTTAATTGAATATACCACTGTAAATATACTGTAAGTTATTCAAACAACTACTTGAAAGTTATGCAAATGGAATATGATACATCCTTTGTGTCCACATATCAGACACATGTTGCACAGAATATCAACAGATTTACTTCCAGGCTCCAGGAAACATTAATAACAAAAGTCAGTGTTTCATGTCAACTCTTATCCAGTCGTAAAACATAAATAATACGAGACACAACTAAATAAGAATGAGGAGGAGATGAGGGTTAATACCTGACCCTTCTTATACAGGTTTTGTCTCCTGAAATCAGTTGGATCTTTGTCCAGCATTTTTGCACAATGCTCCATGATGGACTCCATGATAAAGATTGTGGGACAAGAGCCTAGAAAGGAAAAAATGAACTGATACATAATTACTTGGTGTTGGCTGTATGAATACATAATTACCTGATGTTGGCTCATCTTTGCTAGCCAAGTCTCTAATTCGTTTCGAATCAGACACTCAGCTAGCAAAAATTGATTTGGTTGTACTCACACAAAATTACCTGGTGTTGGCTGTATTAATGTATAATTACCTGGTGTTACCAGGTAACACCATGTATAATTACCTGGTGTTACCTGCCTGTATTGATACATAATTACTTGTCATTGGCTGTACTGATATATAATTACTTGTCATTGGCTGTACTGATATATAATTACTTGTCATTGGCTGTACTGATACATAATTACTTGTCATTGGCTGTACTAATACATAATTACTTGTCATTGGCTGTACTAATACATAATTACTTGTCATTGGCTGTACTGATACATAATTACTTGTCATTGGCTGTACTAATACATAATTACTTGTCATTGGCTGTTCTAATACATAATTACTTGTCATTGGCTGTACTAATACATAATTACTTGTCATTGGCTGTACTGATACATAATTACTTGTCATTGGCCGTACTGATACATAATTAATTGTATTTAAACATAATAACTTGGTGATGGCTGCACTGATACTTAGTTTCCTTGTGATGCATGTGATGTGTATTTTCTGAATTATTTAGGTGGCTGTAATCTAGTAGTTACCTAGTGATCTATATACTGTGTTGATACCCTTTTCCTTTTTATTACCTCGAGACCTACATGCTATGTTGATACCTGTATTCTTTAGAATTACCCAGTGACCTACATGCTGTGTTGATACCTGTATTCTTTACAATTACCCAGTGATGTACATGCTGTGTTGAAACCTGTATTCTTTAGAATTACCCAGTGATGTACATGCTGTGTTGAAACCTGTATTCTTTATAATTACTCATTGACCTACATGCTGTGTTGAAACCTGTATTCCTTATAATTACTCATTGACCTACATGCTGTGTTGAAACCTGTATTCTTTACAATTACCCAGTGATCTACATGCTGTGTTGATACCTGTATTCTTTACAGTTACTCAGTGACCTACATGCTGTGTTGATACCTGTATTCTTTAGAATTACCCAGTGACCTACATGTTGTGTTGATACCTGTATTCTTTAGAATTACCTAGTGGTCTACATGCTGTGTTGATACCTGTATTCTTTAGAATTACCCAGTGATCTACATGCTGTGTTGAAACCTGTATTCTTTAGAATTACTCATTGACCTACATGCTGTGTTGAAACCTGTATTCTTTACAATTACCCAGTGATCTACATGCTGTGTTGATAACTGTATTCTTTACAATTACCCAGTGATTTACATGCTGTGTTGATACCTGTATTCTTTACAATTACCCAGTGATCTACATGCTGTGTTGATACCTGTATTCTTTACAGAGTTACTCAGTGACCTACATGCTGTGTTGATACCTGTATTCTTTAGAATTACCCAGTGATCTACATTCTGTGTTGATACCTGTATTTTTTACAGTTACTCAGTGACCTACATGCTGTGTTGATACCTGTATTCTTTAGAATTACCCAGTGACCTACATGTTGTGTTGATACCTGTATTCTTTAGAATTACCCAGTGACCTACATGCTGTGTTGATACCTGTATTCTTTAGAATTACCCAGTGGTCTACATGTTGTGTTGATACCTGTATTCTTTAGAATTACCCAGTGACCTACATGCTGTGTTGATACCTGTATTCTATACAATTACCCAGTGATCTACATGCT
The DNA here is from genome assembly GCF_033153115.1 of Saccostrea echinata. NCBI lineage: Eukaryota > Metazoa > Mollusca > Bivalvia > Ostreida > Ostreidae > Saccostrea > Saccostrea echinata. The sequence goes on along the minus strand of NW_026889772.1, from coordinate 9,675,097 downwards.
GTGTTGATACCTGTATTCTTTACAATTACCCAGTGATCTACATGCTGTGTTGATACCTGTATTCTTTACAGTTACTCAGTGACCTACATGCTGTGTTGATACCTGTATTCTTTACAATTACCCAGTGACCTACATGCTGTGTTGATACCTGTATTCCTTACAATTACCCAGTGGTCTACATGCTATGTTAATACCTGTATTCTTTAGAATTACCCAGTGACCTACATGCTATGTTGATACCTGTATTCTTTAGAATTACCCAGTGATCTACATGCTGTGTTGATACCTGTATAATTTAGAATTACCCAGTAACCTACATGCTGTGTTGATACATGTATTCTTTAGGATTACCTGGAGATCTACATGAAGTGTTACAGGCTGTGTTGGTCTTCAGAGCTACTGGTATCAAATGCCAATTTGGACAATAGTACCCTGAAAATAAAGATTATTTTACAGTGAGTGTTCTGATAGCTTGTCTTCACTTTTTAATCCCTAAGAACTGAAGTCTTTGTCATATACAAAAATAATAAATAAAACTTGCTTCTGTAACTTAAATTCATAAATAAATATGAAACATAAAAACCAAACTAGAAATATGTCCATAGGACATGAATGCCACTCCCAGGGTTGATTTATAAATCCGTGGATGATAGAGCATCATGTAAAAGTGTCTTCATACTATAGGTGTAATGTTATAATATATTTTTTTTCTTTTTTCTGTTGTCTGTCATTTGATTTGTTATTTTGACTGTATACCAACATAGTGTTGTCAATAAATTGAATTGAATTGAATTATAACAAAACATGAAAATTTGTTTCAATATATGAAATTTGATGAAAAAAATCTTGAATAGTTTCTTTAAAACTGAGTTTTATACACAATAAATAGTAAAGTCTAATGTCACTGGGAAGGTCAAGGTAAAAAAAATGATGTAGTTCAATAGCACTCGCTAAAACGAATTGCATAAATAAGTTGAAGGTACATTATCAGCTGTTATAGATTTATTATTTGTTCCTGCTTTTAGTCGCATTTGGTGTTATAGCTGTTTGAGCACAGTGTCTGTTTTTAATATTTATCCCATATGAAATATAAAACACAAAGAAAGAATGAATAAATAATCTCATACTGACCATTGTCCATCCCTAAGACCATCCCTGCCAAGCTATTATCTATTGGATTTATTCCACAGTCTGTGTAATATGTTATTTTAACACCCTCTAGCATGCCATCAGATGATAGGCCAATCTGCCAAAGGTACAAAACAAACAGAGTACATCTTCAATCTTCTTAAAATTTTTCACAAAATTTCTTTGAAAGGAAAGATAAGCAACGATTTCTTTTGCTGCCATATCAAAATAGAAGCCTGTTTATTTCATGTTCTGAGGGATGGTACACCTTAGGGTCAGTAGCTTTATTCTGAAAGTGTGAATGCCTGCAATCTCTGTGATTTATGGACATGATTTTTTTACCCTTTTGTTCTCTCTGACTCACAATGAGACATCTTCAGATAAAACTGTGGAATTACCATTTTTTGTGGGGGCTAATGTTTGTTGTTTTTGTGGATCTCTCTTATCCAAAAAATTACACCCCGGGATGAAAATATGTCCCCACAAATCAGTTAAATTTGACTTGCCCATAAACACTGATGCCCCATGAAATAAAATGAGCCACAGTTGCAAAGTACAAGTTTATAATGTTTCCCCATTAAAAAGCCCCAAAACAAAGTGGGAAAGGCACAACAATTGTCTACACATGGATATAAATATACTTAAACAAGCAGTTATATCATTAAAATATATATGTACAGGGTTCTCCATGAGCTGTTTTACTGTGTCGGCCCCGACACAGTAAAATTTTCCACAACACTGTAATGATTCGTATTTTATGTGTGCGACACAGTAAAATTCTGCGGCACAGTAAGATCTGTGGTAATCAGAAAATCAGACCATAAAAGCTCTCTAACTGAAACTTTAATCAAACAAATCTACCGTCTTTCAATTTTTAAGGCAGAGCTTTTAATTATCTCTAAATTACACACCTTATCTTGATTCACCTTGCATAATCAATTATCTCCTAGACCCTCGCTGGTCTTTACGCATGAAGGAACAAAGACAAATAATTTGTTTTCACACTTTCATGTAGCTGAATAATTGCTAGTTGCATTTTTAAATATTATTCAAAAATTAAAAATTTATTAAAATATGTTTCTTGATACTTCAGAACCATGTCTCTAGAATTATGTTGGCACTATGAGTCAAACATTGTACCATAATCATTTAAATGATGTAAATGTATTGTTGATGGCACCTACTAAAAATATTTTTAATTACTATTCTAAAGTATATAATATATTGTTTTTTTTTAAATCATACTTATTTTTCTGAAGTGTGTGTTGGGGGAAGGGGGTAGGAGAGATTTACAGTTAGTTTGTCCTATAGTACATTGCATTTACATTATTATATGGAAACATTCTAATTGTTTTAAATATCCATTAATTTATTTTTTATTAACATGTACAATCATACCATTTGTGTTATGAATTAGTGATTCAAAAAAGTTGTGTGTGTTTGTATGCTTTGAATAATTATAATGAATAGTGGTTCAGTTGCGAATTTGATTGCGAAAATACTGCGAATATTAGTGGTTCACGTAAAGTCTGCAACACAGTAAAATTTCAAATGATGGAGAACCCTGTTGCATGTGTGTTTATAGTATTTTTTTTATATACAGTTATACCATTACAATACATATCTATAGAGACAAAGCATCATACCGTGTAATCAGCCATCCAAGGAAACCTTTTACCCACCATCTTCATGTTAACATGGAAATCCAGAGACAGGCGCACAGGTCTGTCATTAAAAAAATGTATGTAGATCTGATCTAAAAAAAATTATATCCACTTACGGCAGGCATTCATTTTCCTAGAAAAATTTCTGACCTTTTAATAGCATTGGAAGCAAGGGCACATCCAGCAGCCACAATAAAGTTACGGGAAATCTTGCTTCCGTAAGCCCCTCCCAATCGACGAACGCTTACACTAATGCTGTAACAAAGCGTAACACTGAATCAAGCTTACAGGATAAAGAGTCACAACTTTACTATACTACTAGAACATTGTTTGCAATAATTATACCAATAATGATGCAGATACTGAGTAATCAACAATCAATTGGAAAATTAGCAAGCATTAACACTGTATGTCAAATATAATCACAATATGACTGCTGGGAATATTTTCAAAAGTTTGAACATTTTTTAAAGGTGCAGTTTGAAGATAAAATGTGCAAATAGTAATATTCAATCAGATTACAATGTGTGTACTACAAACAGAGTTACTTCCCTTACCTACTGTCAGGTATCCCTAACACCATGGCAATACTTTTCTGACATCTATCTACCCATTGTGTGGAGGAATAAACATCAAATCCATCTTCTGTGGGGTTACAGATGGTTATCTGTTGGACACAATAGTAATCAGCCATTTGTCATACATGTACCAACACACCAGTAATTTTAACTTAATTTTATTAACAAGACAACCAAGCAGTAGTACATGTACTATACATTTTTATTGTAATTACAGGCGTACTTCATTATCTTGAACTCAAATGGACTAAGAAAAAACTTCAAGGCATCCGATGATTCAAGATATTGAGGTTAACATAAAGAAAAGGGGTTGGGACTTTCAACTTATTTTGACATATCCAAGGCATTTGAGACACCAAAGTCTGAGATAAAGTTCAACTGTATATTGACATACTCTGTGTCAAGAACTGATGGCAAAAAACAACAACAAAAATGTCAGCAACATTTGAACAGTGCAAAGATCAAAGAGACAGCTCTGTGTTTTCCATGAAAAATATATCCTTCTGTTCTTATTTTTGATGAGGTTTTAAAATTTTGATATGCATGAAATTAACACAAATGCCAATAAATAATCCTGATATAGCCTTGAAATAAAGCTGTCTAAGACACCAAATATAAACCATCTAGGCATAGTAGTAGTACTGAAATCTCACCTGAGTTTCCATGGCCATGTGATACTGAGTCCCACACTTAATTCTACCTGTCACTTTGACAGCTGATTTTGCAATAGCACCTGTTACAAATATTATATTACAAGATATTAGGAAATATGCAATAATGATAGGTAAGAAACATATATGGTTCGAATTACAACTCTAAATGTTACTGTAAATGCAATCATTAAAGTATAATGCAGTCAAACTTCATTTCCTCTATCTAAATAGGACTGAGAAATAATTTTCAGATATCTGAAGAATTGCAATATTAAAGTTAAAATACATAAAAGGCAGTTGGAACTTCCAAATGACTCCGACATATCCATGGTATTTGAGATATGTAATTTTGATATAGCGAAGTTTAATTGTATTAGTTTAAATAAACAGCCAAAATCAGCAAACCTTCAGCATCTCCTACTTTAATTTCATCTGCCACCTTGGGAAATATTGACTTCTTGTCAATAGCATCTTCCATAGTTAGGATGGGAGGCTGGATATTTGTGTAGGTGACCTTGACCTTGTCGACAGCAGAATCAACAGCATTCTGGCTTTCTAAATATATATATGTTAAAATAACTGTGTATTTCATGAATTAACATAAAAGTAGTAATGTGTATATCACTATAATGCATGCCTGTTACATTCAAACTCTATATAGTAGCAATACAGTAGCATTCATTATGGTACAAAAACAAATCCAGTATGTTTAGAATGTTTTGCATACCTTACATATAAATTTCCAACCAAAACATACCGGTACATGTACATGAAACTTTGATGATAATGGTCTAGCCTCTATAATAATCCCTCTCCCTTTCTCTAACTATTCTATCTTTCATAACATGTATTCCCCTCTGTTTGAGGTTAAATTCAACTACAAACCTGCAACAAGGATTCCAATTGGCTGACTGTAATACTCGACTCTGTCACTAACCAAGACCTGCCAGAAAAAAGGATATGTTAAATGCCCCCTAAATTTTCAGTATATGATGTTTACATTCAAATAAATTATAGTCAGAATTGGCCACCCTGTTAATTAAGATACCTCCTCAGTGGGGAATGGGGGTGGGGACACATTGTTGATTCCAGGGATGTCTTTAGCTGCAATAAACTTCAGGACTCCTGGCATTGCCTAAAACAGGTGTATATACTATAATTATTTTATCTTAAAGTACAGGATCCTATAGTTTCTATAACACTGTTTATAGTCTGAGCCTAACTTGTATCATCTTTAATAATATCACTGTGATGTCTTCAGTACATATGGGAGAATCTGTAATTATTAAATACATGTATAATAAGTTTAATGTTTTCTGTACCAGGGCCTCAGATGGATCAATGTTCTGTATTTTGGCGCTGGCTTCAGTGCTGAGAACAAATGCTGCGAAGCACTCACCGGGCTGTCCAGCTATGTCGTTGATGTAAACAGCTCGGCCAGAGGCCTGATAAAATGTCAGTATTAGATATGTGTGACAATAAATTAATCATTGAGTTCTAGTATAGGGAAAGAAAACTGTTAGCCATGTTTTAATTTTGAGAGGTTTTTATTACAAGATTTGCACTGAACTCATTATAATATATGTATAATGCTTTACATAAATTTACTTTTTTTTAAGTACAACAAAAGTACACAACTTTTTTACAACAAAAGAATGTTCAAGTAAGTCAACTCATAAGTATCATGTATTCAGCAAAGTTGACAAAAGCTATGGCCTTCAATTCCATAAAAATAGTAAGCATGATGAGCATTTCCATGAATTTTCATGAAGATCTAATATCAATTTAAGAAAATGTTGACTACTATCTCTGTGACAAACAGATAAATATGCCTTCATAGAGGATTCATGAAAGTACAGTACCAAGTGTAAAATAGTTAATGCAGTATTAAAACCTGATTGACTGCCTCCACTTTGGTCATTGGTTCAGTAAGTGGCCATTCCAGAGGCTTGGTATCATAGGTTTGTCTCCCTGAGGACAGAGGCCTAGTCAGGGGAGTGGATCCACTCCTGAATTGAGAGCTGGCTCTGTTTCCAAGGACATCTAACACAAACTGTCAGTAAATAAAGGAAACTGTCAATAAATAACACAAACTGTCAGTAAATAAAATAAACTGAAAATAAATAACACAGACTGTCAGTAAATAACACAAACTATGAATAAATAACATACACTGTAGGAAAAGATCACAAACTTTCAACAAATAACACAGACTGTCAGTAAATAACACAAACTTTCAACATTGTGTCCATTAGATAAATCAACAAATACTTACTCTGTAAAACAGAGCCATGGCCACATTTTTCCTGAAGTCTGCTGATGTAAGATTTTGGTCACTGTCATCTGGAATCAACTCCTGAGACAACATTGTCAAAGCTCCTACTCAAAGAAGTGACCATACTTACTATGTTCAGAACTGATTATTTCATTAAAAGACATTATCAAACTCAGCTAATTTCTGAAAAATTAGGATCTCCACAATCTCTCTCCATTCAGATAACTACAGTTGTTTTAACAGATTTTACACCTGTAACCAGGTAATAGTACACTTAAAATACAGCGATGTTTGAAAATTTTATGATAACAAATTTACCCACCCACCCCCATCTGCACCACTGGGGGCATAGGAGTACACAACTGTTAGCGGCTCAGACTCCCAGTAACATGTTGATTTCATTTTGATTTCATTTTGAAGTCAACAATATTTACCTTTGAGTGTATTTTGATCACCAAGAGCTTTTCCAACCAAATATTCTTCAGTCTTTGTAGCATGTACCTTTAACATAGATAAATATTTATATAACAATTAGTGTTACACGTTATTTTCAACAGTGAAATATACCATAATTTATTACATTTTCAGAAGTGAATTATACTATAATTTATTACATTTTCCACAGTGAAATACTGTAAATTATCCACTGAATAAAAGTGATATTTATGAAAGTGATGTCAATATTGAAATTTGTAAGTGATAATTATAATGTGAAAAAAATATCAAAGATGCAGCAAAATGCTTGGGTTTTTTTCATTACCTTCAGGAAGGATGTTTTAAAGACAATATTCCCTGTTATAAGATAGCAGAGTAAATAAACCATCCTGACACAATCTAAAACTGCCAAAATTTCTCCAAATTGCTTTTTAATATCCATATTTACAATTTTCAATCTCAAAATTACAACCGACTAAGCGAAGTTTAAAGTGTAATCAATAGACTGAACTATGAGTGTACTGAGTTTTAAGTAATGTTAAACTACAAGACACTGAGTTATAAATAAGGCCATACTAATTTATCAGCATAATGTCATAGTGCAAAGTTTACCAAGTAATAGCATCACATTTATAAGTACAAGGATGCTTAAAAAAGCTTAAATAAAAAAGCCTCTGGCTGTAATTCAAATGAATCTGAATTATACTTTTGTTTTTATTGCAATAGATATCAGTATGCTCAGTAATAAGCTGCAAACTTTATGCATTTTTCTCTGGAGTTATATTCACATTAAAATATGATATTCATAAAACTTCACTTGTAATTTTAAGCAATCTTCCTAACATACATGTAGGACTGTAAGAAGTATGTAAATAAAATATTATTAGTTACACAGTTAGTTTGGGACCTAATATGGAGTCATCCAGCTTCCACTACATCTCACGTACACTGTAATTAAGATTTCCATTTCACACCCAGGCTGACTCAGTATTATGTCCCAAACTGACATGTAATGAATTTCCACTGAAGAACGTTACAAGATTTGATTAGAGTTCAGTGGCTGATTAAATAAAATATAATTCAAATTAAGACTCAAGTAGAACAGAATCTGGCACCTGATGCTTAATACACCCCCTGCTTGGAGATTGTGTATTAGAAAATTTCAGGATGTCATTTTATCTGTTTTAAGCCGATCAGTTTTCTTCAAATTTGTCTGAAGAGGGGTAATTTAACTTACAAAGTTTTTGCTGATTCCACCAAATACAATGGTTGGTTTACTTTTAATCAGAAAGTTCTGGGTTGCATCAACACCAAAGTTCATCCCAGCATTTACATCAGAATGGGCACTCTATCAAAACAATAAATCATACATTCTGTGTTTCTATTAGTGTATACAAGAATACCACCTTAAACCATGCAATAACATCCTAATATAAGAAATTAATACTTTCTTTAACATTTGTAAGAAATTAATATGCAAGTTTTATCTCAATACAAACAAATGTTGAGTATTAAAGGGTGCTAACTCTGACCTGTGTGCGTTTGTTGTGAATTAAAAGGTGCTAACTCTGACCTGTGTGCATTTGTTATGAATTAAAGGGTGCTAACTCTGACCTGTGTGCGTTTGTTGAGTATTAAAGGGTGCTAACTCTGACCTGTGTGCGTTTGTTGTGAATTAAAGGGTGCTAACTCTGACCTGTGTGCGTTTGTTGTGAATTAAAGGGTGCTAACTCTGACCTGTGTGCGTTTGTTGACTTTGTAGATCCTTATGTGGTGATTGTCTGGGACTGAATTTAAGAACATGGCCACTATAACACAGTCTGTCATGTCCTGACTCAAGAACTCAGAGATTGGAATAACCTTTGTCTCACCATTCACAACTAATATTAGGAAAATATAACATCTGTAATACACTATGCTGTCAAAGCAAGGATTTCAAGCAAACTGGAATAAGCAATATAGAACAATGTAAATCATTTAATCAATCTGAAAAAAAATAACCTTAAATAACATTTGTAAACAAAATAGTTTTTTTTTCTGTCTAGTTTTTCGGTTTTATGATTTAATCAAACACTATGCTCGTGTAATAATTTGCATAAATGCCAAAAGCATTTATGCATAAAAATATCACATGTGAAAACTATTTCATCATCATCATAAAACCAAAAAACAGATAGTTATTCCTTATATTTACATTTCACCTTCTCCTTGATTAAACAAAAAAATTAGATATTTCAGTTATCTTCATTTAATAATTAGAAATCTAAGTCTGCAAGCCCTGCCCATGTATTATTGAGCCACACACAAAACAAGAGGGCATTTCTGTCACAAACTGAGCAAAATGCTGGAAGAAGATTTAAAGCTATTTCCTTATTTTTTGTTTTATCTCAGGCAAAGACATTTGTAAATATAAACATATATGTACATACATGTATATTTGACTTGCAATGTCCTTTATAGTAAAGATTGAAGTATTTTTTCTATGAGCTTGACATAGACCAAATATGAAGTCTCTTATCCCATTCAAAATTACATCCAGGTTAACACCAACTCTAACAAAATTATACAAGAGAGACCAATAACTCTCTCTCTCTAGGGACTTTGAAAGGGGGATAAAAATGATTTATGGAAAGGAGAAAAATAGATAAGTTACCAATATTCAGCTGGGCTCTAACAACTTCTAGCATGGTGTATATATCTGACTGAAATTCTGGATGTTTGTGTTTCAACATCAGGTTTCCTGCCCAAGTTCCAAGCTGATTAAAATGAAAAGATTATGAATTTCTAATCCTAACAGAGATATTATATCTCAAGTTTGAATAAGTCTGCAGAAATAAGCTAATTGTACATATGTGAGAATCAGACTGTAAACCAATTATTATTCACAAAAACTTTTATGCATGATTTGTCAGTTTGAAATCTATCCATGACGACAAATTTTCGTGACTGAGGAATTTTACTACATACACAAACAAAAAAAATAGAAAGTTCACAGCAAGAAAAATCCATGAGTAAAAGAAGGTCACAAAACTCAGGATATTTCTCGCATGTGAATAAAAGTTGGTGTACAGTATGTTACATGCATGATAGAAAAATTTGTACAGTGCATACATGAACTTACATTTCTGACAGATGCGGTGGCTACTTTTGAAATAATCTTACACATTTCTTTGAAATATCCAAACTTTGGTTCATTTGATCCTCGATTCAATACATCATACAGCTGACTCAGGGACAAGCTGGACCCCAGGACTATCGTAGGATCAAACTAAAATAAACAATGAACAGCAATGGCTGACTTCTGGTCCTCTAGTCTTTTCATGTCTAGTATTTTTAACAAGATTTACACAATTCTTATTCTACTAATATACATGTATTATCAAAAATGATTTTAAATGATCAAAATTTCCTTTACACTTACATCAATTCCATACAACTCAGTCACCCCTCTGAGGTCAATAAGTATGTCATAATTCTTTGGATCTAATTCTTTGTACACTCCTATTTCAAAATAAAAAAAAAAGTGCAAAAAGAAATTCAAAAGTAAATATTTTGAGCAAACATTTATTGATGTTCACATGCAATTACGACATTATGCAGGTACATTACAGTGAGCAGTGGCAAGGATTAATCAAAATAATGGCAGAACAAAACATATCTCTAAGGAACTCCATGTCTTCATCTAAATGACCTTATATCTGGGTCAATACTCATCCAAAGGTCATGGAAACCTTCGAGTTAATATCTGACTTACAAAGTTATGGCAAGGACAAGATTTTAAAATTTTTAATCCCTGCAATCTTGACCTCATGACCTTGGTTAAGGGTTTCACACTTTCAGGTAAAAAGCATTCTTTGTGTCAAGTATAAGCCTGTACAATTTCTGTATAACAATGCTATGGCCTGGAAGAATTTAACACTTTTATTCCTGTGACCTTGTTCAAATGACATTGACTTAAGTTCATGACACACCTCAGCTTAGAAGTACAATCATTGTGTCAAGTGGAAGCTTTTACAATCCCTGCCTCAGAAAGACAAGCAAGAACAAAAACAAGGACATATTCTGCACTTTGAGACTATGTGACCTTGATCTTCATTCTTGTCCAGATAACCTTTGCTTGGGATCAAAATACACCCTTAGTCAAAGGCAACCTTTGTGCAAAATATGATCTTTTATAAATATTACTCTATTGAAAAGATAGAGCCCAGACACCAAGGTCGAGATTCAGAAATTAGACAAACAGACAGACATGATGAAATCTCAGTGCCTGCTTTTGTATGGGGCCTATTTTTATATTACCGTATCCTGTGTTTCCAAACACCAGTCTGTAGTTTTTGCCTTTGTTGTCCTTTATCATTTTGATGAGATCCTCTACCGTAGTTGGTTTGAACCACTGGACATCTTTTAAGGCTAGCTGTGAGCTCTGTTTGTGACAACTTCCTGTACAGATCTGACCAGTCCGATCACAGCGCTTGGTGTGTACATCCTGTTATTTTGCCAGATCAATTTTGTATGTAAATTCAATAAAACTTCATACATTCAGTTGAGGATTACTAGCACTAATGTTTTGAAATGACATTCTAATGGAAAAATTACACTTGGAATCATAATATTGACATTCTGATTTAAGTTGAAGTTAAAAAAAATGTGAACCAAGTTTGTTTCAGGAAAAATAAAAAGCCAAAATGTGCAGGTCTTTGCAAATTAAGTTCACACTTATTCTGCCTGTCATGGATTATACGCGCTTTTATATAACATTAACTCTATTGTGATGTCATAATACTGTAGTACGTTACGTTTCTATAGATAATAGCAAGTCTCTAAATATACCATAATACGATCAAGACCATTATACGATCAAGACGTGTTTTTATACTTTCCTATACATTCCACAACACTGCCAGTTACCTTGAACTTGCCCAAGTAACCTTGATCAAGGCCATAGCTACCCCTCACAAGCAACCTGTTGCTTTGAGCTTTCAATTGCAAAATTATGGACCAGAAATGAATGATTTTTTTAACAGTGACCCTGAAATTGTCTAAATCCAATACCTCTATATCAGATACATGTTGAGAATTCTCCTCTGCAAATGACTTCATTGCATCCAAAATAGACCTGAAACCTGAAAAATTGAAGAACAATAAATTCTGAAGTTCACAACTTTATATTCAGTGAGACATATCATCTAATTTCATTTTTTTCAGTTTGCAGTTTATGATAAAATATAATGAATGTGAAGATAAATCTAACATTTAAATATTTCTTACCAGTACATCTACATATCACAGAATCTGAGGCATCTTCCACCATTTGCTTTGTAACTGTTCCACCATGGTAATCAAGAAGGCTAAAAGTAATAAAATGTTCACTAATCACAATAAACAATGTCACTGACAATGTCAGTCCCATATTCAACTGAAATAAGTACAATGTAGAGACAAATTACAAAATAAATAAACATATGCAAACATGAAGCGAAAAAATAAAGTACGTAAATAATGGATCTAACCAGGAGAGCTAACTCTCAATAATGTTTTTTTTTTTTAATTTATACAGTTTTTTCAATATTATTGTATTTTTTGTATTAATAAAGTGCCCCGCCACAGCATGATACGCCCGTCAAATATTGTTCAATTATCACAAACAGTTCAGAGTGCAAGAAAATCAAGTCAACCTTGATACAAGGATTTCCAAGATTTTTCCATTCCTTATAATATTTGTTTATACATTTCCTATGGTGTAGGCATGAATTATAACAAATATAACATTATCAATCCTCAACTGGTTGTGTTAGAGCTTGACAAATACCCATCTGCAACCCCCCCCCCCCCCCCCCCCACACACACACACAGTGACAGTGACACACACACAATCTTTCATATTTGTGAGACATGATGCTCTGAAATTTGTTCGTCAATATTTTCAAAAAATAAAATAAAAATATCAATTAAACAATATCAATTTAGTCTTAACTTAATCTATACCAAATTAATTTTAAAATAAAAGACTGGCCATCAAATGACATATGCTATAAACTGACCAGCAGTTCTTCTGTCTAATTCCCAAAGGATACAGATAAGAGCTTGATCAGAGATCCTCTAACAGAAATGATTGAGACAGCTAGCCTTCCTACACTGAACTCATTAATTATTCTTTAACTGGATGCATGTCCACTCATTACTCCCAAGGGATGAATGGATCTGCGCTATCTGCTTTGTAGTGCATTTAAAATGAATATTTATGTCATTCTGAAATTAAATTTGAATACAAAGATTTTTTTTTCAATTTGTTACAAAGATTTATAAAAAGAAAAAAAAATTGTAATCTTGATGCAACATTTTTAATAAGGTTTCTGCTAGACTCTTAGATTTGTAGGGACTATCTACCATAATTTATTTTTTTTTAAATACTTTCTTTTTTTTTCTTCTTTAGATTCAATGTCAGACTGGTTTTAAGCTGCAATTCATATGGACAACGGGCATGCTAATTCCAATACCAACCCCCCCCCCCCCCCCCCCCAGTATAATTAGGTTTAATTAATTAGTTTATTATACAATATCAAACTAGTTTATTATACAATATCAAATTAGTTCTAATTACTTTTCACCAAATTCATTTTAAAAGTTAGGCTAGCCCACAAAAACTATTTAATCCAACATGGCTGATTCCTCTGCCCAATTCCCAAGAGACATAGATAACATCTGCTTGATCAGAGATGCTCTACCAGTTAGCTCCTCACACTAAACTCATTAATTTCTCTCTAATTTGACATGCAATTTTCTGTTATCAAAATTCTCCTTGACCAGTGCTTGATAATTACACCCATGGGAGAGGTGGAATTTCTCTTGTAACATTATATTTCTTATAGATTGCTGTAAAGTATATAATGAAAAAAATAAGTATTTTCTTGATTTTAACATTTTTTGATAAGGATACTGCAACACTTTTACATTTTTTGGGATTGTGTAATTTAATTTTAAATTGTGTTTTTTTAAAATTTCACTTAAATTAAAGGTCACAGTGACCTTGAAATAGGTCGCGACACACCTTCTACCTAAGAGGCATAAATTGGCCAAGTTTGATGATTCTAAGTCTAATAGTTTTCTAGTTATCAGCCGGACAGAATTTTTCCATATTTGGCCATAGCATCTTAATTAAAGGTCAGAACGACCTACTTTTAGTGCGTGACACACCTTCTACCCAAGAAGTATCAGCTGACAAAGTTTGATAATCCTAGGCTTAATAGTATTAAAGTTATGAGCCGGACACGAGAAAAGCTAACAGACAGACAGACGGATGGACATGAACGCCATAACATAATACGTCCCGTCTAAAGACGGGCGTATAAAAAGTCATTCAGATCAGATGTGTATACATTAAGATATACATGTAAATGGAATACTTTAGATTCTCATGACTTCACAAAATATTAAAGCCAACATGGACAAAATTATTGCTTAAATCAATTTGAAAAGCATATCTAGTGCCTTAGTTTAAACTTCTGGATACATAAAACAATATGTTTCCAGACTTGTCAATATTAATCGTCATTATTATAAATCATTCGTTAAGCCCATATTCATTGTTTTTTAACTATGACTTACGCATGAATATTCATGACTTGTCCGGGACTACAGAAGCCACACTGACTGCCATTATACTGGGCGAGGCGTTTAGGGACAGACTGATCACTGGTAGAATCAATGCCTTCAATGGTGGTTATCTCCCACCCATCACAGGAGAACAGGGGCACCAAGCACTAAAAAAAAAACAAAACAAAACAAAGGACTTCTACATATGTTCTATACATACTGGAAACAGAATTCATTATCTACAGATTTGTTATAGTACTCATGTATAAATATATATATGATATATTGACAATACACAGGAACTATGAAAATAAAGTTACAAAACATATATTTGAAAGTATTAAGTAAATATATTCTATAGTATTATTGCTTTTTCATTTATATGATAAATCTTGGACTACAACACAGCACAAAGAGACTTTTGTGACTTGAACTTTAAAAATTTGTTATTTAATAACAAATTTGAACCTACTGAATTCACGGCGTAGGTTTGTCTTTCCATTGTTATTGGCTCATACAGTTTAGCTTGTACCAGACACGTCCCACACCCCCCTTCCTTGCACATATACTTAGTTCCCATGGAAATTCTGGAATCTCGTAGGAAGGAATTCAATGTTGAGGACCCAGAATACTCACTTCCAACTGTAAATAAAATCTTGTAAATGTTAGTCAATAACTAAAATTTGTGTGTTCTGTATATCTTTTATGTTTCACGACATTATATAATTTTGTTTGGTAAATGAATCATTATATCATTACACATATAATTACCTGAGTAAGATTTCCCATTAACAGTGACTGTAATGCTGGACTCCACACCGTTGGAACACCTGAACTTGAAGAAATGTCCACAAGATTGGCAGGTACCCATAAAAATGCCATTTTTCAAGTTGCGTTTTTGAGGAATATGTCTGTAAACAATTTGAAAGATATTATCACCTTTTGGACGATATAATTTACTGAAAATTCATACCATTTCATATTAAGTATTGCATTCAAACTTCAGGGATCGTAAATTAGCTTAGTTTTCTATTGTATGGTATATACTCCCAGAATTATTGAAGGGGCATGACAGTAATTAAATGTTGTAGAGTATATACTGTCAAAGAGTGGTGGGTGGGGGATCATAGCACAGCCTCCCTTGCTCACCGCCTTCCTCTTTTCCTACGGACCTGTCATTCGCTGTCTTCTAAATTTTCTACTGGCAGACCTTTGACCACATATTTTTGGACTCCCTACATATTTTAATATTTCACTACAAACTTTAATTAAAATTAATTACAGCATTAGGTAATATCGATATGAAATTGTATAATTTGTGGCACAGATGGAGGTCGAGATGGGGGGAGGGGGCGGAATTAAAAAATAAAAAACAAGTGACATTGACTGTGTAGCAAATGAATAACCATTCTGTATCTATGACAATCTTCTCCTGAATACATTTTATAAGTAAAATACTTAGATACATACAAGGCTGAACAAACTGGACAGCTCAGCGACTCCCTCATCTTCTCCATTTTTTTTAATCACATGACCAGTTAGTGGAGAAGAGTTGCCTGCTCTTGGTTCAATGATAATTGTTCTACGTCAGTTGAACGTAGAAATAACAAATCAGTGTATTTAATTCTGATGGTAAAATGAAATTCTCTGCAGAACAGCTGTCAGAAAGAGCTAGAAAGGCCTATTATGCTATAAAAACTAATTTTCCAGCTAATATAAATTTTTCTGTTGAGACAATATTAAAACTTTATAGATCTATGATTACTCCAATTTTAACTTATGGTTCTGAAATTTGGATTGCTGACTACAAATGTGATTTATTTCCCATTTGAAAAAATACAACGCCAGATATTTAAAGACATCCTGGGTGTTCATAGAAAATCATCTAATATTGTTGTTCTATACGAGTTGGGACAGTTCCAACTATTTTATTCAGGTTATGAAAATATGTTTAAATTTTATTCAAGATTGAAAAATTTAGAGTCAGAGAATGAGCATCAGAACCAATTAGTGGTGTCTGCATTTAAGGAAGATAAAACATATCTTGGCAAAGAAAACCTTTTACTCTTCAACAGAAATTGTCTTTATCCTCATTGGACCAGTCTGATTAAAACCAGCCCCCTTCTCCTTTCACTCGTCGAGTGAAAGGAGAAGGGGGGCTGGTTTTAATAAGACTGCTCATTGGACATACCACATAAAATTTTAAGAGTCTGACATAAATTAGAGGAGCACTATAGGAACAAAATCTGTGAACAGTTAAAGAACATTTCTAAATCAGATTCTGGAAAATTAACTTTTTATAGTAATATAATAAATTTATAAATTACAGAACTACCTACAATTACCATTGAAGAAATCTGAAAGAACAATCCTAACAAAACTAAGAATTAGTGCTCATACACTACATATTGAAATAGGGAGATACTCAAGGCCACCTATTCCTAGAGAAAAACGTGTATGCCATGCTTGTAAACTTTTTATTGAAAATCAAAAACATTTTATACTTTATTGTCCTAGTTATGATCAGTATAGATTACAGTATTGTGATATATTTAATGCTCAATGTTACATGAAGGAAAACCTATTATTGACATCATCAACCCTCCAAGTATTAAAATTGCTAGAAGAGTATGTAACTTTCTGAAAAAATGCTTTAATATTAGAAAAGAAAAAACTTCAACATAACTGATATGCTTACTGGAATAATTTTATTGATTTTATGTATGTTATTGTTTATTGTATTCATGACTATATGCCAATGTATGATGGTGTTGTCAATAAGTAAAATTGAATTGAAAATTGAAATATTAAATTAATATGCTTATGAAGAATATTGTTAAATTAAAATGATCAAAATCAAATAAAATTAGAAATACTTTAAATATTTTTATCAGACAAATATGTGGACAATTTTCATTTCCGAACCAATCAAGCCGAAAGTTAGAATAGTCCGAGTCTCGGGACAAGCCCTCGGCACACCGGGTCCGTAGGACAATATCATTTTAACGATGGAATGTTTTATCTTCATCAAGTCGTTACAAATCTTTAGGTTAAAATAAAGTCAATTTATTTTCACTAGCAATAAAAACTACCACATATAAACGTTGACCGTTGAGGGATCTGACTAGAAAATTATATAGCATTTATCCCCCCCCCCCCACCCAGTTCCTGGCAGGTACGCTTGGACGTTTTTCAAATTGAGGGAAGGGGGGGGGGGGTCATAGGCGAGACCAATGAGAATGCAGTACTATGATATATTGGTCACATTTCATCGAATTCAAATATTTGCAAAATCAACACATCTTTCTATTTTTTCATCTACTTGCGAGTTAAAAAGTTTTAAAGTAAAAAAAATCTTCCATTGAACCTGGCTTTTCAAATCATGCAACAATGAACATCAGTCACATTATGGCAGACTCCTGGGGCCAGTTTTATAAAACAACTAGCACCCAAGACAAAAATTTAACTCTGCCAATAACTTTCTACTTTACATAAATTTGAAAACGGTTTTATTCTTTTTAAAAACAATTTAGAGTGGTATTTTTATGTTTACAATTTAATTTTTGCAAAAATTTATAATCAACTTAAGGTTTTGGTTTTAGTTGTACATGCAAGTTCTTGAGCAAAACGGGCCCCTGACCTCATCCAGTTGAAATATTCCAAATGCCGATTCATGCCACTCACCAACTGAAACATGCTCCAAAACATTTGCTTGAGGCAGTTACGACACTAGGTGATCTAAACATCTAATACTTGACTTGAATATCACTATGACCAAATGATTTTGGCCAAGATTTCAAGTTCTATATAGTTCAAGCCATAATTTTGATCCCATATTGTGCCCCTTAATTAAAGAGAGTTTGGGATATTCTGCCATCATAGCAAAAATGAAAGATAAAACTAAAATATCCAATTTTTATTTGACATAATTAATGAATTCTGTTACTACAACAAAATTGTTCTTTCCGTCGTACTTCCTTGCGATGTATATTTTTCATCAAAAAACAGACTGTCCAATAAATGACCTGCTTTGGTCTTTCAAAATTAAATAGTGGCATGATTTTGTCATTTCTCTTTAAATTTGAATTAAATAGAAGCTGATGGGATCTTAAGGTTCCTAAGTTCAGCAAATTTCACTTCTTTCCACCGGCTTTTTGTGCAGCTTTGGTCACTTTGCCTTGAGCAGCCTCCTGCTTCTCGACCTCCTTGATGACACCGACAGCAACGGTCTGCCTCATGTCACGTACAGCAAAACGTCCCAAAGGTGCGTACTTGGAGAATGGCTCAACACACATTGGTTTGCTGGGAATCATAAGGACCATAGCAGCATCTCCGCTCTTGATCATTTTGGGGGCCTCTTCTAGAACTTTTCCACTACGACGATCGCATTTCTCTCTGATTTCAACAAATTTGCAGGCAATGTGAGCAGTGTGACAATCAAGGACTGGTGCATATCCGTTCTTAATCTCACCTGGGTGGTTCAGGATAATGACCTAAAATAATACAAGGATACATTAAGCATTTAGGTCTCAGCTAACAAAATGAAGTATTGCAATACCTAACCTACGTAAACAAAATCACACTTGAGTGTGAACAGGACAACACCCTCTTGTCCAAATACCCGGTATTAGCTCGTATGTTCATGACAACAATCAGAGCTACTATTTCCAAATTACATTTACAGCTCAGACTTTAACAAATGCCATAGCCTTGCCCAAATTACCTTAGTCAAGGGAATCTTTACAAAGTATATACAAAAACATTTTACTTTGGAATTCTGAGCTAAACCTTGTCCAAATCAGCTTTATTCAGAATCATGAAACTATTCAGTCAAAAAAGATACAATTATGTCAAGTGTTTGCCTTCAATGTTTTTCAATAACAAAACTATGGCTTCAAATTGACCCAGTGGTTCTTGAGAAGAAGTTGAATATGTTGAAAGTGTACAGATTGATGCTGAAGCGTTATCAGAAAGCTCAGGTAAGCTTAAAAAAAGCAGCTAATCATACATATCCACAACCCTCCAATTTTTTTGCAGCAGATACTGAAACTTTACCAATATCAATTCATTGTTTGTTTATGGTCCATTAGTCAATATCTATTATCCTTACCTGGGCGAGGAAGTTCTTGGCACCCTTGGGTGGATCATTCTTGCTGTCTCCACAAACATTTCCACGACGGATTTCCTTGACAGAGACATTCTTAATGTTGAAACCAACATTGTCACCTGGCAGAGCTTCTGGGAGGGATTCATGGTGCATTTCAACAGATTTGACCTCAGTGGTGATGTTGGGTGGAGCAAAAGTGACAACCATTCCTGGTTTCAAAATACCAGTTTCCACTCGACCAACTGGCACAGTTCCAATACCTGAATTCAAAATCAATAAATTTATAGCCAGTAAGCTTCTTGGAGTAACCCCCCCTTTTTTTTTTTTTTTTATTGAAATGCTCCGTTTCTCTTTCGACAGAATCTAACATTGAATAACAACAAAAGTTAAGTGATTATATTTCCAAAAATTGCACAACTGCCCATTCAAGGACAGGTTTATAATTTACCTCCAATCTTGTATACATCCTGGAGTGGAAGACGAAGGGCCAAATCTGTAGGCCTCTTTGGTGGCAGGATGGCATCCAAAGCCTCCATCAGAGTTTTTCCTTTAGCATTTCCCTCCTTCCTTTCAATATCCCAACCAGAGTACCAGGACATTTTGTCTGAAGGTTCAATCATGTTGTCTCCATGCCATCCAGAAATTGGCACAAATGGCACAGCCTTTGGATTGTATCCGATCTTCTTAATGTACTTCTCTACCTCACCCTTGATTTCTGCGAAACGTTTCTGAATTGAATAAATTTCAAAATAACATTTTTTACCCAATGCAGCCATATCATAGGAAAGTAAAAAGCAGTATTGTAGTTCATGTAGCTGGTTTACCTCACTGTATGCTGGCTCAGTGCTGTCCATTTTGTTGACACCAACAATAAGCTGTTTCACACCCAAGGTGAAAGCCAACAGAGCGTGCTCACGAGTTTGTCCGTTGGGAGAGATACCTGCTTCAAATTCTCCTGTACCGGCTGCGATGATCAACACGGCACAATCAGCCTGTGATGTTCCTATAAAAATCAGACAGTAATAGGTTAAATCCTGATAAAGGCTTTTCTCTGCCTTCAATATAGAAAGAACCATGCAATATATTGCCACCTACACAAACGATCTAAATTTAGGAATACAGCAACAAATGTCAACTTCTTTAATTATGAATACAACCTATTTAAGAGTGCACATATCCTAATGAATACTTATCCCATCACTTGTTCTTAATATTTTTTTTAAACTCTTCTTAATTTTTTTAATTTGGGAACACTTTCACTTTATTTTGAGAAATTGCAGCTTATTTTTCAATTGAATGGGACCAAAATTTGCTCCAAATCGGCCTTTAAAAAATCATTGGCAGATGGCAAGTGTTACTTCCCTGAAGAATTAATTTTTAATGACTTGCTCATATCAAACAACTACCTTATCAGGATGCTTTTAAAATTACTGAATAGTTGCATGCATCTCATCAATGACACTATGCAGGGTTTTCTTGAAAGTTTAACAGCAAAGACAACGAATGGCAATAGTATACCTGTGATCATGTTCTTGATGAAATCTCTGTGGCCAGGAGCATCAATAATGGTGATGAAGTATTTAGTGGTTTCAAACTTCCACAGTGCAATATCAATGGTAATACCACGTTCACGTTCAGCCTTCAGTTTGTCCAACACCCAGGCATACTTGAAGGAACCTTTTCCCATCTGGAAAATTTCAAATTAAATATGTACTTCACTATTTAGCTCAACAAATGTTTGGGTTTTTTAAAACCTTGGTCAGGGTTTTCAACTTCTGAAACTAAAAGGTTTAACTATTTTGCTTAGGGTCTCTGGGTGCAAAGTTCCCCTAGCAAACATATTATTAACTGCTTCCAAGCAATATGGTGTCTCAAGAGAGTACTTTTAAATAATAGTTACTCGGTGTTGTAAGCAATAATTCAAGCCTTCAGGAATTACCCTTAATGGGTTTTAAAACAGAAACAAAACCACAAAGGAAACCGCATGAATTTTTGAAGTATACCTCAGATGCTTCCTTTTCAAACTTTGCAATAGTTCTCTGGTCAATACCACCACACTTGTAGATGAGATGGCCTGTGGAAGTTGATTTTCCAGAGTCGACATGACCAATGACGACAATGTTGATGTGCACCTTTTCTTTACCCATTGTTGCTCCTTATTTTTATTCTCTTGATCCTGAATATTAACAAGAAAAATATCATTGCATCAGTATTCAAATGTACTAGTGCTCACCAGCCGAGAAGAAAAACACAAAGTTTCAACAACTTACTGAGGCCAATTAATAGATTAGCTTCTGACAGATAAAAAAAATTTATGCTTGTAATAATGGCACCCCCAGATAATACAATGGCTATCAATAACAACTTGCATGTTCTACACTTGATCAAAGTTGCCTCACGATTTTCACTCAAAATATATGTTTAACTTTAGGACAAATAACAATTCAAACACATCCCTTTTTATAAGAAGTACAACCAACGAAGAAATCCTTATCATACACTTAAAATAACTTTTTACTACTCGCACATGGCGACATGCAATATTCCAAGATGGCCGCCGTCGTGAACACGTGTGAGATAAACACGATATTCTACAACTTGACTAAACTTACATAATTCATAGAGATGGTTTCACTTTTTCTGTACAACCTGACAATGTTTTTCAGTTTATTTGGAATTCTGAGTTGGAATTAGTTGGCATAACCAGCCCTCCTCCCTTTTTTCCAAGCTTATCAAGACAATGATACGCAACACCTCTGTCATTACTTGTAAATAACCTTCATTTCCAAAAATGGCTTTTCATAAAGGAAGGCATTTACTATATAAATATATATTACACGATACAAACAGTGCAACGTTAAATATACCGACAGTCGGACACACAAGGCAATATGTCAGCTTTATCAATGCCCGTTCGAAATGTCGAGACAGGGAATAACTACCGTTAGGAAAATAAAGTGTTGAACTTAAGTGTGGCAATTAAATTTCAGGAATACATACACTAAGACACCAATTATATAAGGCATGAATATTACACTTTTCTGTTTTATCATGATGAAATTTCAAGATGGCGACAGAAATTGTTTCAGCCGGCTACCATTTTTTTGAAAGAGAAAAATTTCATTAACTAAGTATACATGAAGACTGAAGATCACAAAAACTAACAAATTACGTGTTGGTAAAAAAATAAGATTAAAAAAGTTATTGGATGTCATTTACATAATTAGATTTTAGTCGGATTTATACACACATTCCACGTTGTACTTACTCTCTCAATCAGCCACAGCAAAAAGGAAAGAGAGTGGGCAGTCACGTGTTGAAAACGTCACGGCAGAGGATTTGCACGGTGTTACTAAAAGCCCGAAAATGGGAAAATAAGTCAATCGTTGTTTATAGATCAAAATATTAATTTACTTCGATCAATGAAAGTATGTTTAACATTGATCATTAATGAGACTGCTATATATAGATAGTCAAAGCAGCTGATAATTTTAGGAAGAGCTCAGTATTACTTGATTAATCTTGCTATTATTATCAGTATTATTATCTGAAAACCACCGTACCATTGTTTACATTGACTTTATGAAATTATATCATATACTTCTTAAAAATTACTAAATATAACACTTAAACTTTGTACTTAAATGAGTGTTTAATAAGATGTAAGTTTATACATTGTATTTTTTATTAAATTATATGAAAAGGTTATAACGGGTTATTAAAAATACCATGCAGATGCCGTAAAAATATATAAATAACTTTTCCTTAGATCACTCAAATGTTTTCAATTATGGTTCAGTCATAACAAAAGAAAAACACGTGCATGGCCCTGACTAATTGCACAATAGGCAAGCATATGATCGATCATTGATCGGTGGCGGATCCGGTGGGAAGGGGGGTGGGGTTACAAAAATATACTATAGTTTGCTATAGTTAACTCTACTGTAAACTATAGTTAATTATAGTGATAACTTTGTCACTATGAAAACATGCATATAATTAACTATAGTGATAATTAACTTTTTTCACTTTGACTTACTATAGTGATCAATATGAAAACTTTCATTTACTGTAGTAATCAGTCAAATGTACTTTATATCATTATTTATAAGATGATATCTATATATCTCGTTTGATGTACTTAATGACATTAATTAATATAATGTGACTTACAAACATAATTGAAGAAGACCAATGAAAATGAAAGACAAACATTATTCATTTTAGACATGTTTTGCCAGTAGAAGTCATTGAATAACATAAGGTATAAAAAGTAGCAAACTAGAAAATAAATAGAGGATATTCAATATTTTGTAGATGAATATGGAATTTATTTCACGAGTGGGACAGGATTTTTTGATATTTTCACGAGTGCGAAGCACGAGTGAAAATGTAAAAAAAAAATCCTGTCTCATGAAATAAATTACATATTCATCTACAAAACATTGAATTTTCTGTTTATTACATTTTCTTTGATTTTCCCTTTGCCTCTGTCTTTTCTTAACACAGTGTCATAGGCTAGACGTCATAGTTGAGCGGTTGAAACGTCATAGCTTAGAAGTTGTGTGATTGAAAACATTACATAGCATGGATTTTAGCAACATATTTGGGAAGAAATTTTCAGTTTTAGCTCTATCAAGATGCTTAGTTACTTTCTCTATTTTATGGCAGGCCAGAAATTATCTTTTACTTACTTTGATATCCTTTCACACTGTGAGAGAATATCATTTTTGGTATCCTTTCACACTGTGAGAGAATATCACTTTTATTCAATGAATAAATCACAGTATTTCACTGTTGAAAATGTAATAAAATTCAAAATAAATTGTGTTGCACGCAATTAAAGTACATGGGAATTGTTGGAAATGACATCAACAAATATCTTTGGTAAAATGAGAAAATCTGCAAAACTGGAAAATACCTATAGATCTATATTGTGAAATTAAATGAGACTTCTATTACAGAACATTGTACACTGCAGACCCTTGATAAGCTAAAATTTTCAGCTATATTAATGGTTATTTATCATATTTAAGTACATAATTTTTTTGGTAATATGGAGACAAATATCAAAATTTCATTATACTTGAATGTGTACTTACAGGGTACTGTCCTACGGCGCACGATCAAAACATCCAGGTTCCATTAGATAATTATTTCGAAATAAAAGTATTTACATATAATATGGTTGGGTTAAAAATTATCATATTTTTAATCCACTATCGATTATGTCGTCATTTGGAAAATTTCAAGGCTTTTACTTAATTACAACACACACAAAAATGGCGACGTTTGACGACGTTCGGCGCACCGGAGAGCAGTTCGGTTTTATTTTGATGTAGCAGTGGCGCCTTATAAGAGACTTTAAAAACTACAGAAGAAAAAGAAAAAAAAATGGGGACAACTTCAAAAAATAATCTGACAAGCCAACGTGGGTATGTTCTTGTGTATATTCTCTTAAGTGTGTGTAGCAAGCGTCATTTTTATTTTGTTTTTCTCATTGTTATTTTTCTTCCTAATTTTGAATTAATGTCTGTTATTGCTGTAAATCTTCTGCATTTGTTCTTTAATTATTTTTCCTGTAAATTCAACCATATTTTGTCGCTTTTTCTCTCTCATACATACATATTGTACAAATCCATTAGACTTCTTCTGTATAATTAGAACGTCATTCATTTGTGTGAATTGACATGATTTCTAACTTAACATGCATGTCAATTTCAAATATATTTTTTTAAGCAGCTTCAAACCGTGTTATGTAGCTATCTAATAAGGGTCTGTCATCTTTATCATCATAATAAGGAAACGGATTAGTATAAGTTTTCAAACTTGTTTCCGAATCCTTTTTGATTTTTTTTTGTACTACGTATCTGTATCTTCTGCTCGTCATTTTCAAATAAAATATGGTTTAAACTAAAACAAAAAAACTGTCCAAATTCTGTACTTGCCAGGGGTGGGGGAGGGGGCAACAACATCTAAATGAAAATTTACTATAGCAAAATACTATACTCAGAAAAAAGCCCCCCCCCCCCGTTCAGCGGGCCTGAATAGGGTACCAGTCATAGTTCTCCAGGGGGAAAAATGTTCAAAGACAATGAGGTATTAGTGAACAAAAATCACTGTTGTTTAGTCACATTGGGGAATTCCTTGCAATTCCATTGGGATCGGATTCCTTGCAAATAATGTTTTCAATTACTTTCTTGGTCTAATTTAATGTTAGGAATACTTAAACCTATTTCAAGTTGTGCCATTCACTATAAATATCCGTTCATTCCATATTCCATCAAAGAATAAATCACTCTAACTGCAGAAAACTACCCTAGAAATGGAACTCTTCAGTGAGCAATGTTTAGAGCTTCCCCATGCATAAAGCTCGGGTGATTATGATCAACAAGAGTGTAATGGATATATGCCGAATACTGTTCTATATGTAAAATTATCAGACTGTTTTACGAAATGAAGAAAAATGGGTTTACAATGGAAAAGAACTTGAAATAGTAGATAGATTCAGTTATCTATGAATGTGTTTCAATTATAATGGTAAATTTAATATAACTCAAAAGCACGTAGCTGAACAGGGAAGAAAAGCATTTTATGCGTTGAACAAAAAATTCTGCAACTTTGATTTTAATGTCGAAACTCAAATATCACTTTTTGAAATGTATGT
Organism: Saccostrea echinata; assembly: GCF_033153115.1. Classification (NCBI taxonomy): domain Eukaryota; kingdom Metazoa; phylum Mollusca; class Bivalvia; order Ostreida; family Ostreidae; genus Saccostrea; species Saccostrea echinata. The sequence goes on along the minus strand of NW_026889772.1, from coordinate 9,648,997 downwards.
ATGTAGTATTCTTAATTATGGAGCAGAGGTGTGGGGATTTCATAAAGCTCCAGATGTAGAAAAAATACAAAGTCTCTTTTGTAAAAAGTTACTTCGTTTAAAAAAAAGTGCCTGTAACAATCTTGTGTATTTCGAACTTGGAAGAATGCCTATGAGGGAATCTAGAAAATTGAAAATTATAAAATATTTTTTGAAACTAAAGGGGACACAAAATATTCTACTAAAATCATGCTTGGAAGAAAGATTAAGGAATAATGATAGTTGGATCAGAGATATTCAAAATGAACTTAATAAACTGGGACTTGGCTATATATTTGATGCAGATTTCAATGATAATACTTACATGTTAGTAAAACAAAGATTCCTTGAGGTGAATAATCATACTATGATTTCTAATATTTGTAGCAATGCCCGTAGCCCGCTATACCAACATTTGGTTGATAATTTTGGTATACAATATTACTTGCGTAAACCTATTAATTATATGTACAAAATACAAATTGCTAGAATTAGACTATCTGCACATAATCTAAATGTTGAAACTGGTAGATATGTTAATGAAATTAGAAAAAACAGATTATGTAAAATGTGCTCTTTGAATGTTATCGAAGACGAATTTCATTTTATTTTACAATGTCCTTTTTATCATGACCTTAGATCTAAGTATTTGAAAAAGTATTATTATAAGAAATCCAGTGTTTGGAAATTAATTCAACTTCTAAGTGTACAAAATATAAAGGAACTTTGTAACCTTGGAAAATATTTATATCAAGCTTCCACTAGAAGAATGAAACATTTGTAAATTTTTAGTGTTTTATAATTACAGATGCCTGTTAGAAAACACGTCCTACATAGTTTACTTGCTATTTATTGATTATGCTCACTCTCATATTGTTATATTTTACAATATTGTATATATGTTTATATATGTAATCTGATGTGTCGTATGACGCAAAGAAATAAAGAACTTGTACATATGAGACCTGAAACCATCTAATAAGTAGACAAAAGAAAAGAGAAAGTTTTTTTTTCTTTAGACAGTAAAATCAGTGAGTGAACTCTTTTGTTTCATTCATTCAATGGCATGCAGTCGTTTGGCTTAGCAGGAACTATGGACAGTGGTTAGGTGATGATGGATTTTTTTATGATTCGGAATATTTTTTTTTTTTTATTAAGTGCGTTTGACATTGATACAGATACAGTGTTGGATGATATCTTCAAAATGCATTTAAAGTAAAAATGCGGATTTTTATTTTAAAATTTCGATTGGATGATATAATGAAAATCTTGGGTTTTAAAAGTGCGGTCATTGCATGGCGAACAAACCTCGTTAAATGAAGAGATTCGCAGACTGGAGCTTTATCAGAAATGGATTTAAATTGGCTTATTCACAGTGCTGTATCAAAAATGCTTTGCAAAAAACGGAATGTAAAGTGTTACTTTTGAGGAAGGTTAAAACTCCAGTTTCTTCTTGGATTTGCTATTTTTAACAACTTAATTTGCGCGCGTTCGCTTTCCCTGAATTTTTTCTCCCTACCTTTTTTGGGGGGTTTCTGGACAAATTAAACCTTGATTTCACTCGATCTAGTTGTGTTTTAACTACTGTCCGATTTTGTTATCACTGCCGTCCGATAATATATTATTGGACTGCTAATTATTATTATCGGACGGCTACAGGTAAATTTTTAGACTGCAAGACCAAAGGCATGACGTCACAGCAATGTTTTAATCCTTTTTATCTTCCTTTTTTCTGAGATTTCATTTCTTACGAGAACACACATTAAAAATTCATTCCAAAATACACAATATCAAATCAAGGTGACGTCTGCTTGTACAGCTTCCGAAATACAACATTTAGTCCGCAGTCAGGTAAAACCGTATTTGCGTGAACAAAAAGTTTGAGTCGGACATTAAACTTTGAAATAAAGCTTACTGCAGCTTATAGAATTCATATGCATCTATCCGAAATTATTATCAACTTAATTAGGCTCATCTCGCTCCTCATCTCCCGATACGGTGCTTTCCGAGTCCATTTTCAGTAGTACAATACATTATGCACGTATAAACCAGGCACGTTTGAAGCAACTTCAGTTGGGGGGGGGGGGGGCACAATCAAACATTTTCACTTGGGGGGTGGGGGCACTATACCAAAAAGTCAACACAAAAATCCCTTGACAAAAAAAGATCATCAGATGTTATTATTGAGGGACACAAGCATTTAGTAGCTTAGTAGCTATGTTTTCTATAGTATTCTACATATCGGCAAAATTATGGGGGGGGGGGGGGAGCCCCCCTGTATCCCCCGTTTCCTACGGCCATGTAAACAATGACAATGATGAAGAACAACCCTCCCCCTTCCCCTTGATTTTTTGACTGTTTTGAAACGATACGGTTGAATATTAATGTGACAAGTAAATATGCAGAACATATATGTGAATTTTTGTATTTTGATACGAGAAGACAAAGCATGGCTCTAGATGGTACCCTTTTAAAATGAATTTGATAAAATAGAAAATGTAGCAGATTTTATCAGCACTTTAAGTCTAACATTAAAATCCATTTCCTGTTAAATTTATTTTAATCAATCTAACATTTCCTTTGTTCTGTGGATGCATGTTTTTTCCTAGGATTTTTTGGTATGAGAAATAAATTGAGAAGAAACATGGCATGCATGATTTGGAAAGTTCTGATGTCAAGTTTGTATGTCTGTACCTAATACAGCGTGTGAAGGATTTCGCAGGTTGAAATCTTTATACATTGCAGGTTTTATATTAATTTCATATTATTGATTTGATGATTATCATAGATGATTGACATTTTAAATGTTGATGTTAGAGATGTTCGGTTAGATGGATCGCGTCCCCTCCTCCCTTCATCAGCTCACAGTTTGCCACGTCGAGAAGAAGTCATCGGCCCAACAATTAACTGTCTGAAACGAGCAAAGTATGTTTAAATATACTGGTGTTCTTCCCCTGCTTTTGGACTTGATGAAGAAAGTACATTCTCTGTATAGGACCCTTTGTTTTTCGTGTGTAATATTTTACGTCTACGCTATGTGATATGTGATGGTGTTGGAACTTGATTGTCTGTCTGTCTGTTTGTTTGGTGGTCTGTGCAGCGGCAGATTGAGATTGAAAATTCTGCCGTCACTATGACAACCGACCAAATGCAGATATATACCAGCAGAGAAGTACAATTATAATTCACAAACAAATTGGATCCCTTAATTCAAAATGTGATGAGGAATTTATCTAGTTAATTGTATACGATTTTTTTTAAAAAATCTATATAGTATATAGTATTTAAACAGAAGCATTTTCCAGATCCGATCAGTTTATTCTAAAGGACTCCCACGCAACCTTTGGACTGTAACTTCTAAATAGCTGTGATTTGTCTAGCACATACATTTGTGTCTATTTTTGTCAATTACCTGGTACCGATATTTGAAAGCTTGAAAACACTGGTTATGCCTAAAAGGTGTCAAAAAATATTGATTTCTAGACAAATTTGAACTAATGCAAAGTACAGCTAATCACCAAAATTGACGTTATATTATCATCATTATATATTTCTTGAAATATTTATTTATTTAATATAATTATATATTCATCATTACTATAATAATAATTTAATTGTGTCATTTAAAATAGAAATCCTGAATCCGCCTCCTACATTTTATTAATATGCCCTAGCAAAAAAAAAAAAAAAAAAAAAAAAAAAAAAAAAAAAAAATAAATAAATAAATAAAAAATAAATTGGAAAATTGGCTTCGTTTTCAGAATTCATGATGCGTTTGTTTTGCGCAAAACCTGTCTGGTAGCTACAGATCCCGAATTCCCCATTCCCTACACCCCTCCTATTATGTTTTCCCTCGGTTAGCTATACTGAAAATTCATGTCTTACATTAAAACTTATCTATGACTATCAGTCAGTTTTCTCAAAGTAACAATTTTCTTAATGTACCTCTCCATCCCACGTAAGAATTTTTGCTAAGTGGTACAAGAAAGAACAAGAGAAATAGGAGGCCCATGGGCCACAATGCTGATCTGAGTCAAATCGTTCTTACTATCACTTTAATGAGACCAAACGAAGAAACATTTAATCATCTTATAAATAAAATTACGTCCAAGTGTATTTCACAGTACATATAGATCTATAAGATAGAGTCGGTTGATCTTGAAAGAAGAATCCATGTGTCCCTATAGGAAAATCTGTCCCTTTCTAGTTATTGAAAAAGAGTAGGAAATGTGAGAGATTACGAACATACATGCGAGAGAGAGAGAGAGAGAGAGAGAGAGAGAGAGAGAGAGAGATGTACATTACATGAGCATATGTTAGTGAAAAAAGATTTCATGAATATTAATGACCAAACGACGTATATACGGCAATCTGCTACAATAAAAACATCGTTCTAGGAATTTGTAAAACATCCTCGTCATCCAAGCTTTTGTATAGAATGTGAAGATGATGAACAGTGATCAATCTCATATATAAATACAATGGGCAAAACGAATCGTGAACAGGGTAAAAACACGGACCCCTGGAAACACCAGAGGTTAAAAAATACAAATCAATTACCTGCATTATTTTTTGGGAACTGTCAGCTAGAATATGTAACACAACATAAACATCTTGGTGTTATTTTCTCATCCAAGTTAGGCTGGACTGATTACATTGATAGTATTGTCAGTAAAGGCTACAAAAAACTTGGACTTCTCAAGAAACTTAAATTTTCAGTGTCTAGAGATACTTTATCCAAAATTTACGTTTCCTTTATTCGACCACAATTTGAGTATGCATCTGAAGTTTGGTCAGGTTGTTCGTTTGCAGATATTGAAAAACTTGAAAAGGTTCAGTTGAGCGCTGCAAGAATTGTGACAGGTCTGTCAGTATTAGCGTCAAGAAACTCGTTGTATGTTGAAACAGGATGGGAACCTCTTATAATAAGAAGGGACAAAGCTAAACTTTTAACAGTGTTTAAAATCCACAATAACCTAGTTCCTGGTTATTTAAAAAATATAGTACCAGTAGTTAGAAAAACAGTGTTTCAAATTATAATGCTCGTAATTCAAGTAATTATTTTTTACCGAAGTGCAGGCTTGAATTTACTAAATAAGTCATTTGTCCCTGATACTATTCGCAAATGGAATTCATTGAGTAACGAAACAAGGGAAATAACTTCGATAGGAATTTTTAAAAGAAAATTGAATAATAATAGTGACAAGCCTCCCAAGTATCTGTCATACGGCAAAAGGTATTTGAACATTTTACATACAAGATTAAGGCACAATTGTATTTTGAATCATGACTTGTATAGGTGTAACATTATAACGAATCCAAATTGTTCTTGTGGATATAAGGAGGATAGTCATCATTATTTCTTTGTGTGTAGAAAATATCTTGAAGCTAGACGTTTAATGTTGAATGCATTACTTGTAATTAATAATGTAAAAATGTTAAATGTGCATAAACTGTTATGGGGAGATGAATCATTATCTTTGCAGGAAAATGAAAAAAATATTTGGTAATGTTCAAAAATTTATTCAGGATACTGGTCGTTTCAATTAACCTTACATGTACTTGTATTTACTACCTTTTGAAACTATTTAAATATGGTTATTGACGTCATTATAATCATCATTATATCAATTGATATTCTTTAGCAATAATAACTATTGTCTTTGTTCTTCTACGTTCATGTATATATAATATTGTAAAATTGTAAATCTTTGTAAATGTTGTATGGCTATTAAGATTTTATGTATGGGAGAGGACTATCTAAGTTTATAGAACTTGTGTCCAATCCCTTTGACACATTGTCAATAAAATATGTTCAAACCACCAGAGGTGGGATCGTGTGTCTAGGAGGAGTATAGGGTTAGGGTTAGGTCACACCCGCCTTGGGCCCTATCTGTATATTGATCAGGTGGACGGAACAATCCATAGTCAATTTATGCATAAAAGCAATAATGAGCTAACAAATGATATGAAGCATGTCAAACAATATACAACCCAACAATAGGTTGTATTTGCCAACAAGGTCATTTTCACGACCGTGGATTTTCCGAAAAGACTTTAAACGCAGTTGTTGAATTCCTTGAAACATCAACTTATTTTCAATAGCTTGCCTCAGTTCAATAATTGATCGTCCTCACAGCATGCTCTTGCTTATCGAATCATTTGGGAGACATAAAAACCATACGAAAATGATGTTGGAATATTTCTACATACAGAAGGGAAGTTGACAGTGGAAAAGCTGATGTCATCCCATTTGTAAACCAGTTTAGTCTTTAGTTGGCCATTATCATCTATTGTCAATATATGATCGTGGGAACCGGGGGGGGGGGGGCACGAGGCCCCCAATAATTTTGCCAATATATAGATTACTATAGAAAACTTAGCTATACTATATGCTTGTTCCCCCTCAATAAAAACGCCTGATGACCTTTTTTTTTGCTTGTCAAAGAATTTTTGGTAGTTGATAGTGCCCCCCCCCCCCCATGCCTGTGCCCCCCCCCATCCCAACTGAAATTGCTTCCTACGGGCCTGCAATAAAACATCCAACTATGAAACAGATGGGTCAGACTCCGTAGTTTCTTTTATTTCGAGTTCACTAGGATATATTTAGTGTACCTTGTGCGTTACTAGGTTTCAGGATGGTGTATTCAGTGGATTATTGTATGTTCCTTTATATGATGTTTAAAATTAAAACCCAAAACCGCTGATTATCTGTTTTTAAAAATCACCCACAAGAATTTACATTGAAATGCAATATTTTTTTTAACCGCTAACATCAGCGTTTTGTTTTTGATTTGGTTTATTGGTTGCTTTTAATTCATTTATTTTTTTTTAATCATTGTATTCAAACAGACAGAACATATTCGGGTAAAATAATGTTTAAAACACCAAAAACTGTACTTTTTATGAGAAAAGGTGTCCACAGGCACCTGACGATAATTATTTTTCTGTTAATAAAAATATATATACCCTCTACATGTTTTCTTATTAAAAGAAAAATAAATAACGTCAGGTGCCTGTGATAGTGACAAATAGAAAATAAATGGAATGCATATCATTACACTTTTTTAAAAAGTATAAATAAGTCGTAAATTGCATTTCAAAAATGAATTGGAAAAAAAAACTTGGGCTTTAATAATTCATATAAGTTTTACTGTTCCGAATAAGTGGAAGTACGAATCATTCATTAAATTGGTCATGCATCACTGAATCTTAACATCCAATCAAATTGCTCGATAATCATCTCTGCTGGCTCCTTTTCATATTCCAACAACTTCCGTAAACGTAGTCTTTCTTAAGCAGATCCCACAAACGTGACAGGTATGGCCCGTATTTTAAAGTTTATTTTAAAATGGCCCGTATTTAAAAGAATATTTTACCATTTATCTTCATTTTGTGTAAAAAATTCTTCTTGTAAAACTCGATATCTGTAAACATAATGGACAATGATCCTTCTGTCGAATGTTGCTTACAGTTGCATTGACAGATTATTTGATTAATCAGAAAAGCACAGGGGCTTGCTCCTGGTGTGTAAAATATTTATTAACAAAAAACATATACGATGTACTAAATAACACGTTTTTTTTTTAGTATATCGTGTTTTTTTTTTAAATAAATATTTTTTACACTCCAGGAGCAAGCCCCTGTGATAAAAGGGGCGACTCATAAAAAAAAAATGAATAGTTGAATGGAAATCAAAAGTGATATATTTGGACATGATATGTAAGTTATTTTCTTCTGAATGTTTTTTTATGAGTATGATGTAATTTCTCCTTAAGAAGGCCACACATGCCTTGTAACAGGTTGGGCACAGTTCCTTTTTCGGGGAAGTATTACTATAAAACGGGATTATTCCTCTTTCCAGTAATACAGAACATTACTGTATACGGGAATTTTCATCATATTTTTAAAATAATGCCCCAAATCTGTTTATTAAATAAAAAGTGCATGAAAAATATGACGCAATGTGTTTAAACTTTATTAAACCAACCTCGCTGACAAAAAATTTCGATCCTTTAGTGCTGCAGACGAGAGTAAGATGAGATTTAATCGTACGACATCATGAGTATTCTTCAAATGGATGTGAATATTTCCTTATAAGTTATATTATTACTTGTTCAAAAACGGAAAATTTCATAGCTTGGTTTCGTGGAGGTGACATCTTTTGAACATGCATAGGAATTTAAACTCATGTGCAGCAGTAATCCATGACTTTTACTTTAATTTTCCCTGTTGATAAATGATACGAAAAGTATGGAATCTTATAAGGGCATTCATGCTAAAACCATCTTTGAAAAATTATGTTTTAAAATTTAATATTTCAAATAATTATTTTCATTTGTAAAAGAAGCAGTGGTATAAAAAAAGATTTTTACGATGTTTTTGAAAGAAATTATATAAAATTAGATTAGAACGCATAATTTCATGAACGAGTTATCAAGTGCTGAACGTATTCAATCTCACAATATTTACACAGATAAGCTTCCATAAGAAATTTATATCGTAGAAATATTTCATCACTCTTTTTCAGCATTTTGCAGCGATAAATATTGTAGTTTTGAGCATATGTACACTTAATAGACTATAAATATTCAGAGGATGTGAAAATATTCTTGCACTTAATCTTTTATTCAAAGCAGACACGAAAATAGAGGGTAAACGAGTGAAAATTCCCGTATACAGTAATGTTTTTATTACTGAAAAGAGGAATAATCCCGTTTTATAGTAATACTTCCACGAAAAAGGAACTGTGCCCAACCTGTTGTAATAGTCAGCTCTTGAATACAGGTACTCCCCAGCTTAACTGTTAAAAAATAAATATATCTACTAAACTATAAACAAAACTTATAGAAGATACTTTTTTAAACAGCTGGGGAGTGCCTATGCTCTTGAACTGTCAAGAATAAGTCTCGTCTTTAATATTCTCTCAATAGTCATCACTAAATTGTAAATGTTTAGACAATTACTTCTCTATATTCTAAACAAAAAAAAACAAACAAACAAACCAAAAAAAATATTGAATTTTCTTGTTATTGTTCTGGGATTTTGAATATCACTATAGTTAAAGTTTTGTGGTACATGACTAAATATGTATGTGTCAGAGCAAAAGGAATAGAAGAATAATTATTTGTGTTAAGATTATAAAATTTCCAAGGATTTGGATGTGGTAACTATTTTTCTCCATCTATTGACTTCAGGGGAACAAATTTTCCAGTGTCTTGTAATGTTTAGTTTGATTGTCAATCATACATTATAGCCTTTGGAATAGATAAGAATAAAATGATGTTATACATGTGTCCCTAGGTAAAGCGTATATCACCATAATCACTAATTAGATTGCTTAGCATATACTTACTTCCTGGGATTCTTATACTTTAGTCAAAACTAAAATTCTGATTATCTTTAATGTATTTCAGCCATGGATCAAGTAATGCAATTTGTTGACCCTGCTAAAACATTTGCCAAAGACTCTATTAGACTGGTGAAAAGATGTACAAAGCCTGATAGAAAAGGTAAACTCGATTAATAGTAGTCAAATAAGAATTTTCTCACTGAAGTGATCAGATCTATAGGTGATTATTTCTAATTTTATAGATTTTTTTCTTCAAGTGTTATCATCCTTTAACTTCTTTTACAGAATTTCAGAAAATTGCAATGGCCACAGCTATTGGATTTGCAATCATGGGATTCATTGGGTTTTTTGTTAGACTAATCCACATTCCCATCAACAATATCATTGTGTAAGTATTGAGTATTAAGTAATGTTATAGGCAATATTATATTTAGCAACTTTTTATTTAAAAAAAATCATGATTCATTTTCAAAACAAAATATTTATTTTGTAAAGATTTTCATACATGTAAGGGTGTATATGTGTGTGTGTTGGGGGGGGGGGGGGGTATTTATTGCAGTATCTTTAATACACATATATATTTAGCTTTAAAATTGAATTGTTGGATTTTATTGCAGGGGTTCATGATTGCTGATGACTGACATACTAAGGAAAAACTCATTATTGAACATCCACCAACAAATCTAGGACATCATCATTCATGTTGTAAAATAATAGTATATGTATTCTATTTAGATATTTTGAGTTTAAAACCAGGAACTGTTAAATAAATTATGACTTATACATTGATAAAATGTAGGAGATTTCCTATGTACAAAAATTTTATACATTTTTTTGATGCAAGACTTTGTTTTAAATAAAAAAATACTACTATAAAAAAAATTATTTCTTATTGTTGAGTTTAAAATATGCATATACAATTAAACCTCATCTTGAACTTGATGACATAGAGAAAAACTTCAAGATATCAAGAGGGTTGGAGATATTGAGGTATAAGTACATAAAGAAAAAGTGATTGGTATCGACATATTCATGGTATTTGAGATACCTAAGTTCAACCGTACGTTAATGATGGGTTATAGAATTTGGAAGGTGTAATGAGATTATTTATGGTCGGAAATTTATGTATGGTTGAACATTAACTTTTATTTTTTCTACATGAGCTAAAAATTAAATCAATATCTTCCAGATTGATATTTCACCAGAACCTGATATTCAGGTGCTATTTTTGATGGCAATATGATGAGTTAGCTCAATATATTTTTAGTCCATGTAGAAAAAATAAATGTTTATGTTAACTTAGAAGGCCTCCTGCAGGTGAACATAACTTAGTATGATTTCTACAGTGTTAGATCTCTGCCAATCAGAGAGTTAGGATTTATTCAATCATGTAATAAACCTGGTGCGAGTAGGATTTATAGTTCTTGGGAATGGACCTGATCATCCAAGAAAATCATATCCTGCACCTGAAGCATGTCTGGTAGTATGATGCATCATTCATGCAAGTAGGCTTTCTAGATAATATGAATGGGCCTGCTCCATAAACATTATCTGGAAATGTGGGTCAGATCCAGGATGCAAAGCATGTCTGGTAGTATGCATCCCTAGTAGATACATCATCCATGCAAGTTTGGACACCAAAGGATTTTTACAATGTAGTTACTTGAGAACAGACCTGCTACAAAAACTTTAACCTAGTCACTCATACAAAAACATAGATAATCAAAGATTACAGTGCTCACCTCAACAAATGTTATCTTTTATAAGTAAGGCGAAGTCCCACAAAAATTAATGATCTAGTAGTGTGCATCCCTAGATGCAACATTTATGCAATTTTGGTCCAGGTAGGGCTGGCAGTTACTTGGGAATGGACTTGTCCTAAAAAACAAAACTGGCTAGCATACAAAGCAAGTCCATTAGTGTGCATCCCTTGATGCATCATCATCCATAGTATGATACATGTTTGGTCAAGGTAGGCCTTATAGTCACTTGGGAATGGAACTGCTCAAAAAGCTTAAACCTGGACAATCATCCAGAGAGCATAGGTCAGTTCCAGCATCTGAAGCAAGTTTAGTAGTGTGCATCCCTAGATGTATCATCAATGCAAGTTTGCTCTATGAAGGGCTTTAAATAAACTGGAATATTTACATTTGCTCTGTTTTTCTACTAAGCCAAAATTGATTTGAATGCCATTTTCTTGTATACTCAGTCACGCGTAGAAATATGCACGTAGAAACTCGTGCTAAAGTGACGTCACAATGAGCTACAGACACGCTAATAAAAATGTAACGATATAGGGCAAAGAATAATTCAAACATTGAGTATTCATTTGGTGCTTTTGAACATGTAAAATGTAAATATAAGGAATGTTTTTAAGTTTAGTGTGAATTATTTATGTGTAAATCACACAGACTTGCATGTAGGCATATTTTCCATGAAGCACTAGTCAAACAAAACTTAAAAACATTCCCTAAATAAACCTGCTCCAAAACCCTGGTCACCCATCCAAAAATATAGGTCAAATCCAGCATCCAAAACAAGTCTGGTATTGTGCATCACTAGAAGCATCATCCTTCAAAGTGTGATCAGACTTGTACGCCCATGCCAGGGGTTCATGTACAACATAAGCTCATCTCGACTTGATTGAAGTGAGCTAGAAATAAAAAGCATGTCTTTGCTTCAAGTTTCCCAGTATTAGAATTATATTTCAGAATCCTTCACTTCATATCACAAATCTGCATACAGGCATAAATGAACAAAAATTGTATGTGAACAGAATTATGATTATGCCTGTCAATGTGCAAAAGTTGCATGTTTTTTATCATCACATTGCATCTTGCATGTTGACATACACATGTACATGTATCTATGGCACGCCAAATTCACAAAAATGAGCTAATCATAGTTTCACAGTTGATAAACTAGGTTTATCGACTGTAAACTATAGTTTACAGACCGTAAACTATAGTTAACGATGATAATCTATATTTCACATATGTAAACTATATAGTTTACACGATAATCTATGTTTCACAAGCGTAAACTATAATTAACACGGAAAACAATCATTTGCTACTGCAAAATATAGTTTATCTGATAAATATAGTTTCGCGATTTGTAAACTATGATTTACACCTCTAAACTATACTTAACAAATGTAAATTATAGTTTAGGCTTTGTAAAGTATACTTTACAGACATACAAAGCGCCAAATTCACAAAAATGCGATAAACATAGTTTTACACTTGAGAAACACAGTTTAGGAACAGAATCTCTTATTTTGTATCGGAGATGCACAATTTTCTGTGAAACTAGATTTCACGACTCTAAACCATAGTTTACGATCAAAACCATAGTTAACAATAGTTTTTTTTTTTTTTTTTGTAAATTATAGATCGGCTAATCCTAGTTACAGCATTATAAGATTTTGCTATGTTACGACAAATGTTGTTAAATATATATGCATGTATATTTCTTGTTGGCGTTATAAGTAAATGTTCTATTATTTTAAAGCAAATCTAGTTGGAAATAAAAAGAAAAATGACTGGAAAATTATTGATTAAAATTTTATTTTTTTTGATTTAAAAGAGAAAAATAGAGACCGAAATGCGTGATCTGTCATTAATAAAATACATGTATATCTTACATTCATCTGTAAATAAAGACATAACACAGTACATGTAACACTGCAGGCGCGGAATTTATTTTTCAACAACCGAATTTTCTTCATACATAAATAAAAGTAGCCTTTCACGGAACAAACACAACAAATATTTGGGACTTCTCTCTCATTCTCTCTCTCTTAAATTCAAAGGAGGACGTTGAAACCCCCACAACCCTATCTATATCCGCCACTGCATTTCCTCTCTTTTGGTGATGAGATGTGGCGGGAAAATGCTTGGCACATTGTAAAACGCGCTTCACCCTCCTCTGCTTGAGCAAAAATCTCGTAATATTCTGTCTTTTAAAAAATTAAAATTTTATCATATTTCTAAAAATTTCCCCATAGGAAATGTATATATACACGACATTTTAAAACAAATACAATTAATCCTGTTTAAATAGAGAAAGTAATATTGATTATATATAACTCGGTCTTTGCTTTAGATAATGCCCAACACGTGTCCTTAATATTCTCCGCACTGATAAAACCTATACCCCATTATTGCTTCTCGCGATTGGTGCCGCGAAATTTCGAATTGAAAACTATCGTTCACAGTTAACAGGTGTTTAGATTCATAAACTATATTTAATAACTCTTAACTATAGTTTACGAGTGTGAATTATAGTTTATTACGATAAACTATGATTGGCAAATGTGAATCATAGTTTAGCTCTCAAAACTATAGTTTACGATCGATAAGTATAGTTTACGTCTGTTAAATATAGTTTGTGAGTATAAATGACAGTTAACTATAGTTTACAACCGAAATCTATGGTTAACGAATGTAAAACATAGTTTATCTGATAAATATGGTTTCACGATTTGTGAAACTATGATTAACAACTCTTAACTATAGTTCACGATTGTAAATTATAGTTTACAGATGTGAATATATGTTTATCAACAAAATCTATTGTTAACGTTTAATTACAGACAGATAAACTTAGATTAGCATTCGTAAACTATAGTTAACAACCGTTAAATATAGTTTTACAGATGAAAACTATAGTTAACGAATCGTTAACTATAGTTCACGGTTTGTAAACTATAGTTTACAGTCGATAAACCTAGTTTATCAACTGTGAAACTAAGGGCGAATTTGTTTCTCAAAAACTGGTTTTAGTTTCGAACCAGTTTGGTTAACCGTTCATTTGTTCCTCAAACTGGTTTTAAACTAGTTTCAACCCAGAACCGGTTTTCCATTTGTTTTTGCTGTAACCGAAACCAGTTCCTTGAACCAACCAAACCACCTCCGATGGTGGTTTATTCGGTTTACGAAATAGCGGGAAGCTTTTCCAGCATGGCGACAGCGTCTGCAATATTGCTGAAATGTGCTGTCTGCTCTTTTGAAACGGAAGTAATTCCGGAGTTTGAAAAACATTTTTGTAAGATAATTGATTCTGCATTTATTTGATTTGAATGTAACAAAAGGATTTTCTTGTTAATAAAACATCTTTCAGTTATAAAATCCAAAGAAACCAGCATTTGTATGGGATAGAGGAAATTCTAGTTACAGTATAACTGATGAACAGTAATAATTATACTTATAGTGATATGGTCTGTCAACAAATATATCTTTACGTTGACAATTTTCATTTACTGACAGAGAATTTTAGTTTTTAATGTTAAATTTCTGAACATTTCTCACAAAGATTCATTGATTTGAGCAGTATCATTTATATTTGCTTTACTATTATTATATACCTTTTTCATAGGCTCTACCAACAACAATGTAGTTCAAGTGAAAGAGTTGGTGTCAAAAAATATCATACGTTAATTTCAGAAGAATTTCTTAACACATATGTGTTTGAAAATGAAACTGAAGCCAATAACTTTAGAGAGAAAGACCAAGGGAATGATGATAAGGCAGTTATGGTTTTCAACAAAACCAAACCAATTTACCCAAAAGTTAAAGAAAATTTGTCTGTTTTTGGAAAAGAATTTGTACGAAATACAAAACCATGGGTGGTCAATCTCCTTACTGATTGGTGTAGATTTGACGAAGTTATATGCTGCAAATCTTCAAGATACTCTGAGGCCAATGAAAGCACTGAAACAACTGGTGAAAAATTTATGTCTCTAATTATATAATATATCTATATTTTTAATTCAAAGTGAAACATCATAAAATGATCATCACAAAATCATAAAATGCTGAGTTTGTACATTGTATATTTACCCATTTACATGTCAAGCCCAATATTTGCTATCCCCATGCTTGAATACTACTTAATATGCTTTGAACAGAATATGTACATAATATACCAGTCATGATTTTTTTCCAAATTATTTGCAGATGAAAGTAAAACAGATGTACCAAATACCAGCAATAATTCATCATGGTCTGATGTACCAAGTACCAGCAATAATTCATCAAGTACCAGCAATAATTCATCAAGTACCAGCAATAGTACCAGCAATAATTCATCAAGTACCAGCAATAATTCATCAAGTAACAGCAATATTTCATCATGGTCTAAAGTTGCAACCAGTCATCTAATAGAATTACACACCATGCATTCTGCCAAATTCACAAAACCCTCTATGAAAAAGAAGGAAGTTTGGAAGATAATTTGTTCTGAAATGCACAACAGGGGTCTCTCTTTCACAGTGAATCAATGTGAACAGAAATGGAAAAATCTTACAAAAGCATATAGAGATTGCGTTGATCACAACTCAAAATCAGGCAATGAACGGAAAGAATGTCCATTTTATAAAGAACTAGAAGACTGTTATGGGTATGAACCGAATGTTAAACCCGTATTCACTCTAGGAACACGCAAGGAGGATGAAACCGATAACGAAGAATCAAAGGCAGAGTCAACTTCAAGTGACTGTGATGTGACCCCCAAAAGAAAGAAGAGTAAGCAGGCAAGTGAAATAGTAGAAATCTTGGATGACATGAGAAAAGAACACAAGGAGATGATGAAGACACTGAAGGAACAACATCAGAAGAAAATGGAAAATGAAGAAAAAAAACTTGAAATAATGGCTCAGTTGGTTGAAGCCATGAAAAAATAGTAACAGTAGTAACTATTATGTTATCTTTTAGTGTAAGAAAGATTACTTAACGGTAATTTCTGGCAAGTTAGCGGACTGGTTTGTAGTTGACAGGAGAATGTATAGCCTGATATGACCATTAGTCAATTTTTCATGCCTTGTCATTATCAGATAAGATTATTTCATTGTTGAAGTTCCTATTGTGGTATATTAAGTAAAGACTTAAGTAAGCTTTTACTATCAAGTTTGTCTGGTCTTGGCTGTTGTCACTGTTGACTTTCTTTTGATTTAAATATTTTTTATCTTCTGTAGAACCTAGATGATTATTATAAAGAAAGCTTTTTTCTTAAATTTGAAAATGAAAAGTATGGAGACTATTTTTAAAAAGTTTTAAATATTTGAAAATTGTTTTGTTCTTCAAGGAGAAATAATTCTTTGGCCTTTAATTCCACTGTTTGATGCATGTATTTTATAAGGCTTTAGAGAATAGATAAATAATTTGAATTTGTTCATAATAGTGGTCAGAAATCAAAATATTAAAAGTTTTCTTTTCAAAAATGAGTTTTGGTTAATTTGGTTATTAGTTTTAGAATCATTAGAAAAATAGTTAACATGTATTGTAAGGTAAATTATTAAACACACTGTAGAGTTGGTTTGAATGATGGAAATCTAAAGTACATTTACCTGTGTGGACCTATGATAAACCAATTGTTTTAAATTATTACAATGTGATTACTAGTAGTCATCCATTCATAAATCATGATGTATACAGTATACATGTATCAGAATGTTTTGTAAAATTATTTATATAAGCCTTTGAGTATAATAGAAGGGGAGCACTAGCTTCAAGACCGCATTATTTTGAGGAAGGTATCCTCTGTCTTTGATTTATTTTTGTGTTACAATAAAATTTAATATACCTGAGTTTTTATCTTTCCACTGTGTTGAAAAAAAAATTCAGAATTTGATCATTGATGAATATTTGATGCATTAATATAAATACTTCATTTTAAGTAAGATTAACAATGAACAAATAAACTTTTTTTGGATTCTTTATTAAGAAAGGAGTTTCAGTTTCTCATGCATGTGTAATTTAGATATGTTTTTCTGTTCATAACAAGGTGCCTACGTTGTATATGAACAGGAAAAATATTATAACATTCTTGCAATACTATCCCTCTTTTCTCCTGCAGCATTATTTACACATAAAATTTGCACAAAGTTGTTGACTTCATCCTCTCCTCCCTCCTCTATATACTCTACACAATCATCGTCATGCTGTAGACAAAATTCGTGCAATACACAGCAACTAATCACTACTTTTACAATTTTTTCAATGTCCTGAATGTCTACAAATTTCAAGCGGCGAAATCTTCCTTTTATGGCCCCAAAAGTGCGTTCAATTACCATCCTAGTACTGCTGTGAATATAGTTGTACTGATACTGACTTTGTGTTAGATTTCCACGGTCCCTGTAGGGAGTCATCATCCACATTTCAAGACCATAAGCAGAGTCCCCCAAAAGGTGTGTATTGTTGGGAAACATCCCCTCTGGGTCTTTCTGAATCCTTTGGTACAATTCTGAATTTTTAAAAACTCGGGAGTCATGCACAGATCCCGGCCAACCACAGTTAACATCTAATAAATGCATTTTTGAATCACACACGGCCTGAAGAATGACAGACGGAAATGACTTTCGATTAATGTAGTTTTCTGGACAATGATTTGGAGTTTTTATAGGTATGTGACTACCGTCAATGGCACCAATTACAGCAGGGAATTTTTTTTAAATCTTTAAACCCTTTAACAATGTTGGAAACTTTTTCACCATCTGGCCATTTTATGCATTGCTGCAGAAGTTCACGGCAAACAATGTTTGCGAGGCGCTTTACAATATCAAAGACTGTATATTCACATACTCCAAATTGGTCAGCAATAGCTTGGATTGTCATTTGTGTTGTCAAATAGCGTATGAAAATTAATAACTGTTTTTCCATTGGTATAATTGTTTTCTCTTTAAATTCTAAGAAAATTGTTAAAAGAGATGAAAATGTTCCTGGGCTCATTCGAAACCTTCGTCTAAAATCTTCCTCAGTATACTTTGGAATGATCTCCTCAACATAGTTAAGCGCTCGAGGAATTTTGATCCGACGCTGAGGAATCAGGGTCATAAGAGCAGAACACATTGAAGTATGCATTTGGAGTTGAGACAATAGACCAACTTCATGATCTTCTAAGTTGCTATCATTTTCTAAAAATGCAGAATTAATAATCATGCAAGCACAGGCATGTTTGTGCCTTTTAGACGCCATCTTTATGTCTAAACTGTTCATTTGTTTTACCGAGGCAAACCGGATTGAAACTAGAAACCAGTTTGAAAACTAGTTTCAAACTATAAACCAAAACTTGAACCAGTTTAAGCGCAACAAATTCGCCCTAAGTTTCGCTAATTTTTGTGAAATTGGCGTGCCATATGTATCAATATTAAGCAAATAAATATATCTCATTTGGGCACAGTTTAAGAACTTTTTCAGAAGGAATGATATTTTTACTGAAGTGATGAGGAGAAAAATGCAATGGACCATACCAGAACTCAAAGCTGGGCCCCCTGAATCAATAAACAAGAATGCAATGGACCACACAAGGATTTAAATCCAGGCCCCCTGAATCACTAGTCTGGTTCCCTACTAGCTGAGTTATCTGACCACCTGCAATCAAACCCGACTGACCGCCACTCTACAAATGTGTGTTCAAAATTAACACTGCTACCTGTCATGTTGACAGAATAAGTTGCAATTTTTCTTAAACATTAACTTTGACTTGCATACAGAGGGCAGAAATAGGTCACAATGCTGTGTGACTTATCTACAGAGGGCATAAATAGGCCACAGTGCTGTGTGACTTATATACAGATGGCAGAAAAAGGTCACAGTGCTGTGTGACTTATTTACAGAGGGTAGAAATAGGCCGCAGTGCTGTGTGTCTTACATACTTACATACAGAGGGCAGAAATAGGCAACAGTGCTGTGTGACTTACATACTTACATACAGAGGGCAGAAATAGGCCACAATGCTGTGTGACTTACATACAGAGGGCAGAAATAGGCCACAATGCTGTGTGACTTACATACTTACATACAGAGGGCAGAAATAGGCCACAATGCTGTGTGACTTACATACAGAGGGCAGAAATAGGCCACAATGCTGTGTGACTTACATACAGAGGGCAGAAATAGGCCACAATGCTGTGTGACTTACATACAGAGGGCAGAAATAGGCCACAGTGATGTGTGACTTACATACAGAGGGCAGAAATAGGCCACAATGCTGTGTAACTTACATACAGAGGGCAGAAATAGGCCACAGTGATGTGTGACTTATTTACAGAGGGCAGAAAAAGGTCACAGTGCTGTGTGACTTACATAGACACAATATCATTGAAAGTACCAATTCATAGTCTACCTAATGAAAACAACTGGAGCATGTTATGTTTATTCCATCGTTTAATCTTTAAACAATAACATATTGCACATAGGAATGTATAATCTAAATTAACAAAAAACTTTTCATTTCTGCAGTACAATTTCATTCTTAATTTAAAACAAAAAAGTTATAACACATACTATTCTGCAGTAATGTTATATAATGTTATAGAATTCATAGACTGATGTACTAATTTCTTTTGTTTTGGATTTGACAAAACTTGGTGTTTTATATCACATACATGACAAACATTCACAAATTTTTCATGGTCATCTCAGAATCACAGACTTTGAAATACATATCTCTGACAAAAAAATAAATAAATGTAGAAATTTATCTTATAATTTTTTGATTTCAAAAATCTTTTTGTAGGAGGTGTACCTGTACACATACAAACTATTATTTTCTCCTACAGGTTTATATAATATAATCAGCATACTGTAAGATTGGAGAGGCTTACTTTTATTTCTACATCTATTTGTTCATATTAATAGCAAACTTAGACAACATAAAGTGAAACAGAATGTATTAGAATTAATTAGAAAGGAAGACACGTCCATAACTATAAGCACCTAAGTGTTATTTTACCCAAAATACCGGAAAAAAAAACAAAAAACATCATCCTGAGGAAACAAAAATCTGAACATGAATAGATGATATAACAAAGGTAAAATAATAGAGTATAAAATTACAACAGTTATTTTAATAATTAAAATTTGTTCAAGGGATGAGAGGGGGGGGGGGGGTGTCACACCATAGAAGTCTCAGTCTTGAGAAATTCCATCAGAATGTAAAATTTTAGCTGTTTTTTTTTGAGGAGGAAGATAAACATGAGTTTTCAAAAAAGGGCAAAAATTTCAAAACCATCAGTGAATGGATTCACAATATTCCTCAAATGTATTAAATAGGAATATTTACATTTGCTATGTTTTTCTACTAAGTCAACTGTAAAATGGATTTGAATACCATTTTCATGTATACTCACGCGTAGAAATATGCACGGAGAAACTCGCGCTAAAGTGACGTCACAATGAGCTACAAAGATGTTAATAAAAATGTAACGATATAGGGCAGCAAATATTAAGTATATTTTTGGTGCTTTTAAATATGTAAAATGTAAACATAAGGAATGTTTTTAAGTTTAGTGTGAATTATTGGTGTGTAAATCACACAGACTTGCATGTAGCACATTTTTCATGAAGAGCTAGCGTGCTTCATGAAATATGCCTACGTGACAAGTCTGTGTGATTTACATACCAATAACTCACACAAAACTTAAAAACATTCCTTAAATATCCTCCAAGTAAGACATGTAAGTTAAATACAGTAAAACTTTTCAAACTTGATAGGGTTGAGCAAAAAATTTCACATCTGAGGATTTGAGAAACTTAGGTTTATATTCATAAGGTGGTTGGGACTTCTAACTTACTTTGACATATCCATGGTATTTAAATATCATTGTTTCAAGATAATGAAGTTCAACTGTATCTTTAATGCACTTTAAATTTTGTATAATTGCCATGCACTTATCTGACCATAAAGCCACTATTCATGATGCCTTAAATTAATGAGTAAAAGCTGAAGCATACAACATAATAATTATCTTCTGAATCACATTGTGTGTACATCTAAATAAAATGATAACTTGTCAGCAGTCAATGACCAAAGAAGGAGAGATTAGTAAAAAAATCACAAAAATGTCAGCTCTGCACACTTTTTTAAAACACTATCAAATATTATTTTGCGAATTATTTTTTTTTTAGACTTCACAATTTAATATGAGATGAAATTTATCTTGAAAATGAGTTATGAAACTACACTTGAACACTATAATAAATTTAATTCAGTAACATAATTTAAGATACATCATTTATTTAGATTTGTATAAACCAGTGTTAAAAGTTCCATGTGCCTATTTCTGTAAAATGAAGGCAACATATCTTCAAATATCTGACCAAAATTGTTAATAAACTGCAAAAATTCAATTCAAAATTTTCTTTATGTATGTTATTCTGAGTAAAAAGAATTAAAATGCCAATCACTGTGTCATCCGTGCATAAGGAACAAAAGTAGTGAACCTACCATATATTCAATTTTAAAATGCTAAATGTACATATATCACAAAACAGCCAGTAATGCATTGTTAATCATTTAAGCCATGTACAGCGCAAGACCAAGAATTGAGACCCAAGCTGAAATTATTTTAACCCGTAATAAAATGAGAAAAAAATGGATGAATGCATTACTGAAGAATATTTTGTATACACAATTTTTTTTTTACATGAAGTCTGATTGTCTGAGGAAGGGAGTGAAAACTGGAAAACTTGTATGATTGAAAGCTGTATGGTGGGAATTAAATACTGACAGAATTTATTTAAATATACAGTAGGCACATGTGATTGTGACATTGCTGACATATTTCTCATTTAGGGTCTGCACTAATGGAAACTTGATATTCTAAAACTGAATATTACTGAAGAAGGAAAAAAATTGTGTCCATTATTCTTTCAACATTTTCAATTTAAATGTGGACGTATATTTACCCAGAGATTAATAAAAAGAGAAAAGAGATGTTGATGAACATCTGGTCAAACTACATGGATTTCAAATGCATGGAATGTCCTAAGAGTCTACATCATAGGGGATTACAGAAATCATTATGGATGTGTCTAATCTAACAATATTCATTGTTTGAAAAAATATCATTGAAATCAAATAAGTTATTAATGATGTGATTAATCATCCATACAATTCAAGCGAATTTGCTTTAAACTGATAATAACTAATTTTAAATTGCACAGATTTTACCAAACATTTACTATACACAGAAATTTCTTCTTTTGACAGTCATTTTACTAACTTGAATCACACAGAATCTACTGAACAGCTATAGTTATACAGGGGATTTGGACTATTTTCTAATGGGTGAGTTTTTTCTGTGACATCAACAGATTGAATTCCACTTGCTCCTGTCTTTCTTCCCCCGGTCGGAACACAGTCACTCAGTTCAAATTCTCTCCTGTCTTCCTTGGTAATCTGAGCCTCTTTCCTGATTGATCCCTTCCGTGAGGTCACTGCAGGAATGGGGGCCTCAGAAGGGGATTCAGCATTTTCCGAGTTTTCTTCACTGCTCATATAGAAAAATCTCTTTGTGTTAGATCCTGTCCTCTGCCTCTCTCGTGACTCTTGCTGAGTTGTCTCGGGGGAGGAATTATTTTCCGTCTCATAGTAGTTATCTCGGACTTTCAGGTCTTCTTCCTCCATTTGGGAGAATCTCAGAGTTCCTTTTAAGACATCTCTGACCTAGTCACAGAGGAAAATACTTTCTATAATATTCTTGTTAGATTAAAAATTAAAGGTAGATTAAATATTACATGTAAAACATGAGAGAGAGACCAAAAATAGTATATACAGCCTTCAATCTTTTGTGCATGCCTATTACAACAAAGGTCAATAATATTGATTGTTTCAACATTTCAAGATTTGTTCATCCTAATTAATCCGCTTTCTTCTAATATGAAAAAGACAAGATAGGCTAAGACCCCTTTTTGGCCCTGGTTTAGGGTGTCTTTTAGAATGATGCAACAGTTTATCAATAAAAACCTGTTCTCACCCCTGCCACAAAATGAGTATTGGTTCTAAGTTATGGGATACACAGAGGTCACATGAAGGTCAGAAAATATGTCAATTGCCGAATTTTCTCATTTTTATGCAAATTTTCATTGATTTTACAGCACATTTTGTTTCAGAAAACATAGAGCACAAGCTTGCCTATCTATGAAATTTACATATTTCATACACTAGTATCAGATGCATCTTATGAATAAAAATCTCAGATAGGCAAGCTTGTGCTCTATGTTTCCCAAAGTGAAAAGTATCACAAATTTGACAAAATTCCACCAGAATTGAGGAAATTCGGGAAAATGTCCTACTTCTGCACCTTTTTGTGGTCTCTGTGTAAGCTTTGAATCAAAATTAGTGCTGCTTTTAAAACAAACATCATTTTAAGTTCTTAACAATAAACTATCACAATTTTAACTGTGTTCTGATTTTTACATCAAATAAAGGGCCAGATTTGGCCATTACCATTCCTTTTCCTTTTGAATATTATTACAAACATGTAGACTGTACACCAAGAACACAAATATCAAGTTTAAAGACTCCTACCTGTTTTATTCCAGCTATTGCTAATAATATTTCATCTTCATTCTCCAAGGACTGCTTCAAAATCTCAGTCTGCAATCGACCTAAAAAAAAAAAACCCCAAGACATTACTGGAAAGTTCACTAAAAAATATCTCCCTCAAAATTGTTTCTTAATTAACAATATTTTTGAGCTCTCTGGTGTAATTTCCATAGATATCGAGAACTGTTTTCATAGGAATTACCCCCCCCCCCCCCCTTTCCAATCCTATGGGGCACATTTAAAATAGGGTGAGAAAAAAATCACATATATGACTATATGACCACAGCAACTTTTAAGAAATTACACTGCCACATTGTGCAGGCTTAATCTTGAATATCTGTAATCGTTAAAGTCCCTAGTCCTAAGCAATGTCTGTGACAAATGTAAACTTCTACAATGCTAAAATTTACAAAATGTTTCTTTTTTCCTGAAAACCTAAGTGCCAACCCCGTTCTACCCATATCAACATCATTACTATATGACCTTGTAGACATGTAATAAGTGGAGGACGGGAGGGTATTTATTATAACTACATATATTCTTTGTGTTATATTGCTATAAACATGTTCTACCAACTTGAACTTTTTATTTTTCTTCTGCTTACCGATATGCACATCAAGCTTATTAGCACAATAAAGTGACATGGACTCCTTCTCATTGATCTGCCCTTGTAGTTCACCAATCCTGTGCTCAAACTCAGCAACCTGCAAAATCACACAATGAATTTCAACAGAAATTTATTGATGAAAATTTAGTTGCCAATACAGGACTAAATAATTAAAGATATACTGTATGAATCTGCAATTTGAAGATGTTTTATTGAACAGTTCAATTCAGAAATTCAGCTAAACGCAAAAGGAATAGACGGACACCACAAAAAATATGAGTTAATATTATATATTTGTTTGAACTAAAACCATTTTACTTAAATTCAAGCCTTCATTCAAAATGCACTAACTTAAAACTATTAACATTGTAATCATAATGTCTCCCTAAATGTACAAAGATTTGTATACATTTTTTCCCCAGACTTGCATGCAGATACTGAGAATGGAACTTCATTCCAAGCTTTCACCAAGTTTTTAGATCATCATCTTGCTGATTTTGCATCTTAGTTCAACCAAAAAACATTTTTTTTTAATTTTCCTATGATCACAACAGGATAACTTTGACATTTTTTTTAACCTTCAGTGTCATATGAAGTGCAAAGTGGGTCATTGTTTTCCTCCATTTCAAAATGTATTTTTGTTTGCATTAAGAATATTCATTTTACAGCACTATGCTGCATATCCCTCAGGCATACCAAGGTATATACACAATCACATGAATGTAAAATGGTCATATCAATAACTTTTACATTTACTTTTGACCAAGTCTGCATGTGTATTTTCTTTCTGTGACTAGTGATAAATTAAGAGCATGCACATTTTGATGCTGACCAACAACTTTATATGATGGAAGAAAATTCATCCTAAGCATTACCAAACACTTGCCTGTTTAGAAATTTTCTTTCCTTTAGCCTTCATGTTTGGCAGTGTGGAGAATCTAGCAACATTTCCATTCAACGGACTTTCATCTGAGCTGTAAGCAGTGGTATTCACAATTCTATCATTGGCAGTTTCCAGCCGAGCCATACTGCTAGGTGATGGTGTTTGTTTAAACATGGAGTCCTCTACTTGGGAGAGACTAGCTGATGACCCTCTCTTGTGCTGAGGGTACTGGGGAGTACCTAAACATGTTTATTATATATAAAATGATGTATCATATTGCCTCTCAGAATAACATATCCAGTACATGACTGTACACTTACAGGACACTGCTGTAAAAATCACATCAAATACTGTTAACATACTTATTTGTAGCAGTAATCATATTTTAGCACCTTTTGCACAGCTTCTTATCTGCTAATATATTTACATGCTAAATTACATGAATACTGTAGATTACTTTTACTTTTTATTTGCAAATGTGAGACCAACTGCTCTCAAACATTTCATTCTCTAGTATATTTTTACTTCTAAAGATTATATACAGCAATAACCGACATTCGTGAAAATTTTATCTCTCTTATAAATCTTAAATACCTTTCTAATGCAAAATGGTGTCGCAAAAATTTGGTTATCCTCAGTAAACTAATACATGTAATTGTTAAAACTCTAATGTATTAATTTAAGATTGTGATAGTAAAAGAGGACGACTAACTAAATTTCTGAATGTGCTAATTTAGGTACATTTACAGTACTTACTCCAAAAATTGTATGAAACATTTTTCTTCTATAACATGACAGTAATCAATATAAAAGAAAATGGATATGATTGTTTGAAATATTTATATTTCAGTTTATCTAATCTAATTATAAAATATTTTCAAAAAAAGAAAAAAGAAAAAAACTGTGCTGCTGAGATCAAATAATGGCAGAATTGTGAAGCAGACTTTGTGGATGCATGCAATTAAGTATGTTGATGTATTGATGGCAACCAATTATACTGACAGGTACATTCTATACACCAAAACCAAGTGCTGGGTAAGATATAAAAAGTTGTAAGAACCACAAGTTAGACACAACACCTTCACTGAATTAAAGTTTCCCTGCAATTATAACAAAAGTTGAAGCAGAAAGAAGCCTTTGTTTTATATCAAATGATTGATTTTTTTGGAAGCATGAATAGATGTTCCCCACCTCTTGACAAGAACCACTGTCAAATAGAAGATTTGCATTTTCTTCTTCTTGGCTAACAGGGAGAAGGAAAATATAACCAAAGAAACTAAAGACACAACATCCATTTACCATACTCTATGGAGATTTTACCTGGGGAAATGTCTGTCTGCAAGTTCATAGGAACACTAGAAGATTTGTAAATTGATGGCTTGTTTCCATCCATCTGTAAAGTTTTAGGTCTCATTTTGCGTGA
The DNA here is from genome assembly GCF_033153115.1 of Saccostrea echinata. Classification (NCBI taxonomy): domain Eukaryota; kingdom Metazoa; phylum Mollusca; class Bivalvia; order Ostreida; family Ostreidae; genus Saccostrea; species Saccostrea echinata. The sequence goes on along the minus strand of NW_026889772.1, from coordinate 9,622,383 downwards.
GAATTCAGAAAAGCTGGAGGTCAGACTCCCACTCCTTTGGTGTTTGTTAGTACTGGTGCTAGTGGGAGCTGTTAAACATTGTGGTGCTCATAAATATAGACAAGAGGCCCATGGGCCACATTGCTCACCTGAGCACATTGGCTAGGCAAAAAGCACAAATGAGTTCAGTATTGAAAAGATTACCACCGTGTGGGGGGGGGGGGGGGGGGGGCTTGAATTTTAAACTACCTGATGATGCTTCCATGTCAATATAACAAATTGCTTTCTTGTACTTGAGATGTTCAAAAAAAATTTCCCATATATTCCTTTGTAAAAATTTTATCCCCAATTGTGGCTCCTCCCTATCCCAGGGGTCATCATTTGAACAAATTTGAATCTACACTACCTGAGGATGCTTCCAAGATATTATCCTATATATTTCTATTCAAGACTTTGATCCTCCATTGTGGCCCCAACCTACCCCTGGGGGTCATGATTTGAACAAAATAAAATCTACACTACCTGAGGATGCTTCCACATAAATATGATCAATCAGGGCTTTGCTGTTCCTGAGAAGATTTTTAAAATTTTTCCTAAATATTTCTATGTAAAACTTTGATAGTCAATCATGGCCCCTTCCAAAAAAATATGACTCATCATGGCTTTGCTGTTCTTGAGAAGAAGATTTTTAAAGGTTTTTCCTATATATTTCCATGTAAAACTTTGATCCTCCATTGTGGCCCCGCCCTACCCCCGGGGGTCGTGATTTGAACAAACTTGAATCTACACTACCTGAGGATGCTTCCATATAAATATGACTCATCATGGCTTTGCTGTTCTTGAGAAGAAGATTTTTAAAGGTTTTTCCTATATATTTCTATGTAAAACTTTGATCCTCCATTGTGGCCCCGCCCTACCCCCGGGGGTCATGATTTGAACAAACTTGAATCTACACTACCTGAGGATGCTTCCATATAAATATGACTCATCATGGCTTTGCTGTTCTTGAGAAGAAGATTTTTAAAGGTTTTTCCTATATATTTCCATGTATAACTTTGATCCTCCATTGTGGCCCCGCCCTACCCACGGGGGTCATGATTTGAACAAACTTGAATCTACACTACCTGAGGATGCTTCCATATAAATATGACCCATCATGGCTTTGCTGTTCTCGAGAAGAAGATTTTTAAAGGTTTTTCCTATATATTTCTATGTAAAACTTTGATCCTCCATTGTGGCCCCGCCCTACCCCCGGGGGTCATGATTTGAACAAACTTGAATCTACACTACCTGAGGATGCTTCCACATGAGTTTCATCTTTCCTGGCCCTGTGGTTCTTGAGAAGAAGATTTTTAAAAGATGCTATTAATTTTTCACTAATTCTTTATTATCTCCCCTTGAAAAAGGGCGTGGCCCTTCATTTTAACAAACTTGAATCCCCTTCACCCAAGGATACTTTGTGGCAAGTTTGGTTGAAATTGGCCCAGTGGTTCTTGAGAAGAAGTCGAAAATGTTAAAAGTTTACAGACAGACAGACAGACGGACAGACAGACAGACGGACGCCGGACAAAAAGTGATCAGAAAAGCTCACTTGAGCCTTCGGCTCAGGTGAGCTAAAAACAACTAGAACTCTTATTGAAATAGACTCTAATTTTATAATTAGTAATTTGATAATTTTGATATTGAAGAGTGTTGGAATATGGAACAAAATACACTTCCAAATCTGCAAAATCTTGAATAATGCATAATGTGTGAAGTTCTACAATTTCTATTTACAACTAGAAATATGTCCATAGGACATGAAAACCCTGCCTAGGGTTCATTAGTAATGTAACATGAAAATTTGTACTACAGTAGTGCATGAAGTTTGTTGAAAATATCTTGAATAGTTTCTTTAAAACTGAATTTATAAACAATAAATAGTAAAGTCAAACAGATTACTTAACAACCCTAAACTTTTATTTTCACAATTGCCAAAATTCTACTCTTCCCTTTCTTCTCCAATTGGCCCCCGTTGTCTAAGTATCAAGCATTTAAAACTGTATGGTATGGCAACAGTGGAAATTCAGTGAAATAGACCCCCAAACCAAGCACCTCTGCACGACAGATATTCCTTGCCGATGTCATTTGTTATATCATTTACAGTAACAAGGCTAACCTTTGTTATCTGGTGGACTCTCATTGAGGCATTATTAACATTTAGTACAATCTAGGACTTGTCAATGAGCTGACTTCAGGAGGTGGTTTTTCATAGAGACATTATTAACATTAGTACAAGTGGAGATGTACTTGAGCTGGTGTTTTCTGATTGAGACATTAATGTCAGTGCTTGAGCTGGATTTAGGCAGCAGTTTCTTCTAGAAACAATATTTTCATCAGCACAAGTGATGACCTTCTTGATCTGGTTTTTGGTGGCGGTTTCTATAGAGACATCATTTAAATTAGTACAAATGATGACCTACTTGATCTGGTTTTAGGTGGCAGTTTCTACAGAGACATCATTTAAATTAGTACAAGTGATGACCTACTTGATCTGGTTTTAGGTGGCGGTTTCTGATAGAGACATTTACATGTACAGTAATACTTGTTGAATCCGGGTGTTGTGCATTCCGGCATGTTGCTCAGTGCGGCGTAATATTTTAGTCCCTTGAATTTTCTTTATAATTTATGTTTAATAAATGTTGTTCAATCTGGATCTTGCCTATTCTGTAAACCGGCCGCTATTTAAAGAACTAACTGCTCATAATTAGTACAAATTATCTCCTCTAATCTGGCCACTTATTTTTAACTGTGCTCGCTGGTCATTAGAGAAGTCTAGCGTGGGGAATTTATTGTCTTGTTAATGATCTATCCTGTATCGACAATTTAGATTTTAACAAACGTGATTAAAAAATATCATTAATGGCTCAAGTAAGGCGAGAAAACTTGCAAAAGAACGAGTGATAGTGATGGTTGCGTGAAGCATGTCTGTAGAAAAACATGGAAACTTATTCATGATCTCCTTTCTACTTTCGTTTTGCGTGCACGACGTGTAATTTGAATTACTTCCCTTTGTGTCGCTAGTCTACAGTGACCAAAATGACAGAAGATTTTGATCCAATATTCATTATAACATTTGAAATTAACAAATACAGTGTCTAAATATTCAAACATATTAATTTTAAAAGAAAGAAATTAATTAGGAATCTGTCCCTAACAAAATAATATTTACAGCTATGATGAGGTTTTGGAGTGTGTTAAAACATTTAACGATTTTCAAATTTAATGAATAACCAACAGATAATATATTTCGTTACTGAATAAAAAACTTAAACAGGAATGAAAATTCTGAAGAACAAACAGATCTAGAGTTCAAAACATACGAAAATAACGATTTTTTCAAGTGAAACTTGCTATAGCGGTTCAATTTTCTCCAATCCGGATGTTGTCTAATCCGGCCAAAAATTTTGGAACCACTGGTCGCCGGATTAGACAAGTTTTACTGTACATTCATTGAGTGATGACCTACATGTATTTGAGCTGATTTTAGGTGGTGGTTTCTGATAGAGACACTATTTACATTGAATTTCATAGAGGGATGACCTACTTGAGCTGGTTTTAGGTGGTGGTTTCTGCGTGACAGGAGACTTTGCATTGTTCACTGTATTGTAGGTATAGGTAGGAGGCCGGGGGTGGTGCTGAAAGGAAACAAAATCATCTACTGTTAATCTCTTTACTGCAGTGAGAAAGTTTATTTCATGTTAAACAATAGAAAAAAGAAAAAACTACTCGTTTCAAATTACAACACATTTCCCCATTTATTATTAATTATCCAAGTGAATGAGTGAATGATAATTTCATGATCATTATACTGTATAAGATCTTACATTTCTAGATGACAAAAATCTGTTCCTTTAAGATTATTTTCCTAAAATTTAATGTTTGTAAACAAAAAGACCAAGCACAATGACAATCTCCCAAGAGACTTATGCTTATGATCAACTCAATTCTAGCTTTTACTGGAACTCTGAACCCATGTGACATGGATTGATAGATATTTTTTGTACATACATTTTAAATATTTTATCAACTTAGCCCCAGCCTTAGGCTTGGACCCTAGACCCAGTGAATATGAATTTCATATTTTTGGTAGGGTGCTTACTGCTAACTATAATCATCCAAACAGTTTGCCTGATTGATGTCCAGGAGTTAAAAAAGACTTTCAAAAATATATTTTCAATGCATGATCAACAGATAGGTGGACAGACGGACAAGGTGATTGAACTATGCTTGCAGGGATATAAAATGCCAAATACCTGCTAGCATAATTGATCCAAGGCAAATACCATGGGGGAGTATGATTAAATTGTTGCCACAATGATAATTTTAAATAGCAACTATCCAGAAACTGAACATTTTGTTATCAAACATACATAAACTTAATAAAGCTCGTCAATGTTCTGCAAAATTAATGAGTAAATGTCAGTCAGTTTTAACTGCCAAAAAAAATCTTTTGTTAAAAAGCCAGGTAGAACTATAGTATTATCTTGTGTTTATCAGTGCCAAGGGTCCATTGTTGGTATCACTTAGTACATAATTGTAACTAAATAAGTTCCCAGACACCAGTGATACAAACCTTTACTTTTCTGGGCTTTCAGTGGTAGATACCTTTTATTCTTGGACACCAGTGATACATGTACGTACCTTTGGTTCTCTAAGATATTGGGCATTATCAATCAAGTGGTTGATATCTGCTAATGGTGGGTATCTCATCAAGCAATTAAGGCATTGTGGGTAATCACTAGCCAGTACTAAAATAAGCATATTGATATAATAGACATGTTAAGATTTCATTACACAGAGTGAATATTAAAGAAAAACTGAATTTGACAAGAATTCATCAGAGGAGAAAATAAAAACTGTTTTTAACAATTAAGTTCCTACACAGGTCCCTAATGTACAGTAGCATGGCAACAAACACAAAATCCACAAGTTCAAATCCAACTCCATCAGCAAATATAGCATCCCACAGAGCTAGGAGGTCCTGCATGGGGAATTCCCGACCAAACAGCAGTCTTATCCAACGTCTAAAAAAAGAACAAGAGAAAACTGTTAACATCATAGCCAAAAAGAGGAACAAGGCAAAAACAAATATGTATCAATAATACATTTAACCAAAATGATTAAACAGTGTATAGATTTTGAATATCCGTGGGATTATCTTCCACTTCCAGTCCATGGCTTTGTGGAGGTATATAAATCTTGACTAACATCACTTAGACATATTTGTGTAGAGATTATATAATTATATATATCTTTAGAGCTCTTGAGTATGTAGTTCTATTTTCATTAACACTGCACAGATCAGTGGCATTATTTCTTATATTCCTTACATCTAATATTTCTTACATCTACTGAGGTACACACACACATATATATATATATTTATCTTATATTCCATGAATAGATTCTGTGGATTTATCTCTACTTACATTCCATAGAGCTTTGGTGTTATCTCTACTTACATTCCATAGATCTGTGGAGCAATCTCTACTTACATTCCATAGATCTGTGGAGCAATCTCTACTTACATTCCATAGATCTGTGGAGCAATCTCTACTTACATTTCATAGATTTGTGGTGTTATCTCTACTTACATTCCATATATCTGTGGAGCAATCTCTACTTACATTCCATAGATCTGTGGAACAATCTCTACTTACATTCCATAGATCTCCATATATCTGTGGAGCAATCTCTACTTACATTCCATAGATCTTTGGAGCAATCTCTACTTACATTCCATATATCTGTGGAGCAATCTCTACTTACATTCCATAGATCTCCATATATCTGTGGAGCAATCTCTACTTACATTCCATAGATCTCCATATATCTGTGGAGCAATCTCTACTTACATTCCATAGATTTGTGGTGTTATCTCTACTTACATTCCATATATCTGTGGAGCAATCTCTACTTACATTCCATAGATCTGTGGAGCAATCTCTACTTACATTCCATAGATCTGTGGAGCAATCTCTACTTACATTCCATAGATCTGTGGAGCAATTTCTACTTAATATTCCATAAATCTGTGGGGCAATCTCTACTTACATTCCATAGATCTGTGGAGCAATCTCTAGCCTCTCTAAATGGCCGTGTAACTCGTGATCAAACTTCTTCAGGATGTAGTCTTGTATTCGTGTCAGCTTGGTGACAATGGCACTAGATGAGTTCAGGTCTTTAGGACGGGCAAATGGAATGGAGTTGACCCTTTCTCTACCCTTAAATAAAAATCATCTTCCTGAGTTGTATGGTTAATTGCACAAAATTTTTTACGTTAAAGTTTGCTGGTCACCAGTTTTGATATTATTTGTAAAACCTACTTTCACAATTAATGATATTTATGTAACAGTTCACATCAACACATTAAAATCTTTTCTGAAATTAATTTTACTTCATTGTTAATAGAAAAAATAATTTATATCTGGTATTAAATTAAAAAAAGAAATTTAAAAATTATATTTTAAATGACTTTGAAGGTCCATAAATGAAGATGTTCATGTGAAAGAAACTATTTCAGGAAAATCAATGATTGAAATAAATTTCTATTGAAGTAAAAATACTGGGGTAAACCTTAAGGCAGACCTTGGAAATCAATGATTGTGTTTTCTATGCCAGAATATATACCTTTCAATGATTGTGCTACATTTAGCAGGGTATGCATATCTTACACATTGACAAATTACTTAATACATGTAATGATATATATACCCTAGATACAGGAAGGTCTTTTGAGTTATACCAAGGTTCCACAGTACGCATGATCTGACTCAGCAGGGCACTACAATAACAAAGACATGTTTATAGTTTAGTTCTTATGTCATAAATAAAATACTTAGATATACAACAGTTGTAAGGCCAGTACTTAGATATACAACAGTTGTAAGGCCAGTACTTAGATATACAACAGTTGTAAGGCCAGTACTTAGATATACAACAGTTGTAAGGCCAGTACTTAGATATACAACAGTTGTAAGGCCAGTACTTTCCTTCTTTAAAGAAGACTACTTACTAAGCATCGTGCTCTAAATATGCAGGATCCATGACCTCTTTCACAATATCCCTGTAACAAAGATAGTTTATAGAAAATCAGAATTATCTAACCAGAAAAATACAAAAACAAAAGTTAAATCACAAATTATATATATATAATTCATATTAGATTTCCTTTAAAATTTTCATTCATTGATAGATAGTCCTTGGAAATATCTTTTAGGAAATTTCCAACTTAAATGCAACAAACATAAACTATTTCATGTTAAAGGAAAAACAAAAAATATTAGTACATTTTTCATTAAAATCAACAGTATTCAATCTTATTTCATGCAATTATTCAATAAACTGGTTTACAAAATTTTAAAAATTCTTTTTTTGCTTTTAATAATAATATGATAGAGGGTATTTTTCTGTCTAATAAAGAGAAAACTGTCTTTTTACTGGCCATCTAAAGAAAGCAAGCAGTGAAAGGCGAAAGGGTGATAACTCTTTAATAAATTCATTAAAAAACAAGAGAGATAATTGTAGAGATCTGAGAGGACATGCTACTGTCCAAATTTTCATCTTTGATATTTATTGAGTTATAGAGATGGCAAATGCACTTTAAAGCAGATATATGCAATACTTGAAAATGATTAGCCATGTTTGAAGTGAGTATATGTAATATATATTTTCTCCATCACCAATACATAAAGACAAAATAGCAATCAAATGAACTTTTCATTTTAGCATTTCTTTTTTAAATAGCTAACCTGTCTGGGGCATTAATCTGCCTGTAAAAGTCATTATGCAGTATATATTCTTAACTGTTTTTGTTGGTGAAATATTCTGATAGAATAAACTTGATTCTGCTACACTTTCTCAGTATGAGTATACTCATAAATTACAACCATAAAATGTCTACATCCCTCTATACACTTTATCCAAACATGTATACGGTTTCTCTGGACATGTTTTTATGCCCCCGTATCGAAGATAGTTTTTGGATTTGAACAACTTTGACCCTTTGACCTTTGAGTTTGACCTACTTTTGAAAAAACTTAAACCTTAGCCATAACTTTTGAACCACTGATGCTAAGGCTTTCACACTTCACATATGTTATCCTTGTGACAAGACCTTCCTTGGGATACCAACAACTTTGACCCTTTGACCTTGGACTCTGACCTACTTTTGGAAAACTTTAACCTTGGACACAACTTTTGAAAAGTTGTTGCTAGGGCTTTCATATTTAACATTTAATAAATATTTCATATTTTCCTTTTGACAAGACGTTCCTTTTGATACCAACAATTGTAATCCATTGATCTTGACCTTGGAGTTTGATCTACTTTTGAAAAACTTTAAACTTGGTCATAACTTTTGAACGATTGGTGCTTCAGCTTTCATATTTCACCTGTTTATTTCTTGTGAGAAGGCCTTTCTTTAGGCACCATTAATTTTGACCATTTGACCTTGACCTTGATGTTTGACTTACTTTTGAAAAACTTTAACCTTTTTCACATCTATTCAATGGTTACTGCTAGGGCTTTCATATTTCACAGGTATATTTCTTGAGACAAGACCTTACTTTGGGTACCAACATATTTGATTTGCATTTGAGAAAGTTTAACCTTTGCTATAAGTTGTCATACAGGGGCATCAGTGTTTCACAAACACATCTTGTTTTAATGAAGAATTTATTCTTATGCAGTTTAACATCAATAATCATGTCAAAGTTTTATACATACATAAAAATCATGTTAAATGATAAACATTAAAATCAGATAAGTGGTAATTTTGATAGTGATAAAATTCACAGAATGAAATCTACATGTGAAATCAGTATCAAGTAGAGAAAACAGAACAAATTAGTGAAGACTTACCCTAAAGTTTCCACCTCAGCAGCGTGTAGAAAAGCTTGATGATCACAGTGTAAGACAAAGATCAGGGGGGCCAGCAGTTCATGCATTCCCTAAAACACACATCAAATTCTGTTAAAGATCACTCAAGTACCATTCAACATTGCCAATCAAGGTCAAATGTAAAAATGCTTATTTTTAATCAAGGTGATTTCAAAAACTATTATTTAAAAAAAAAAAGAAGAAAACCCAAAACTATATTTTTGAAAAGTTTGCTATTGATGAAGAACCCCCCCCCCCCAATAAAATTATTAAAAGTAATTTCTGTATCAGCATGTCACTAAAACATTAATAAAACTTACAATTGTAATGTTTACATGCTGTGCATGACGTATTAGTAGATTCAATGCAGTTTTAAAAGACTTTTAACGAACAGGAAGATGTATAAACAAAGCAGATTACTGTGTAACACACATTCTCTCCAAAACTTCTAGAATGCATGCAAAATTGAAAACTGCACACCAAACACATATTAATTAAAAAATATTTCTTTAATATTATTTATTTCATATAAAATTAAGTGTGAAATTTTCATTTTTTTTTTTTTACACAAGGAAGACAGTGAAGAAGGATGGAATGTCAGAGAATGTAATGGTCAATTACTTCATCTGTAACAACAAGACACTGAAGAAGGATGGAATGTCAGAGAATGTAACGGTCAATTACTTCATCTGTAACAACAAGACACTGAAGAAGGATGGAATGTCAGAGAATGTAATGGTCAATTACTTCATCTGTAACAACAAGACAGTGAAGAAGGATGGGATGTCAGAGAATGTAATGGTCAATTACTTCATCTGTAACAACAAGACAGCGAAGAAGGATGGAATGTCAGAGAATGTAATGGTCAATTACTTCATCTGTAACAACAAGACATTGAAGAAGGATGGAATGTCAGAGAATGTAATGGTCAATTACTTCATCTGTAACAACAAGACACTGAAGAAGGATGGAATGTCAGAGAATGTAATGGTCAATTACTTCATCTGTAACAACAAGACAGTGAAGAAGGATGGGATGTCAGAGAATGTAATGGTCAATTACTTCATCTGTAACAACAAGACAGCGAAGAAGGATGGAATGTCAGAGAATGTAATGGTCAATTACTTCATCTGGAACAACAAGACAGTGAAGATTGATGGAATGTCAGAGAATGTAATGGTCAATTACTTCATCTGTAACAACAAGACATTGAAGAAGGATGGAATGTCAGAGAATGTAATGGTCAATTACTTCATCTGTAACAACAAGACAGTGAAGAAGGATGGAATGTCAGAGAATGTAACGGTCAATTACTTCATCTGTAACAACAAGACACTGAAGAAGGATGGAATGTCAGAGAATGTAATGGTCAATTACTTCATCTGTAACAACAAGACAGTGAAGAAGGATGGAATGTCAGAGAATGTAATGGTCAATTACTTCATCTGTAACAACAAGACACTGAAGAAGGATGGAATGTCAGAGAATGTAATGGTCAATTACTTCATCTGTAACAACAAGACATTGAAGAAGGATGGAATGTCAGAGAATGTAACGGTCAATTACTTCATCTGTAACAACAAGACACTGAAGAAGGATGGAATGTCAGAGAATGTAACGGTCAATTACTTCATCTGTAACAACAAGACAGTGAAGAAGGATGGAATGTCAGAGAATGTAATGATCAATTACTTCATCTGTAACAACAAGACAGTGAAGAAGGATGGAATGTCAGAGAATCTAATGATCAATTACTTCATCTGTAAGAACTTCTGCCTACAGTCACTCACAGTCATGGTAAGAGCCTGTAAGATTCTGATTCATCATCAGCACTGTTATTCAAACAACATGCTAAATCAATATAGGGATAAAGGCCAATCATGCCCCCAAAAAAGTTGTTGTTTTTTTCAAAGGTAAACAATACAACTCCTATGTTCACACTTGTCATTATGTTCTGTAAAGTTGCCAAATATGAGTAGATCTGTTTGGTACAACCCTAATACATGTATCTTGGATCTAAAGCTATATTTTTCTCCGTGATATAAAAAATCTTTTAAACATTAAATATTAATGCATGAATGGTTACACTCGGTAACATTTACATATTAGATTCACTGTAATAATATTTTAAAGAAAGCTCTTTAAGAAAGTTGCCACAAAAATTACATGGCATTGCAAATTCTCCATATACTTTCCTCATAAAACATCATATAAGAAAATAATTAACCTAGAGAAATTCATTGGACTTCTCTCATTGATTCTTTTTTTTTTTTCAGGTTAAACCCCCCCCCCCCCCCCCCCCCCCCCCACAAGAAGAAAATCTTAATTTTGACACGGTAATCGATCTGCGGGAAAAGATTCATTGGAGCATATGAGAAACCAAGATCACACTTCATGACATAAAACATGCTTTGGAATTAAAATACCTGCTTATAAGAAAGGTCTGTATTTGTTTTACAGAAGCAAAACAGAAGATCGACCATCATTTCTTGAACATCGTCCTTGTGAAAAAATTCTACCTCAGGAAAACTAAAAAAAAAGTTCAAGAAGGAAGTAAAAAAAAAAACTTAAAATGAAAAGATTTTTTTTTTTTAAAAAAAAAAATGTGGAGAGTTAGAATCTGGTAGGGAAAAGTAACTGCAACAAAAATCTGTGGTAAAAAAAATCAGCTGTTTAGTGATTAAAAAGAAAACATCTTTTATTGTTAGTGGTAAACAGTAGCTGTCTTTCCTTAACTAGTATGGCAAAAATAACCCCTAGTTTTATATTTCAGACAGCCATTTTGCGTGATGAAAAGCCAATTTGTCCATTAAAAAATTTGAACCCACAAAACACATTGATTTGGTAATTGGATTGTATTTGAATATACTTAAAATACTTTTTATTTGTACAATGGTTATCCTGCCATCATTTCTTGTTGTGTTTTTAAATGAAAAAGAATACTACCCCCCCCCCCCCCCCCCCCAAAAAAAAAGAAAATGATTCACTGTCCAGAAAAGTAACTCTTTTGATTAATGCAATATCCTTGCTTCTTTCTTTTTTTCTTAATTTGAGGAATATTTCATCTTCTGAAAGCTTTTTTCATCATGCAGTACTCTTTTTCTACATTTCTCATGTCTTAAAATATGCAATATTGTATTGATCATACAAATCATTCACAACAAATTGTTGAATAATAATTACTGAAAATGTGGGCTTATTATGTCTTAATCAACACAGAAAAGCATGTCAAAGTCTGCTGAATTTACATGTTCATATTCCGGACATATACTGTACAAATACAATAAACAGAAACTGAAAGAAATAAATACTTCATAATGTTATATGTCCTTTTACACATACCATATATACTCGCCTGTAAGTCCGTCCACCTATAAGTCGGCTGTATTTTTTAAGCTTAAATTAGAGGGATTGACCCACTAAAACACCAGTCTTTTTATAACTTGCGTATAAGTCAGATAAAGAGTTTTGGACCAAAGTTTAACTCCCAAAAAATCGACTTATAGGCAAGTATATACGGTACATGACAGTTTCAGAAAAATAGTGGTTATTAGAATTAACAACACAAGCTAACAGCAAGAAGGCTATTTTGGCTACAAAACTCACATGCAAAAGACAGCTATACCAAACTTATGAGAATCCAAGAGGAGAATTAATAAAGAACTATTAACTTCAATGTGTGCAGAGAAACATGAATCTTTTTCATACAAAATTACAATGGTTTGGAATGTACTTAACACTATTTAAAAATGATAACTGTATTTATATTTTAAAGTCTTTCTCCTTTTGGAAAACCATAAGCCTGGAAGCATAAAACGGTATTCCACCTGTCGGTACGAAGTATCAGCATTTAGTTTAGCATAAATAAACAAGATGTCCACCATTAAATTCCGCACTTGGTTTGACTGGAAGAATGCAATCCTAGGGTACCTTGTTAAACACAGAAATTCTTTGCATTTAATAATTGGATGAATAAACAGTTGTGTATACCTTTAAGTTGTACACATTTTCTGTGCACTTATTTTTCACACAGTGAATTACTTACACAATAGTGAATACGTTTAATTTATGTGCAATATTCCAAGGTAGATTTATCTTTGTAACTCATTTGTCTTGCTCTTACTGAATGATTTTGCAAAAGGCACAAAGTGGAAAGATATGAAAACTTACGTTCTAATGACATCTTGCTTGATGGTCAGTCGCAGTTCATTGTCCAAGAAAAACTGATTCCATGGACTCTATATAAGATAAATACATGTACACACAAATCAAACAGGATTTTCTCCTACACTCTACAGTCAAATACTACTTTAAAAAAAAATACAATTAAAATGATAACTGAGAAAACAATATTAGGACAACTACACTGATTAATCTCTCTTTCATAATGAGCATCAGCCCCTCTCAGCAGTCTCTCTCTCTCTCTCTCTCTCTCTCTCTCTGGGACACCACACAGGTATTTTACCTCATCAGCTTGGGAGAGTGGATTGTTGACTACTAAATCTGAGCTGCTTGAATCAACTGCTTTTCTTGGATTGACAATCAACTATAAATATCATTATACAATCAATTAATGTACAGACAGGAATTTTTAAATGTACAAGCATGTTTTAATCTATGCAAGAAAAAAAGCATATGATATAAATTTATTCATTAAAAAAATTATATCCCCAAGGCTTGTATAAAATACAGTATAAAGGATTATTTTTGTCGCATGTTATTTTTGTCCATACACACTAGCAATTTTTACCCATTTTAAATTTGTCCAGACACAGTTGTGTTGAAGAGAAAATGGTGTCTTTCTTGAAATTGCCCAGTTATAAATTTGCCCATATGTGGAAATGGCAAAGGCAAAAATAAAAATTTCCTTGTACACAGTACATGTATCATACCATTTCAACAAAATATTGCACCAAAGAATAAATATGATTTGACTTCGTTCAGGGTCATTTGTGAGTACTGATGGTATGATATACTCTCATACATTGTATATACTAAATACTCTACGTAGTTAAAAGTTATCTGGACACGTTTTTTTCTAAATCTAATAATTTGACTCTCATAGTTAAAGGTCAGGATCCAATGAGCAAATTTAGGGTAAATGATGATAACCTATATACCAAATAGCAAACATGCACATTAAAGTGAATAAAAGGCCCAGACACATTTGTATAAGGTTAATATGCCTATAACGAAGTACCAGGGATAGACAATTTTGATTTGTTATAAGCATAATTTCTTATATCCTTTAAGTTCATAAAATATTTAAAAACTAGAGGGTATGAAAATTACATTGCTGTAAGCATGAATTTATTATGCTCTCTATAACCATGTTTCATTTACTGCATACAATGTGAGATATCACTTTACACCAGTGGAACTGGGTTGTACATGGATCAGTTTATGATGAGGTCAAAATCGATTCTATGCCAGAATTGCATAAAAAGTTAGTCTATAAAGATCTCTTTCAAACAGAACAATGTCAATTGGATATTATTAATGAGTATCTATTAGTATTCTTATCAGTTCATTTTTCTGTGTTGATGCTGAGATCAGATATATTTTTTCCTTATTACACCCCACCTTGAAAAGTAGGGGGTGTCCATCCATTACAGTTATAGGTACCCGTATCTTATCCACAACTCCTCCTATACCGCTGAATAAAATTTAATGAGACTTTCACAGAATCTTTATTACATAGTGCCATTGTGACTGGGGTTCCCATTGATAGAAAAACATGGAAACTGCCATTCTTTCTGGATGATGGGTACCCATCTCTTATCTGCAATGCCTCCTATACCACTCAATAAAATTTAATGAGACTTTCCCAGGAACTTTTTTAACATATTGTCATTGTGCACCTCCTATTTTTCATTGTGATCTGAGAAATATTTGAGCAAGTTATGGAATTCGCCATTATAATCATATGGGAGTGGGAGGTATCATTTTTTTTTACTTCAGAGCTCACAATACCTTGTTTTATTTCTAATGCTGCAAAAAAAAAAAATCTGGTTGAGGGATAAAAGAAACGAATCAGTCAGGAAACCTTAAACACAGATTTTTCTGTTGGCCTAATATTAATCAGGTAAGATAACAATACTTTATTTTATTCAACATGTTTTTATAAATTTGTGTTAATGTACACAGCGCAGGTAGGTTAAGGCTTCCCATAGAATATGACAGTGCACTCTGTGCCTTCACATCTCTGAACTACCAAAATATGACGTCATAATGGAAAATGACGTCAGGTCACTGCAAACTTGAGGTTTTATGACGGGGAGAGTGTCATGAAATTTACACTTTATTTCAAACTGCATGTAAAATGCTAGATAGCTATTGCAAAATTCACGGGTCGTTTAAGGTTTTTTAAGTCTTATATGTCCGAATATTTTAAAAAAATGCCGCTTACCTACCCTTGGTTGAAATTCATCATTTTCAAAATGCTTATGAAAAATATACTTTTGAAATGTACTCTGTTTTATACCCGTGGTAGGAGGTAGAATTTATTTTGTGTGTATAAAAGAGTCTGGCGCAGGTGATTAATGAGGATTAATCTGAGAATTTTTGTGGAAATCTGTAAGAAGAGCTTGTTCTCTAACTGAATCTTGCTTGGGAAAAATGTGTGTTGGCTTTGTTTTAATACAGATTACGATATTGTGTGGAAAATACCCTCAAATTTGTAGGTAAGTTGAATTTCTCAGGAAATATTTTGTACCCAAGTAATACTATGACTTTTCCCAAGCACATTTCGGATACACAAGGATACGATGAGTTTATTTATATAACAAAATGTTAATAATTATTGTGTTAATCAGCTGCGCCGAAGCGATTTATATGAAACACTTCAAAAAATTATAAATGACCGTCACGTGATCAACAAAGTCATGTGATATCATAACAAATATGCTAATATATAGCCGAGGAAACCCATTATATAAATTGGAAGTACTAAAGTTCAATACTTATAAATTAAAACCAAAACCGACCTCGCAATGACATATAATGTTTTGAGCGCATTTTAAAGCTTCGGGAAGCCTTAACATAGCTGCGAGGAAAAATGAGGATACCAGGATGAGGGTGTGTAATACTAACCTGATCTTTTAGGTCTGTATATTTACTTCTGGATTTCTTGCAGCTGTTCTTCCATTGCTTTATGTCCTCTGGCAGTACATCCAGAAAAACCTAAAATTCAATCAACATCAGAAAATTAAACACGTTATCAAAGATTACACACTGTGTACAGGGATATTTTTGTGTTATTTTCACCCTTTCACAACTGCAAACAATTTTGCCCCAATTTAAATTCGCCCAGACACAGTTGTGTTTATGAGATAATGTTGTCTTTCTTGAATTAGCTGGCAACAAGGGCAAAGGAGCACAAATAAAACAGGGGCAAAAATTTCCCTGTATGCAGTAGCTCATCTCAGTGTTTTCTTTAAAGCAAAGCCTCAAACTAAACATATTCTGGAAGTGAGCAAAATTTTCCTGTTAAATCACTTAGAAAATGTTATTGAGGTTCAGCATTCAACCAAGTCTGGTAGCCTGCATACCTAGATGCATCATCCATACAAGTTTGGTCACCATTTGCTTATAAGTTACTATAGAATGAACCTGCTCCAAAATCTTTAAAGTATGGCAATGTGCATCCCTTGATGCATCATCCAAACAAGTTTTGTCACCAAAGAGCTGGTAGTTACTTGGGAATGGACCTCACAAAAAATTTAACATGGTTACTCATCAGGAAGGTCAAATCCAGCATAAGAAGCAAGCATGGTAGTGTGCATCCCTAGAAGTACATGTATCATCTATGCAAGTTCAGTCACCATAGGGCTTATAATTACTTAATGAACCTGCTCAAACACTTCAACTTGGTCACCCATCCAAGAAATACTTGTCATATCCAGCATACGAAGCAAGTCTGGTAGTATGCATCCCTAGACGTATCATCCATGTAAGTTTGGTCATCATTGGGGTTGTAGTAACTTTAGAATGAGATTTGCTCCAAAAACTTAAACTTGCTCTCAAAACTTTAACCTGCTCAAAAAACACAAACAGTTGGTCATTCTTTGGCTGAAGACGCAGCATCTGAAACCTGACTGGTACAATGAAGTATACTAGATACATCATCCATGATCTCTGATTAATATAGGGCAAAGAAGAACTTGGAAAGAAATCTGCTCCAAAAGCTTTAACCTAGTTGGGACTCTTAGGCCAAGTATTACATAAGCTCCCTCAGCTTTGTTGAGGTGAGCTAAAAATACCGTAAAAACTACAGGTATATTGAAAATGCATATTTTAAATAGCTTTATCAATTTTAAAATTGTTCCAGGCAGATCCACCCTGTTTAGCAAGTGACAGAAATATAAAAATGAGCTCCTAAATCTAGCTAATAGTAATGTTCATTGAGATGACATCTAATAAAATTGCTTTGGCAGAATTAAGATTGATGTTTGCAGTTAAAAGAATTCTGAATATCAAATGAAGGCAGAATCTTGATGACAAACCCTCCAGCACACGCTGCGAAATCGGCTGCTGCGTAGATGGCCATTCATTGCGTAACTTCTCAGTTCCTTGCGGTAGTTCTTCCTCTTGAATAACTTCTCCCACTCAAAACTAAAATTTACAAAAACATAGTTTCCATTTACATCAAAAGGACAGTCAAACAGATAACAAATGGATGGTCGATAGTTAAAGGATATTTTGAGTATCAATACATTTATATTAACATCTAAAAAACTGTAAGTATTTTCTTTCTGTTAATCCTACTGAAAAAAAAAATTGGGCTACCCTCCAGTATGTGAAAACTGGAAAAAATATCTACACACAGGCATTAAAGAATTCTTTTACTTTGGAAATGCATATGTATTACCTATAGGCATTACAGAAACTATCTGTAAGAATCTGAGAAGCTAACTTCTTATAGGAGGGAAAAGTAATCTACAAACAGCCATGGAAGAATTCATTTAATTTTGGACGTACAGAACTATGACCTTTAGGCATCATAGATGTTAACTATCTGCAGGAATCTGAAAAGTTTTCTTCCTCTAGGAGTAGTAGTTGGTAGAGTTATCTGCAGTAAGTTTAAGAGATTTATTGACCTGTAGGAACTGAAAAAGACACCTATCTGTGAGCATTTGAATGACTAATCTACCTTCAAGAACTGGAGAAGCTCACATACCAATAGATATTGAGGAAGTATCTACCTGTAAGAGAAGCTATGTATTTTCCAGAATTTGAAAAGTTACCTACCTATACAATTTCCAAAAATTTACTGTGAATCAAAAAAAAACTATTTGCCTGTAGAAATTGAGAAGCTATCTACCTGCAGGAGTAAGAGAAGTAATCAACCTTTAGGAACTGGAGGAGCTATTGACCTTTGGCAATATTTGGAGAAGCTATTTTACCTGACACAACCTGACTGTACAAACTGAAGAGGCTATTTACCTGTAGGGATTGGGGAGCTATCTACCTACAGGAATAAAGAAGTTATCTACCTGTAGGAATTGAGATTATTTACCTGTACTTATTTAGGTAATGAGGTTATCTACCTGAAGGAATTGAGGTTATCTACGTGTAAGAATAAAAGAAGTTATTATCTGTAGAAAAAAGAGAAGTTATCAAGCTGTAAAAATTTAGGTTACCTACCTGTAGGAATTGAGGTTATCTACCTTTGGGAATTTATGTTATCTACCTTTGAGTATTGAAGTATCTACCTTTGGGTATTGAAGTTTTAAACTACCTTTGGGTATCCAAGTATCTCCCTTTGTATATTGATGTTATCTACCTGTAGGAATTATGGTTATCTATTGGAATTGAGGTTATCTGCCTTTGGGTATTGAGGTTATCTACCTTTAGGTATTGAAGTTATCTACCTGTAGGAATTGAGGTTATCTACCTTTGGGTATTGAGGTTATCTACCTGTAGGAATTGAGGTTATCTACCTTTGGGTATTGAGGTTATCTACCTTTGGGTATTGAGGTTATCTACCTGTAAGAATTGAAGTTATCTACCTGTAGGAATTGAGATTATTTACCTGTAGGAATTGGAGAAGCTAGCATTGGGAGGATCTGGTTTTTCCCAATCATCAAAGCTGCTGTCACTTTGTGGTCTACTTAGTTGTTGATTGTTGTTGTTTTCTTTCTCTTGTACTGTCTTGTCCCCAAAGCTGTCCAGAGTACTGAGGATCTCATCCTTTGTTGGAGGACCCCCCTGAGTAGGGGGCATCATCTCCTTGTTTCTTGATGCCCACATGGTTGTTTCAAGTAATCATTTTCCCTGCAAAAATCTATGGAGTTCAATATTTGTAAGCTACAATTTATTAAAATATCATTCATAGGGAGACAAATTGTGCCTTATTTCTTAAAAAAGCTGTGACTCTATTTATAACAGTTAATATATGCATTGTATTATGCACATGGATCAGTCAACTTTCTTGTGTCTTTCCTATGACAATCAATAAATAAATGATTAATAAACATTACTTCCGTACAAAAGTATTTACTCATCTAACAAAATTAGACAAGCTTTAATATCTGCAGTTTATTTGATAACATTAACCACTGCTTCTGGCTCCCTAGATGAGGTTTTTTGATCAATGAAATGACTAACAGGATCCTCAAACAAGATTTATTGTTTTCCTGCATCATGAATCAGACACAGTGCACAATTTTACAGACCGTATCAAGTACACACAGAAAATCTCAAAATGAAGCACAGATCCCCCCGCCCCCCCCCGCGTTCATTGTTTATGTTACTCATTTGTCCCCCCCCCGCGTTCATTGTTTATGTTACTCATTTGTCCCCCCCCCCCCCCCCCCCCCGCGTTCATTGTTTATGTTACTCATTTGTTTCCTTTCCTTTTTTATTTTATGTACCATATTTCATGTATTTATGAAATAAATTTGAAAATTCTTACTGAAATCAGCAAATTACAGTCGTTTGAATTCACAGAAAAGAAAAATTGTTAGCACTCGTCTGCCAGTATTTACCTTGTGTATTGTGTCGATTCTGAACCAGAATAAATAGAACGAAACACCGTACTGATCCCAATTAGAAGACAAAATGTTGTACAATTTATAATGATAAATTTTCTTCTTTCTTTCTCTTGTTTTATTCTTTCTTAGTTTCCTTTTTATTAAATGTTTTTGAAATACATATTTATTTACTCTAGACTCAAGTGATTTATTCCAGTGATTTCAAGTCATATATCCAAATCTTTTCATATTCATTTAAAAAAAAAAAAGAAGCCCTTTGGGAGGTGTTCGTTTATAGGTATGTTTTGAGTAGAGTATAGAGTAGTATTTACTGCAGTTTATTTAAATCCCCCTGAATCTAAATGGTTGTAACTGCTGACAATCAAAATGTTGAACTGTTAATAAAATTTAATTAATGTGTACAAGGTGTAACAGTATTGTCTTTTCTATGTAAGTGCCTTAAAGGTAATAAGTGAAATCTAACAATACATGTTTTATACGTAATTACATCACACCTTTACTGGGTGGCAGAATTAAATGTTAGTTATAATATATAAGTTTTTTTTTATCAATTAAGCTTTAAAAACACAACAACTACGTGTAAGTGATTGATCAGTACACCCGCATAATTAGGAAGACAGTCTTCATATTCGCTATTATATTAATTACTGCTTTTATGTTTGCAAGGAAACACAGAGAGTTAACGAATCTAATCACAGATATCGGTAATATTTCAATTTTTCCGTATCAATTTTTGAAGAATTATTTATTGTATGTTAAATTTGCAGAATTAAATGTCCGCGAATATAGCAATTATTAACTCCGCGAGTTAATTTCCTGCTGTACAGTAATTCACACCTGATCAATTTTGCTGACTATTTTTTACATTATCATTAGTTTTCATATCTGCTTGTTATTGATTAGTTGTATTAAGTTTGAAAGTGACTAGTGAGTTTAACAAGCATTCTGAGAGTATTGCATTAGCAATACTAGTCCCCTACTGGCAAGTTTAATGTGGTTCCCATTAAAAATTGAAAATGCCACAATTCCCTCAAAAAATCATTGAAGCAGAGCAAAATGCAATCTTCTTCTAAAACTCATCAAGGGAAACTCATATACCAAAAATCAGTTCAATATCTGCAAGCCTTTAGGAAAAAAATGTGCAAAACCCTTAAAAATTAATAAGGTCATAATTGCGTCTAAAATCAATGAAGCCAAACGACATGCAAACCCTATCTGTAAGTTATCAAGATAACACTCAAATACCAAAAATCACCTCAATATCTATAAGCATTTAGAAGAAAAGTGTGGAAAACAAAGTGGGACAGACAGACAGAGGGACAGTTGGACAGACAATTCATACATACATTAGGAGGTGTACCCTAACTATCATGTTCATATATACATCATTCTTTATATTTTGTCTGCTGTAGAAAATTCAAATCTACATAAATCTGCTAGTACCCTGATTGTATGTTATATCAAATAAGGAAGTCTATATCTTTGTAAGCCTTTATTTCCCTATTTACATTTCTTTTTCATGATTTAAAACAACAACATGTGCACAGGCATTCTCAGACATGTTAGATATTTATCATGTTAATATAAACATAGTAATCCTACTCTTCTAGAGACAGTTTTGAAGATTTTTATTTAAAACTGAGTGTTCTTATAAGAAAAAAAAATCTCAATGATCTTCTTTTTCAAAGCATCTGGATCTCAAGTAAAATTTTGACAGCTGCTGGATCATATCTGCAGCATGTCATGATTTGAATAAATTTGAATGTACATCCAGTAATGAAGATTTCAAATAAATCTTGTCATTTCTGTTCCTGTGGTTATTGAGAAACTATTTCATAATAAAGTCGTTGCCCATGTGGCGCAGTGGTTAGAGCGTCTACCCTAGAGTCACGGAGTAAGGAGTTCAGCCTTACGTTGTGGACACCGCGTGACGCGGTGAGCAGGCATTCGGATGAGACCGTATAAACTGAGGTCCCGTGTTGCAGTAGGTGTTGGAAAGAAAAGAATCCCTCACTGCTAAATGGCCCCAAGTGCCGAGTATAGGTCTAAATTTGCAGCCCTCCACCAGCAAGTGGTGGCGTCTCCATACGAGTGAAAAATTCTTGAGAGGGATGTTATTAAAACAACAAACAAACATGAACTGAAATGGTGATTAGTTTCCCTACTAACGGAAAAGAGCTTGATCAATGCCACCATCCCCACCCCACCCCCAACACTCCCCCTCCCAACAACACTAAAAAAACCCCAGATTTTTCAAAAAATAGTAAAGGATATCTAACATCGAGTCTACACTTTTAGATCAGGTTGAATAAGGTAACTATGTGAAATTCCTTGAATGGCTAATTTTTCAAACAGAATGTAACATGTCCTCTCTTTTATGAAATGTAATGGTTTGGGTCATGGATATTGGCCTGGGTAGCTCAGTTGGTAGAGCACCTGACTAGTGATGCAGGGGTCCTTGAATCCATTCCCAGTCCAGCTATACATTTTCTCCTTTCCTGTTGCAGATTTGGCGCTGTTGAATACCTCTGGACTTGCAGGTGAAAGTCCTGCCAGGGGCAAATAAGAACTTGGGTTTGTCTTTGAGGGCGTGAAGACAATCTAAGGAGGGAGTAATGTGCATTTTCTCCTTTCCTGTTACAGAAATATGCTCTTTGTATGAAACTTAGATATTCACAGATTATGAAGCTCACCTGAATGAATGTTATCTATAGAAGTAAGGCAAATCTCACATCAATTTTTTTTTCTAGATAGTGTGCATCCTGAGATCAACGTAAAATGAAAGTGTAGGTCAGATCCAGCATCTGATTCTGAAGCAAGTCTGGTAGTGTCCATGCCTAGATGCATTGTCCATTCAAAATTAGTCCAGGTAGGGCTTATAGTTACTTGGGAATGGACTTGCTTCAAAAATTTTAACCATCAAAAATGATGAAAATATACTGATTAGATGGAAATTAATAAGGGAACACTACTGTTACCTAAAAATGTTTAGCATGTTGCAGAGTGTTCCACAACGGTGTGAGGATGTGATCAGGAAGCAGAGAGGACACACCAGATACTCAAAATTTCACTTTGAATGCACATATCTAATGAATTATGCTTGATCAAAATCCAACGACAATAAAGCAAATTTCACCATCAATACATGTGTTCCCTTATCTGCTTATTTATTTCCATCAGTATAGTTCATTAGTACAGGTCTGGCACAATCTCTTGATTTAGCTATATAGCTTTATTTAGCTATATAGCTTTATTAAGCTATTCAGAATAGCTTGATTTAGCTATTTTATCACACTTTTTTCATAAATGTGCTATTTTCTCAGCATCCACAAAAAGTCGCACCTTGGTGCAGTGATAATATTCAACCTTGAACTCTTCTGAAAATAATGCATGTAAAAATCACTCATCAAATTGTGTCTCCTTAAGAGACTTTGTACTCAAAGTTCTAAATGTTTTGAGGCTATATAAAGCAATTGATAGTTACTTCTGCAATGAAATTATAAAGGAGGCCAATTATGGTCAACAAGATAATTGATTGGTAATAATTCAGTACAATGAGAAGCAATCATACTTATCCATGCCTCAACGCACATAAGGTAGTGTACAGTTACTCAAACAATGGAAATATATCTTTTGCTTAAAAGTATTCAAATGCTGCAATGTTAGAACTATCTTTGATTTCGGTTGTTGTTTTGTTAGCCCATAGTACATATATGAATAGTCAAATACTTGTGACTTTTTGTCTATTTCTTGCAAAAAACATTTTTGTGAAAAACTGTATAAAAATAGCTTTATCAAGCTATTTTGAATAGCTTAATAAAGCTATATAGCTATTTCAAGCTATATAGCTAAATTAAGAGATTGTGCTGGACCTGTAGTAAACATGACAAAATCCATA
This sequence comes from Saccostrea echinata, assembly GCF_033153115.1. Classification (NCBI taxonomy): domain Eukaryota; kingdom Metazoa; phylum Mollusca; class Bivalvia; order Ostreida; family Ostreidae; genus Saccostrea; species Saccostrea echinata. Next base: position 9,598,590 of record NW_026889772.1, on the reverse strand, counting down.
ATTTTTTTTTAATGATAAATTTCATGAGTCCGACTGTTATATTTTTTCTACCACGGTAAAATCAGTGAAATTTGTCTCAAATTTTGCAAAATGGACTGGAGAAGTTCAGAGGAGAGAGGATGCTGCTGGACATGACCAAAATAACAGGACTTGTCCGTCTGTAGTGAAATGCACCATGGGAGCAAATGCTGTAATGACTCTCGTTCATGGAACATTACTTATTAGTTATTAACTAGCTAAAACTAACAAATTACAATTACTCAAATGATTGCAAAACTTATTAGGTCATGTGAGTAAAATTCATAGTTTCGAACTAGACTACATGTATGAATTTACTTTGAACAAGAGTTCACTTACTTCAGTGCAATCTATTTCAAATCATTTACAATGAACTATACTGTTTAACAGCAGGCAATATTCTCAGCGACAAACGTGCACAATAACAATGTATGTAAATAGTGATTATAGTCCACTGACTTACCGGAAAATGATGTCAGCCGGGCTCGGATCGAAAGTTCAAACTAAAATCACGATCACAGAAATGTTTTAATTTTTTTAGGCAATACTCCTGAAAAATTAAAAAAAAGAACCATAAATAAAATAATAAATAATATCTAATAAATGTCTTTAAAAAATTAATTCCAAAAATAAATCAAAACATGCTTACAAAGAAGAAAACAAGTTGAATCTCTCTATGCTTCATTTTTGTCTTCCTTTTCCGGAACAAAGAACGTTCTCATTCGAATTATATGTTTTTTCAAACATTTGAGAAACACTGATTGCCGTCAAATTTTTCCCGAATTTACCTATTCATATTGTCTCTCTTTTTTTTACTCTCGGAAAAGAAGCAGTACATGACCTAATGCCGTCTTAATGATAGCAGGTAACTTTAAAGTTATGTTGTTTTAACCTCCATAAATATATATCATAGCCAATCCTGTACCAATCCCGTGACCCCTTGCAATGGGGTGCAGGTGAAAACCACAGGCACCTGAAGTGTGGATAACCCCCTTTTTAATGAAGAAAAACAAGATCCTATAAATTCTCAAAAATATTAGATTTCCCCGTCAATCACATCTGTACTTTGTACTATGTGAACAGTTTGTACTTTTCCTTACGTTTAGAGATTGGCCATTCACGATATAACAAAAATGCACAAGGTAAACAAAATGCAAAATTTATAAGGAAACCAGGGGTATCCTGATTCGAGATATATTTTCAAGGTAAATATGTTGACGGTTCGACCGTTGGGGCGAGCGCAGTTGTTCACTTAATTTTAAGATCTGTCTCTTCAAACAGCACGAGACATTTGGAACGTCTAGACTGTGATTTCACATGACAACGTATGTTAGCTGCATTTCCATTAAAGAAGTGTGAAAAGTGCAACATTTTAACAAAGAACGTTTAATCTACTATCTGTATGCAATATCCATTAAATTAAGGTGAATTTATTTTTTGTGAATTTTTAGTTTACCGTGAGAACGAAGTTAGCAGCAAGAACAACAAGTATTGCATTGTGGGTCTAGAGGTAACTAACTGTGGAAAAAATTTCATTTGGATCAATGTGCAAAGTCCGAATTTTCTCTGCCCAGGCATTGCTTTAAGAGCTCACAGTGACGAGCAGCACTTTGCACCGCTCACTGCACTCACTATTATAGTGTTACCTATCATATTTTTTGCAAGCACTCTGACAGGGAGATGTTTTTCTACTAGTATCTTTAACCCAAACCCCATCCTTAGTGTTTTTTATGCCATAATCGGACGCTTTATTAATCAGATGCATAAAATTTTCTCCAGTGACAGTGATGAAGAAGGTCATGCACATGAGATATTATGTCATGCGCACAAGATATTATGTGCCCACAAGATAACAAGTCGTGCGTATGAGATAATTAGTTGTGCATATTTGATATTATGTTCGCACTAGATTATAAATGTCATGCGCTCGAGATATTATGTCGTGCCCACACAGTATGTCATGTCTTGTGCACAATATAATATGTCTTGTGCATGAGATAATATTTCATGTGCACAAGATACTTTTTGCCCAGTATCTCTGAAAAAAAAATCTGTGTCTTAAACTTACCACCGTACTATTTTAATAATTTTGCAGGGAAAATATTTCTTCCAAAGATTAAAATTGAATATTATTGACCTGGCGCTATAAGTTAAAATTATCACTGTTTCACAATACCATCACACTACTTGGAGCTTCAAATTTTAAATGTGCAAAAAATTTTAAAAGTAAAAAAAAACTGTTGAATGTAAGTGGTGTTTGTTGTTATGATATCCTCTGTTAAAGTAGGATGTATATATTTTATATTTCTCTTAATGTAGATATGCAATGGCTTCAGAATCCAACATAGATAAAGAGAGCCAAGACATAGAAAGTGAACATACACCTCTCAATCCCACAGAAGAAGACCAAACAACAATAAAAGACACTGTTACAGACAAAAATAACAAAGAAAGTTCAGGAAACAAAGATCAAGTCACTCTTAGTTATCCTCTACAGCCAAAACCTCCTGTGGTCAGATTTTCATCTCACAAGGGAGATAACACTGAACAGGTGGAAGTAATTGAGTACACGGACACTGAAGTAATGGATCCAGATTCATCCAATGATTCCAGTTTATGTAAGGCCACCAAAGGGCCACATATAACCCTGATGACTGTACTTTTATGCCCAGTTGCCTTTTTCCCATCATTAACTGTGGCCTTTTACTATGGCGCCTGGACGTGGTACAACTTGTACATATACTACAGTGAAGAAAGAACTATGTGCCATAAGATCTTCATTTGTCCTCTCCTCATCATTACCTTTCCACTAACTGTTGGATTGAGCTCTATAGGAATAGCAGTATTTGCAGCATTTATTCAAATCTCATGGTCTTTTATTAGGTGGAAAATAGAGTTTTTAGATTTTGAGAAAGGTTTTTATGGGTGGTTGTGTTATAAGTTAGGTTTACCCATGTGTTCACCTTATGAGGTCATAGAATACACTGATGATTCAGAACTCGAACCAATGAGAACATGATTTTTTCTATTTTTACACTTAAAAACATGTTTACAGAAATTCAATGTTTATTTATATTTGATGTCCAAGTGTTTTAATATTATGAAGAATAAAATTGTTTTTGTCTTTTCTTTTTTTCCTCACAATTATGGATCAGTATTTCATCAAGATTTATTTTTCTGTCTTTAGAGATGAAAATTCTTAGTCAAAAGCATATGATAATTATACCCTTTGATGTATATTAATTAGTTTATAGTTTTTATTGAACTAATTTTTTACTTTTCATGATAAATTACTTTTGTTATTGTTAGTTATGTTGATGATCTCCTTTTGTTGTGCTTGGACAAATGCTTTTTATGTGTCACATAATACCATGACTATTGCATAGATACTGCAGCTCATTAGGGGAAATGCAACACTTTATGATCAGTTTGATTTCCTCTGTAAATGAGATCATTTTTATTATTTGTAATTTTGTTTTCCTTTTGTTGTCTTTCACATGCTCATAATTTCTATATATATTTATAATGTAGGTTGTATTTGTAATTATTCATTCTCCACCCTGCAGGCACTATATATTGTTCAGTTTGTTTGTATACGTCTATTCATTTAATTTTATTTCTCCTATGGCTAATCCACTATAACTCCACAGACACAATTTCATGTTGAGGATGTGTAGCAACTGTATCCTCTGGATTGTCGAAGTCAATATGTCTTCATGTGAATTACATGTCAAGAGTCGAAAATTCTATTGTAAACTGTTTTTTTTTTCACCCAATCACTATTTGGAAGCTTGCAATTCAGGTTATGAACAATACAAAGATCAAAATACATGTATCTTACTGAAAGTTAGGTATGTTGAATGCCAGGTAATATGCCTTTTTACACAAATATTAAGCTATGATAGTATTCTGAAATTCTTCCTCTTCAGATTAAATCAAGGTTTCTTGTGTTGATATGAAGGTTATTCTTGTCTAGCGTATTTTTTACATTATCCACATATGAACAAGGAATAATCTTCAGAAATTAGATGCTTTCTAAACATTTCTCATGAACATCATTATGTGTCAATCATTTTTATGGTGGTAATAAGCGTGTGAAATGTGCACTATACTTTTTTGCGGATGGTGTGTATTGGAATTTATTTTTATATACGCGGTAGTCCTTGGGACCAGGTTAGGGGCCAAATAAGGGTAAACTTTTGAAAGGAAGTATACTTTTAAGATATCATGTTATCTACTATAAACTGTATTGATAGATGTTCAAGAAATACTTATATGTACTAATAAAACATGCCATTAGAGTCTGTGACCAGGTTTTGCTGTCAATTTCAGACTGTATGTGTATTTAAGAAAAGAAATTTGCACAAAGTGCAGCTGTATTGTTAGTGTTTATTTAGTGTAATCAAGTTTAGCTGAACAATTATAATTAAAAAAAACCTATATGATTGAATGTTAACAAGTATATATTATCTATAAAATACTAACATTTTAATGAATTAAAAATTGTATGCATTATCTATGCTTGAGCCTCTGAATCATTAAAAAAATAAAAAATAAAATGTTTATCTAACTAAAGCTATTAAGTTATGGTTTTAAATTAAAACTATTTCATTGAAGACAGATAGGAGATTTATTGCATCTCAGTGGATACATTGTAAATGGCTTAAAGTTGCCAACTCTGTGTGTGTCTTGGGTGGGGGGATTCTTGCTTATAGTTCATTTGGGGAGAGGCACTTTGAATCATTCAGTCTTCACCTTCACAAGCCATAGAGTTTTTGCAACAGTTACAATAGTAGCAGTGAATGGTACTTTAGAAACACTTTTTGGCAACTAGTCCTGTCCCATCACTGCCCATGATCCCTTGCACTTCGTTATTGGGGACTCCAACTCCAATAACGAATTGCAAGGGACTATTGGGCATCTAACAACAATATTGAAGTGTCCACACCATCAACTAAGGGCTCAGGAGCCATGGTCATGAATTTTACAATTTTGGAAGTTCATTAAGTCGTTATTTTAATCACACATACAGCTGGTCTGTGAAATACCCAAAAGCGGAGTAAAAAATATTTTCAAAGATGTGACACATAATAATTTCAATATATGACCTACTTTTTTGATGGTTTTGGCCACAACCCTCAGGCCCCAATGAGTTAGAGACCATGATATTAAATTCTATATACCAAAATTGAGAAGAAGCTGAAATTTTTCAAAAGTTTACGGACAACATCAGTAGATCATCTGAGTGATGCGACATAATAATTGTGAAAAGCACAACTAGAATTTTTGCAATTTTCCTAGTGTGTTAAATTGTCCATGTCCCGCATTGGAGCATGTTCTTGTTTATCACTGTCCAAAGCTTATTCCCCCAAGTTGTCAAAGTCGGGGGACTAATAGTATTAAATGATGAAATGACCCTCAATTCTACATTTAGACACTAGACGTTTTATCAATTAACAATATTCATTTTCATTCATATGTTGATTCGATATATATCCCTTTGAACTCGGAATGACTAACTAACAGCAAAACTTTATGATAAACATGATGACTTCAACTTTTCTATCGTCGACTTCTCTTAATTTATTTAGCAATATACCATTATCACCTGCATATAGTTTATGTATCCCAGTTGATTTGATACGCAAGATCATGTTCTACGTACGACAATTTCTAAAACGAGGTAAGCCATTGACAAATAAGTTGATGATACAAGAATTTCAACGGTTTCGTTAAAAGAGTCAACATTTCACAAATTCTATGATCGATACAATGACCTTGTAAGCAAATACAATCTATCGTTAAGTCGAATGTTGACTGAGGTTTTCCATACAAATTGTCAAGTTATTAATTTCAGACTGAATTGACAATGGATTTTTTTTTATTTGCCCGATCGACAGGGAATGCTTACTCCTCCAAGGCACCTGAACCTATACCTCTGATGTTTTTAGAGGTTCGTGTTTGCTTAGTTAGAATCATCTAATTGTGTTTCAGGACAAGCCCTCACCACTTATCGTTTAACCGGGTCCGTGGGAAAATATCATCAGTTTAACGATAGAACGTTCTATCCAGTGTTTGCTCTGTTCTGATGGACCTTTGAGCTTGATTACGGTTCTTTATCTTCATATTTAATCCTAACGAAGATGATGTCTGGTAATTTAGGGATAACAAACAGTATTCAGAATCAAAAGTCCATTCAAACAATACAAATCAGGAGCAGAGCAACACGGACCTCTAAAACATCACAGGTGGGATCAGGTGCCACGGAGGAGTAAATCTAATGGTTTGATGTGTATACATTGGTTTTCATGAAAGCAGGGGTCCTCAAGGCTATGATCAAAGATCATTGGCAACTTTAATAAAGTATACTTCGAGATGTGTCTGAGCTAGGACATGTTCTTTACTTGGAACGGTTTCTAAGCGTAATTTCAATGCAATTAATGTTATTGTACATGTTAACTGTTATGGTGAAGAAATTGCAATTTTATTTTGGCTGTAAATGGGTTTTTTTAAGTATTACTTATTCTGCTTTTACTCTATAGAAAGTACACATCGAACACAACTGTAGGTACCCTAAAAATTCTTATGAAATAAGACTAGAATTGTTTCATACCATAAGTATACATGTATTAAAAACAAAAAAGATATAGAATATTAAAACGATACTGTTTGTAAGCAAGTAATGTAAGTATTGTTTAAACCGTGCATAAATATATTGAAAGTGGAAAAGAAGGTGATGAACCAAGTAACCATATATATACCACTTCCACCATGTCTTTTGTTCTCTTTCCCCTGTCATAGTGACAGCTTTATAAAGTTTGTATTGCTTTGCTGCACATCCCGTCTTTAATTTTTATTTTCTTAGTGCTGGAAAGGACTATTTAAGTTGGAATAAATTGTATCCAATCCAAATGATTATGTTCAATGAAATATATTTAAACCAAACCAGGCGTCTGCAGAATCTGTATTTCGCACTTTTCCTTATTTTCAGAAATAATCAGTGCGAGAAAACACGCACTTTTGGTTAATTAATGGACGCCAACTGAACCATTTGTGGCTAAGCTGTCCAATATATATACTGTTCTAGGTAACTCCTAACATCCATTCACCGACACCTATTCTGTGTTAAACTTTGTCATTTCTGTCATATCCGCTGGCTAATTGTTTTATCTTTCAGATAAAATTGATTAAAATTTAACACACACACAGTACTGGTCTTATCCTAGTTAAAATAAATTAAGGAAAAATTATGTTCAACATTCTCAGGAAAATAAATCATTATTATTTTTTTTTTACAAGTTTCAATCACATTTTATATATAAACAATTTCTTATGAAATAAATTATGATGACAGCTTATTTTTGTGAATGATGAAGTTAATTTTGTATTACATGGGTGTTACCAGAAACCTGAGCTATACTGCACACGTGGACTTGTCCTCTTATTTTGAGGTGTTTTTTTTTTTACATTAAAAAAAAATATTGTATTTCGATGTTTTCTAAATTTTTACCAAGTCTCCTTAAAGCCAGACCAAAACTGTAGTAGGAGTAGCACTTCATACAGATATAGATTACGGCGTATTCTATGTATTGTAAACAAGACAACCCATTTATTGTTCAAAATCAGTAAGCGATAACAAGAATTATGTTTACTTATGTAGAAAGTTTTACTGAAACTTGAACAAAACTGTAGAAAGAGTAGCATTTGAAATAAATTCAAACATCATACTGTTTTGAAAGTAACCATAAGTCGTTCATTGAAATCAATACCTCATGCGTAGAATACTGAGGTAGTCAAATTGTGTACATACGAGGTTTTATTTATGTTAGACCAAACGTGGAGGGGGGGGATCATTCTGAACGAATTTCAAAAACTATTTTATTTTTTTTATTAACCATGATAAAATCTGATGAACAGAAATATATGCATCTTGGGGAGGCTTTTTGTGTATTCTATAATGTTTATTTGAATTAGACTAAAACTGTAAGGGGAGTAAAATTTTGAATGAAGTTTGAAAAATTTTGTTTTATTTTGAAGTAACCTTGACAACTTCTTGATTGAAATCATAAACCGATATGAAGAATTAAGTATTTTAATACTGCCTACTTCTGTATCAGGTTTTATTGAATCATACCAAACTGTAGGAGAAGTAAGAATTTCAATTATTATTCTATATTTAGTAACCTTAGCAATATTGATTTCAATCGAAATCAGTATCTAGCCATCGTCGGATACCAATGGGTGATCTCGTCTTTTACTCAAAAGACGAGATCACCCATGGGTATCCGACGATGGAATTAAGTAACTTGATGTAGAGTTTTCTTGTGTACCAAGTGCTTTTGTTTGATATGGAAAGATTTGATCGATCCATGTATGTCGATATGGTATTTTTTTAACAGACAAACAGGCGGACGGACAAATCAGACATTACCAAACACAAGCTCATCTACAGCTATCTACCGTTCACGGTAGCTCAGTCGGTAGAGCGCTCGTTCCGTGATTTCGAATCTCGGCCGCGACTGACCTAAGTCGATAAAAAATGGGTAGCAACTTTTAACTTTTCCTTCGCAATGCGCTCGGCACTTTGAAGTGAAAGTTGCGGGTCCTTCGGATGAGACCTTAAAAACCGAGGTCCCGTGTCACGGCAGGCGTTGGCACGATTCAGATCCCTCAATGCTCAATGGCCCTAAGCGCCGAGTAAAGGTCAAAATTTGAAGCCCTTCACCGGTATATGATGAAGTCTCTACATTAGTGAAAAATTCTCGAATGGGACGTAAAACAACATACAATCAATCAATCAATCAATCTACAGCTATCTGAAAAAAGTGGTGGAAACTGACCTCTGACTATGTGTCATATCTGTTTACGGCTATGAAGACTTTTGAACAAAATAAAGTTAGAAAATTCAAATGATTTTGAGCTTCAATATTCCCATCCGAGTTTTTAATTTAAAAACCAATATTAAATAAGGGTTTTCTGGTGAAGTTGTTCGTGCTCGGTTAATATTAATTGTATTTCGAGGTGGGCAAAATCATCGCATTGACTAAAAAAAAAAACCCATAGCTTTTATTAGATTCAAACAGCATGCATCCCTCAAACCAACAGATGATGTTAAGTCCATGTTCGAATTTGAGAACATGACCATTTTCTGACACACGGAGGTGACTTTGCATATATTTTAATTTTGTGTTTGAAGTGATGTTTTGATCTATCACATGTTTGAATGTTTCCCACCTAAATTATTGCTTTCCCAGAAAAAGAAACATTTTGTCACCTCACGAGAAAACCAGAGATCACGTTCAGAGTTCTATAAAAGTAGCCAAGGAGCTCCAAATGACACTCGTATCTTTGTCAACTCCGAGTCAGGTATATTTATATCTATACAAGGTAAGTTATAAATATAGAGTTTTTAAACATAACATTCGGAACAACGCAATATTTTCGTTACTAATCTTATTAATCTTAGGCAAGAAAGACATTTGCACTGAATAATCAACAATCTAAATTTGCTTGACATAGCTGACAATATCAGCTGATTCAATATATTGTCTTATAAAATTTGAATGAAATGATAAAGAAGATGGGCGAACAAGGCGAACGAAATGCCTATAGTGCAACAAACATGAAGGTGAAAAATTAAATCTCAATTATAATTTTTTTTTTGATATTTCATCTAACATTAAAGTAAACTTTATGTAAAATCTCCACAATTTGCAAAAATCGCACAAAGATTGAAATAATTTGCTTATGAAATAGCATACACATACTAAAGAGGGCGAAAAGGATCATTGTCTTATACTATAAAACAATTTCTCGATATGAGTGGGTCATCGCACCATTTTTTTTTGAAAGTTTATCCTCAAATTTTTGCGTAAAAATACACATATTTTGGTTTACAAAAACATGGAACAAAAACCCACTATACCTTGAAAACACACTTTCATGACAAAGCATTCGCATCTTTCCGAGAAATACTTGAAGTCTATTTAGTCAAAGGTCATATCACAAATATGGTTTAAATGCCACAATTCATTAGGAGTTGTGTAGCGTAGTGGTTAGGGTGTTAGTCTCAAAGGAAAATGACACCCAGGATCTTTATTTCTAGGGTTCGAACCCTACGAATACCACATCATTATTTAATAACAGAATAATTTTTGCCTAAAAAAAATTTCTCAGATAAGTTTTGTTACTCATAATTTCATAAATTTCAACTGAGAACTTTACTGTAAATACTAAATTCACAAACTGAATATGATTTTTATATATCTGAAGATATGGGCATTCTGCACGCCTTGTTCAACCATCTCCTTTCAAATCTTTGATCTCATGGGGAAAATTGAGGTAACTGAAATGCAGTTGCAACCCCATAAGCCCTAGCCCTATATGGATACTACCAGGTATTAAAAACAATGCGTGAGCATGAGGATAACACCATTACGGAAATTCTTTCAGGTAAAAATTCGACTATAAGCAGGTTTCAAAATACAGAAAAATGTGGTCGTCCAACAGGTTTCATGAATCTATTTGTCGGAACGGTATCACGTAGCTGTATTTAACAACAATGTAACTAAGTCAAACAAAAGGTTTTTTCATGTAAACAAATTTTTGATTTTCTTTGAAAAAAAAACTTACCAATCGACATGTTATGAAATACATCAAGATAGCATGCATTACACGGGCATTTTGGTTATCAAAGATTTCATAAATATCTTGTCAAAACGATTTTAATTTACTTCATCCCCCCTTTCCTTGAGATCGCTTTGAAGTTTAATTTTTTTAAAGGGTAAGAATCACTATTTCCCTTAAATTTTGTAATTGAATACGTGTAATTGAAATAACTATGAAATATAGCTAAAAAAAAAATACCACACTTGTCTGCCAAATATATATTTTTTTAATTTTAAAAATATACAAAAGTATCAAAACATTTTAATTTGATAACATCAGAATGTTCGACTTTTCAACACTTTATGCAACCGTTCCCCCCGATAAATGTTTTTTTTTTTTTTTACATCATAGACAGCTGCTTTTTCAATAAAAATGGAACTCGTAAGTTTACTTACCTTGTCATTGGTCATTTGCAAAGTTATTTTGTGAAGAAACAAACTCATTTTACACACAAGTACCCTGAAGTAGATATTAAAAAGATGCTTGAGTTTCTGATTGACAATATCTTAATAGTTTTTGGCGATCAGGTCATACAACAATCTGTAGAAATTCCCATGGGTTCCAATTGCGCCCCGTTATTAGTAAACCTATTTTTGTATTCATATGAAGCAGGATTTATCATAAAACGTATACATGAAAAGAAGACACTTGCTGTGGCCTTCAACTCGTCATTTAGATATATCGACGACTTATTATCAATTAACAATAATTACTTCCGTTCATTTGTCGACTTTATATATCCCAGTGAACTGAAATAAAAGATACCACAGAGTCTGACATATCTGTTTCATATTTGGATGTTTTACTAGAAAAAGACGTTAATGGTAATGTAACACCAAAACTTAAAGACAAACGTGATGACTTATTTATGTAGCAATACTGAGCATACCCTTATCACCTGCATATAAGGTTTATATCTCCCAGTTGATTCAAAATGCAAGAGCATGCTCCACGTACGAACAATTTCTAAAACGAGGCAAGCTATTGACACACAAGTTGATGAAACAAGGATATCAACAGCCTCGTTTAAAGTCATCATTTTGCAAGTTCTATGGTCGATACAATGACTTTGTCAGCAAATACCATCTAACATTAAGTCGAATGCTGACGGACGTTTTTCATACTTATTGTTAGGCCATTATTTAAACACTCAACTGTCTACATATTTTCCCGTTTGCCCAATCATGACAATGAGCACACGGCGGGTGTGACTATTGACAGAGGATGCTTAATCATCCATGGCACCCGATTCCACCTCTGATGTTTTTTAGAGGTCCGTGTTTGCTTTGATACCGATTTGTATTGTTTCAATGAACTTTTGAGATTGGTTGCTGATCGTTATATCCATATTTCATTCGATCAAATTAAGAATGGGTCGTTTAATTTCTTCATTCTTCTACAGCATCTTAAAACTGGATATACATACGATAGATACGCATAATTATTTCGTACTACAAGCAAAGCATGTTTGAATTTTACATAAAATGATGTTTGATTGAATTGAGATGAAATGACATTATGATGTTGTTCGTTTTTCATATATTGTATCTTTTATTGTATGCAATATCTTATTGTTCAAAACATACATCTTATGTTATTCGATCAAAAACATGTTAATACATTTTAACAAATAAAATTTTTGCACGTCAATGCCATGTTGATCATGCAATTTGTTTCACTCAACAGCTGAATAAACTTGGAAAGTGAAACTTTTGTCCAGTAGTATATTAATATAATTATCATGATGTTTTCATAAATGTTTTCCAGATGGCTTGTATTTCGTCCATAGTCTGCTTGGTCGCCATGATACTTGGTGCCAATGCAGGAGGAGTTTACGGCCCCAGTAACGGAGGTGGAAATGGTGGAGGTAATGGAAATATGATGTCCAACATGATGAATATGATAAATATGAAAAAATTGATGATGATGGCAATGATGAACAAAATGATGCCGGTAGATTACCCCATGCCAAACCCTGGGCCTTCATACCCAGGGCCCATGAAACCTATGATGCCTGATTACCCAATGCCAAACCCAGGGCCCATGAAACCTATGATGCCTGATTACCCAATGCCAAACCCAGGGCCCATGAAACCTATGATGCCTGATTACCCAATGCCAAACCCAGGGCCAATGAAACCTATGATGCCTGATTACCCTATGCCAAACCCAGGGCCGATGAAACCTATGATGCCTGACTACCCTATGCCTAACCCAGGGCCAATGAAACCTATGATGCCTGATTACCCAATGCCAAACCCAGGGCCAATGAAACCTATGATGCCTGATTACCCAATGCCAAACCCAAGGCCCATGAAACCTATGATGCCTGACTACCCTATGCCAAACCCTGGACCTACCTATCCTATGCCACCTCTACCTAAACCCATGCAAAGTAAGTATTTAAAAAAAATCTTATATGTCTCAAAATACCAAACTATTAAATTACCTTTAGAAATTTTATCATCTTTTGGGCTTCATAATTATTTTCCCTTCATTTTAAAAATTATTTTTCTGCTTGGATTGTTTTGTTTAGTAAAGAAAAAAAAATCAAATTTATATTTATATTACTAAACTTATAGAGCAACTATAATTTTCTTTTATAGTGTATTGATTGACCATGATGTAAATGAATATTCCAAAATGGTATGTGTGTGTTGTTCTCAAATTTTATGGATTAAATAAATATTTAGAACAATATGTTTATTTCTCATTCTGAAATCTTTGTCTACAAAGCCTTTTCTACAGCGAGCATGACTTTCACTAGCCTGCAGTGATTTCTTGTGACATAAAATATACACGTACTTACGTACGTTAAAACTGTTTGAATGAAAATTATCAGGTGATAGTAGTGCAAATTATTCATTTATATATGTTTAGAGCAAAAACATAAAAAAAATTAAAAAAAATAAATAAATAAATAAATAGGTGTAACATACAAAATTACCAAAAATTAAGAGGTAGATGCCTATATTAAGTTTTTTTTTAATTAAAAAAAAAAAATAAGAATGCTATTTCTGTTTCTTTGTTTCAAGCACGCTTGAAACAAAGAAACAGAAATGGCATACTTTAATATAGAATAAATATATAAAAAGTTTGCTTTTTGTCTCCTCAGAATTAAGCACCGAAAAATTATCAGCATATGTTTCATGCATCTTCCTAGCATTCTTAATGTTTTTTTGCGTAAGCCTTTTGCATCAAGGGAGGAGCATAGGGCACTAACAACACCCCTCCACCTCTTCATGTCTTGCCCCAGCCTTTCAGTTGGTGTCACTCGTATCCTCCCTTTTCACTCTTTGTACAACACTCCTTCTTTGTCCCCCCCCCCCCCAGTCGGTTTCCATATGGGTTCCACTGGAGTGCTTAGCTGTATAGAATTTCTCAGCATTCTAAAAGTGTTGTCAACTCCTTTTTCGTATATCGAATCTAAGTTCTTTTTGGGATTGGTTTGTTCTCTCCTATCATTCCTCATTTCTTATTTTCTCAGGCTTAATCGCCTCAAGTAGTTGTTGATGAAGACTAGACGCTTCACTTGTTCTCTAGGTTTTTGATTCATAGTGTAACATAGTTTTCATGTTGGAATTGAAGAGTCTTGTTTTAGTCTTCATCATGGTTTATTTGTTTTCCATATATTGCTCATCATATTAAATAGTGGTCTGGCATTTCCGATTCCCATTCTTATGTCAATATCGAATTTCCCGGTGCTGTTTACTTCACTGTCTATTTTGTAATTCTACTAGATATAAACTTCAGGCACTCTTCTCAAAAATAAGAAAGCTATATCATTCTTGAAAAACAACAATTCTCCAGGACCAGACAACATCCTGCAGAATTCGAAGTCCTTAAAACTTAGATTCTGTGGCCATTATGCTTTATGACTTTTTTGGCAAAATTTGGGAGGAAGAGGAAGTATATGTATCATCTGAATGAGAGAAAGACCACCTTGTAAAACTACCAAAAAAGGAATCAGTATTTGTGACAACTGTAGATGTATAATGCTTCTATTTGTCCCAGGAGAGGTGCTTAACCGAGTCATATGGCATCACAGAACCGAGGTAGAAAGACTCTGGAGAAACAAGACTGACATCTGGAGATTTGATTATCTATTCAGGACTGAAAGTAATCATGATGTCAAGAAAGATCAGACGTCACTCAGTGGATAGGAACCAATCAATGAAAGAATTATCACTGCTTAGATCGAAGGCTGCCCACAAATGCACGAACTATATCATCAGGCAGTGGTATGCCACTACAAAAAAAAAAGGATTCAGGAGAAGCTTGCAAGACCTTAAAGTAAAACAAAGATGAGCCTCAGATCACTGACTTCTACTGTCAAAATGAAAAAGGTGAAAATAACGAACAGAGATTGATCTAAAAAAAAAACTACAAACAATATGAATCCGTGATCAGGGCATAAAACACGGATACCTGGAAATTCCAGAGTTGGGATCAGGTGCCTAGGAGGAGTAAGCATCCCCTGTTGACCGGTCACACCCGCAGTAAGTCCTATGTATTGATCAGATAGACAGAACATTCCGTAGTCAAATTTAGTAAAAAAAAAACAATTAAAGGCCTAATAATTTGTTATGAAACATGTCAGCCAATGAGAGATTAAATTTGTTGACAAGATCATAATGACGACGGGTATATCTGTACCAATTGTCAATCTGAAGACAAGGCGTATACTTGTACCAATTGTCAATCTGAGAACATGAGGAGACCTGTAAAGATTATCGATCTGAGGACATGGGTTATACCTGTAACGATTGTCGATCTGAGGGCATGGGTTATACCTGTAACGATTGTCAATCTGAAGACAAGGCGTATACCTGTACCAATTGTCAATCTGAGGACATGAGTTATACCTGTATCGATTGTCGATCTGAGGACATGGGTTATACCTGTAACGATTGTTGATCTGAGGGCATGGGTTATACCTGTACCAATTGTCAATCTAAAGACAACCAATTGTCGATCTGAGGACATGGGGTATACCTGTTACGATTGTTGATCTGAGATAATGGTGTTTACCTCTAATGATTTTCGATCTGAGATCATGGGTAATAACTGTAACGATTGTCGATCTTGGACATGAGTTATACCTGTATCGGTTGTCAATGAAATATATGGAGATAACGAACAGTATTCAAGCTCAAAATTCCCTTTAACAATAAAAATTTTGGAGCAGAGCAACCACGGACTTCTAGAACATCAGAGGTGGGATCAGGTGCCATGAAGGAGTGAGCAACCCCTGCCAATCGGTCACACCCGCCGTGTGCTCCTTTTCATAATAGGTAAATAACGGAAAAATCCCTCGACAATTCAGTAAATAATGGCCTAACAATAAGTAAGAAAAACGTCAGTCAGCTTTTGACTTAGTGATAAATTGTATTTGCTGACAAGATCATTGTATCGACCATAGAACTTACGACTTTAAACGAGACTGCTGATATTCTTGTTTCATCAATTTGTTTTTCAATAACTTAACTCGCTCTTGCGTATCGAATCAACTGAGAAATATATACCCATATGCAGGCGATGAAGATATATTGCTGCACAAGTAAGGGAAGTTGACGATTGAAAAGTAAGTCATCACGTTTTATATAAAGCGGTTGTTAGATTAGCATTAACGTCTTTTCTAGTAAAATATCCAAGTATGAAACAGATATGTCAGACTCTGCGGTATCTTTTATTTTAAGCTCACCGAGATATATCGTATCGACATAAGAATGGAAATAACCATTGTTAATTGACAATACGTCGTCGATATATCTAAATGTCGAGTTGAAGGCCACAGCAAGTGTTTTCTTCTTTTCACGTATAAGATTTTGAACAAATTCTTCTTCATATGAATACAAAAATAGGTCTGCTAATAACCATGCGCAATTGGTACCCATGGGAATTCCAACAGATTGTTGAAAGACCTGGTCTCCAAAAACCACATAGATATTGTCGATCTGAGGACATGGGTAATATCTGTAACGATTGTCGATCTGAGGGCATGGGTTATACCTGTAACGATTGTCGATCGGAGGATATGGGGTATACAGAAATTGCGAAATACCGGCTTTTGGCGAGATTGTATAAAGCCCTGTTGAATCAACTTATTTGTAAGTAGTTGCCTCAGTTTAAAAATTGGTAGTACTCAGCATATGTTCTTGAGTACCGAACCAATTGGGAGATATGTCACTATGCACCAAAGAACTATATTTCACTTTGAGGTACTAAACACTCCTTGTTTATCATATTTCACATGCTTAAATATTGATGTGCTAGTATATTTCCGGCTATTTATACTAGTATTGAATCTTTGTATTTCATATACAAAAATGGCTGAGATTCAATAAACGAATACGGTTCTAAATCAGAAAATGGAAATATCTACATTCTTGTTGTTGCGGAATATTTCACAAAATTCATGAAAATATATACCCACTTCCTGTGTCTTACACAGGTTTTCTTTTCACTCAAGAGTAACGTATCTACACCCAGAGAAAGAACCATCAATGGTAGCTTTTGTGTGACATTCGCACTAAGGAAAATAAAAAAGGCTTTTTGTAAGGATGTACCTGACAAAGTTGCTGCAAATAAGCATATAACACAGACACTTGACGTTGCACATTCTTATAAAAAATTAACAATATACCGAATAAATAGAGAATATTTCATACTTAAATCCATTTCATATGTCATATCAGCCCGAGTTGCCCCATAACAGCTGGAGGTGCGAATGCCCGAGGGCCTATTTGGTGCTCGAGGGATGATATGACATATGATTTGAATTTTAGTATGTAGAATTCTATTTATCATATATTTAAAATATTTATAATGTGATATATATATATATATATATATATATATATATATATATATATATATATATATATATATATATATATATATATATATATATATATATATATATATATATATATATATATATGCAATTCGGAATGCACGAATCATACGTAAAACAAATTTGAGTGGACTCACATTATAAATATTTTAAATATATGATAAATAGAATACTTGATATATATATATTTCAATAAAATTGAGATAATTAACTTTTGAACGTTATGAAAACGTTTCCTGCAGTTTGATATGGATTTTTGCACGCCAGTCTGATACATGATATATGATATAGGTTTTGGGACCGGTCGTTGATATGAGATATTGTGATGTCATTCATATCACACAGTTCGGAAACGATGTATTTACTACTAAGTACTAGTATGTTAACAGGTTAAATAATGTTATTTTTTCATAGAAAAAGTTAAGCATTGTTTTGTATATGATTTTATGATGCCTTTAACAATCATTTTAAATTCTAAAGTAAGGAAATGGGAAAAAACAAGTGTTAAAGTGTAAAAAAATTAAAGAAAAATTGAATTCTTACAAAATAATTTTTGTTAGGAATATTTTTATTTTGTTACATCCTTGTTCATTCATTTGAATTACAGACAAGTTTTCTTAAAATTCTGATATCACATTTAATCTATAATATCAAAAAATCCTGTCTCACGAGTGAAATAAATTCCATATTACAATCTGTCTCCTAGCAGTACAGGAAAAAAAAAAATACATACAAGTACTTTGAAGTTGATATTTAAAAGATGCTTGAGTTTCTGATTGACAATATCTACGTGGTTTTTGGAAACCAGGTCTTCCAACAATCTGTTGGAATTCCCATGGGTACAAATTGCACCCTGTTGCTAGCAGACCTATTTTTGTATTCATATAATTTAATTCTGGTTGTAACGCTGTATTTGATTGGATAAAAAAATTTACTTTATATCGTATTAAATGGGTTGCCTACGTCACAATGACTTGCGTCGAAAACGTATCGATCCGCCTGACGTTACATTTAAATTTTGTACAAATTGAAGTCATTTTTTTAAAGA